>NC_091453.1:17648642-17957456 GCF_964237555.1 Oryctolagus cuniculus
TAGCAACTACAAATCTACTTCCTGTTTTTGTATATTTGCTTATTATGGATGTTTCAAATAAATAGAATTTATAAATATGAATGTTGGGTATGTCTTGTCACTTGATATAATGTTTATCATCTTTATCCTTTTTATTGCTGAATAGCATTCTGTGTATGCAATATATTACATTTTATTTGTCCTATCACCAGTTGACATTCTTATGTCTATCTTGTGGCTAGTGTGACTAATTCTACTATGAATATTTCCATATAGGTTTTTGTATCCATGTGTGTTGGCGGTTTTCTTAAGCATATACTTAGTAGCAAAGTTGTTGGGTCATATGTTACCTATATGTGAAACATTTTGAGAAATTGGTTTCCAAGTTGAAAAGCTGCTGGACTGTTTTCCAGAGTGGCTGAATCACCTTATTCACCTACCTACCTGCGGTGTATGAGAGTTCCAACACTTACTATCTTTTTTTCTTTTAAGTCATCTTAGTGGATGTAAAGTGATATCTCTGATTTTGATTTGTATTTCCTTAATGACTAATGATGTTGAGTATCTTTCCAGGTGCACAGTGGCTTTATCTTCTTTGCAGAAATGTCTATTCTTAATCCTTTGCCAATTTTTAAATTGAATTGTTCCCCTTTTTATTGTTGAGCTTTAAGCATTCTGTAAATATTATGGGTACATCTCTTTTCAGATTTATTTTCAGGTACATCTTCAGATATAATATTTTCAGATTTGTGATTTGTGAATATTCTGTTTTCAGTTTTTTAGTGGTGTCCTTTGAAACACAAAAGTTCTTAATTATGATCAATTAATTCTTTTTCTTTTGTCACTTGTGTTTTTGGTATCATACTTAAGAACCTATTGCCTGATTCAAAGATCTACACCTAGGTTTTCATCTCAGAATTTTATGGATTTCATTGTTACATTTAAGTCTCTGATTGATTTTGAGTTAATGTTGCATGTGATGGGAGGTTGGGTTCAATTTCATCCAGTTGTGCCAGCGCCATTTGTGGAGAAGGCTATTCTTTTTTTTCACTGGATGGTCCTAGCATAATTGCAAAAGTCATCTGATCATAGACATATGGGTTTATTCCTGGACTCCCATTCTGTTCTGTCAGGTCACGTTTCAACTTATGCCAGCACAGCACTGTCTAGATTACTACTCTATGTTTATACTGAGTTTTGAAATAGGGAGATGTGAGTCGTCCAGCTTTGTGTGTCTTTTTCAAGGTTTCTTTGGCTATTCTGGGTCCCTTGAATTTCCATAAGAATTATAACATAAGCTTGTCAATATCTTTAAGAAAAAATATGCCAGCTGGATTGATAGAGATCGTCTTGAATCTGTTGATAATGTGTGGGAGTATTGATAGCTTAACAATATTAACTCTTTTGGTCGGTAAGCATGGGCTATCTTTCAATTTGTTTAGTGCCAGGACTTTTAAAAATACAGATTCTGATTTAGACTCCAACCAAAAATATGAATGTTTAAGCAACGTCTCAGGTGATGGAAGACCTTCCTCTGAGTAGCAGTTCTCTTCAAGGGAGAAGGCCTGTATCTCTTATCAAGGTTTGCCGATAAGAAGATCACGCATTTTGGTCGCTGTAAGCAGAAGTACCTGTTCTACCTCACAGCCACTGCTTGTGCTAGTTATGCTCGATGTAGATTCCCACGAAAAAGGGAAGAAGCCTTTCTCTTGTCATGAAAATTTGTGAAGCGCTTTAAAATCAGCCAACAAAAAAATTAATGGATGTCCTTTTTTAGAGTACTCTTCTGAGTTATCTCCACCTTTCATTGACTTTGAGCTATTTATAACTGTAAATTGTAGAAAACTAATAATAATGCAAATGATTCTTATCCACAGAAATGCAAATTAATTGTCTAGTGGAATGCAATTAACTTTTGACTAATTTGGCACCTATTTGTACATGATTTTCAACATTCTGTATTGCCTGTATATATGATTCTATGGATTCTCTTTGAATAATTTCTATCATCTTATTGGTTTCTTCATTAATTATTTCAGTCTTTCAAATGTATATTCTTTAAAGATTTATTTATTTATTTGAAAGGCAGAGGTAGAGAGAGAGAGAGGTCTTCCATCCGATGCTTCACTCCCTAGATGGCTGCAATGGCTGAGCTGCACTAATCCGAAGCCAGGAGCTTCCTCCGGGTCTCCCATGTGCGTGCAGGGGCCCAAGGACTTGGGCCATGGACTACTGCTTTCCCAGGCCCTAACAGAGAGCTGGATCAGAAGTGGAGCATCCAGGACTTGAACCGACGCCCATGTGGGATGCCGCCACTGCAGGTGGCAGCTTTACCCGCTATGCCACAGCGCTGGCCCCAGACTTTCCGGGCAGAGAGGTAGCGCTATGGGTTCCTGTGATGGAACCTTGCTCCAACAATACTAGGTGTGGCAGTTTTTAAGTGGTGGCACATTAAGAGGTAGAGCCTTGTAGGAATTTCTTAGGCCATTGGGAGGTCAGACCATTGGGGATCCTGCCTTTAGAATTTAGTTCTCTTGATAGCAAGATAACAGTCAAATTGACATCTTTTATTTAAAAAAACTCATTTGTTTATTTATTTTGAAAGTCAGTTACAGGAGCTAGCACTGTGGCATGGTCAGTAAAGCTGCCACTAGCAGTGCCAGCATCCCATATGGGCGCCAGTTCGAGTCCCAGTTGTTCCACTTCTGATCCAGCTCTCTGCTAGGGCCTGGGAAAGCAGTAGAAGATGGCCCAAGTCCTTGGACCCCTGCACCCACGTGGGAGACCTGGAAGAGGCTCCTGGCTCCTGTCTTTCGAATGGCACAGCTCTGGCTGTTGCAGCCATTTGGGGAGTGAACCAGTGGATCAAAGCGCTCTCTCTCACTCGCTCGCTCTCTCTCCCTCTCTCCACCTATGCCTTCCTGTAACTCTGTCTTTCAAATAAATAAATAAATCTTTAAAGAAAAGTCTTTTAAAAAAAAGTCAGTTACCGAGAGAGGGAGAAAGAGAGAAAGAAAGATAGAGTTCATCCTTCCATCTGCTGGCTGGTTCACTCCCCACATGGCCACAATGGCCAGCATTAGGCCAGGCCAAAGCCAGGAGCTCCATCCCAGTCTCCCACAGGGGTGCAGGAGCCCAATGACTTGTGCCATGTTCTTCTGCTTGGCTCATGCTGGGCTGGAAGTGGAACTACTGGGACACGAACTGGCACCCATATGGGATGCCAACATTGCAAGTGGCAGCTTTACCTGCTATGCCACAGCACCAGTCCCCAAATTGAAATCTTGAGATTTGGTTGTTTTTTATAGCCCTTGTCTATACTCCTGAGAAACAGTGATATTTTTCTTCCTACTACTTGTTGCATTCTTTATTTTGTGGAGGATTAAGCTTATGATTATAAAGTAAACTGAAAGTATGTCATCATAAAAATTAAAAGAAAAATAAGGAAGGAGGAGGGATAGTAGGAGTTTGGGAGAGTGGGAAGTATCATTATGTTCTTAAAACTGTACATATGAAATATATTAAATCTGTTCCCTTTATATAAATAAATTTTAAAAAGAGCAAGAGAAAAAAAGAGTGAACCCAACTCTTGAATTGTTCTCTGGATTCCTGTGTTACCACGTGAGCTCGCTCTCTCCCCCATCATTGTGATACCATATGCTATGAGGTCCTTACCAAACTATTGAGCTGAATAAAACTCTTTTCTTTGTAAGTTGTTGAGCCTTAGGCATTTCATTATACTAGTGGAAAATCGACCAATACAAGTAGTCAACAGAGTTTTGGGAGGTGAATTGACTGACTGACATGGAAATTTGACAGGCTATGATGCCTGATCTGGGTAAAATTAACCCTGGGTAAGGGGTGGGAACCTAAGCTTTCGGAGCCACAGGCGGGAGCCTCCATGAGCACTTTTGTGTTCCCTGCATCACACTCCTGCGAGTGATGTTGCGATCCACAGATCCTGAGGCTACGGAGCATCCAGAATCATGGGCTCTGTCTTCCAGAGAGGGTTCCTTTTAGCTGGTGACCAGATGCGGGGCACTCTCATGCATTCTCTTCGGTTCCACTGTAGGACAGCTTTTTGCACAAAGATGGCAGCTTCTATTTGACTGGGCACGAGACACGGGCCCACTAGAGACATCCACACTCATAGTCGAAAGAAGAAAAGTCTCCTTCTAGTCTTCTATCCCTCGCTGTTCTGATTCTTGGAGGAAAAAATGAGAATTGCTTTTTTCTTAAGATTTATTATTTATTTGAGATGCAGTTAAAGACAGAGGGTGAGACAGAGAGAGATCTGCAATCCGCTGGTTCACTCCACAAATGACCATAATGGCTGGACCTGGGCCGATCCGAAGCCAGGAGCCAGGAGTTTCTTCTGGGTCTCCCACATGGGTGCAGAGGACCAAGCACTGGGCCCTCTTTCATTACTTTCCCAGGCCTTTATCAGGGATCTGGATGGAAAGTGGACCAGCCGGGACTCGAGCTGGCGGCCATATGGGGTGCTGGTGCCGCAGGCAGAGGCTTAACGTACTATGCCACAGCGCTGGCCCCAAGAATTGCTTTCTTGAAGAGCAAAGGAAAGACCTCTGAACTTAGACTTTCTCGTTGTACATATTGATTGTGTAAGTTGATGGCCAATCTTAATCCATTAAGATATGAATTGTCTCCAAGGTTATAGCTTTTCAGTTTTACTCAGTTACTGGATAGCCTCTGTTTGCCTCGGTGGTCCTATTCACTGTTCTTTCCCATCTTACTCAGAGGCCTGGGAGGGAAAGCTGACCACATGGCCTGTGTCCACAGGCTCCCATGCACTTTGGCTTCTTGTAGAGTTCAGCCAATGAAAGGTGTTGACAGAAGAAGAGAGGGCAGGAGGAGAGTGAACCGGGAGTGTTCATTTCCCTGGCTCTCTGTTCAGGGCAGATAATTAAGAGGTACCTCTATTTACCTTTTGTAGACTTTCCTCCCTGGCTGAAGTGGGACCTTTCTCAGAATATGCCTTCTGCAACCACTGCTCACATCAGAAGAATTAACTGCACAGAACAGTTGTTCTTGGCTTAGTTTTAATGTGTGGCCTAAGAAATTCAGGGAGACCAGAAACCAGCATGCAGCTGGACATCCCTTCAGGCCAGAGAATAAATGAAGCTAATAGAAGGAATAAAGTGCCTGATTTAGGGTACTCTCAGGCAACAAAATAATGGCCTGCATGGCACTGACAGCGAAGATTCAGGCCCCAGTTTTCTAGCTAGTGGATTTCTCTGCCTCTGGCTCATTTCTTTCCTTGGGTAAGTAGCCCTTTGATTACTTTTCATCGAGTTAGTGGACCCACTAGAATGAGGATCAAGGACGAGGAAGCAGGGAGAGTCATTTTCTACTTTTTAGTCACTGTGTTTAAAAGTCTGCTTGGGGAAGACGTCGATTTCATAAAGCGGGAGGAGTACCTGTTTATTTCGAGTACAGCGTTATCCTACTCGGCCCACCTTCAGGCGCTCGTTATTAAAGCTACTGCAGGATGTTCTGCCCAGCACCGTGTAAGGGAGCCCGTTCAGTGATGAAAAGGGAGTATAGATGGTGACTGTTTAATTAGAAGGCTCTTAATTATTTATTCCTGGAAAGTAAGATATAACCTTCAATTAAAAATAGCCAAAAGTATATTTTCAAGTTTTCTTTGCATGCTGTGTTTTTCAGAAGATGAATAATAACTTGCACATGAGGACTTTTAAAAATTAGTGTAAAGTGGATTTAAAAGATGTTTATTTTGATGTAAAACCTGAAGTGCATACATAATTTTTTCATCATATGCATTTGCATGAACTTTTTGAAAATTCCTGATATTATGTGGCGTTCAATTCCTTCATAGAGAACACTAGTTCTAACAGGCTAGGGTAAGCTATGCAGTAGTAAGAAATACAAGGGTACTTTAGCTTGTGGAAAATAGAACTAAAAGATAAAAATATAAATTTTATTTTTCAACATAAATGCCATCAAGTTCAAGATACCAACTATGTAGTCCATCCCAAAAGAACTGAATGTACTGGGATTTTTTTTAAAGATTTGTTTTTAGGGGCTGGCCCTGTGGTGTAGCAGGTGAAGCCGCCACCTGCAGTGCCAACATCCCATATAGGCACCAGTTGGACTCCTGGCTGCTCTACTTCCGATCCAGCTCTCTGCTATGGCCTGGGAAAACAGTAGAAGATAGCCCAAGTGCTTGGGCCCCTGCATCTGCCTGGGAGACCCAGAGGAAGCTCTTAGCTCCCGGCTTCAGATCAGCTCAGCTCTGGCCATTGCGGCCATTTGGAGAGTAATCCAGCAGATGCAAGACCTCTCTTTCTCTGCCTCTGCCTCTCTCTAACTCCGCCTTTGAAATAAATAAATCTTTTTTAAAAGATTTATTTTTATTTACTTGAAAGGTAGAGCAATAGAAAGAGGGAGAGAAGAGGAGGGGAGGAAAGGGGAGCTCTTTCATCTGTTGGTTCATTCCCCAAATGTCCACAACAGCCAGGGCTTGGCCAGCCCAAAGCCATGAGCCCAGAAGTCCATCTAGGCCTCCCACACAGGTGGCAGGGCCCCCAGTGCTTGGACCATCATCCTCTGCTTTCCTAAGCATATCAGCAGGGAGCTGGATCAAAGGTTCAGCAATCAGCACCCAAACTGGTCCTCCAGTATGGGATGGCTGCATGGCAAGTGGCAGCTTAACCTGCGGTGCTACAAATGCCGGCCCCCAGGTGCTGGAAGGTAACCGTGGCAATGCTAGCTTTTATACTTTGCTAACTGAAGACAATGAGTGTCCTTTAAAGATTTTTTTAAGATGAGGAAACAAAAAGAAGTCAGAAGAAGCCAAATCAAAACTGTAATTTCCCATTCAAACTCTCAAAATTTCCCTTACTTGGTGAGAATGAGCAAGAGCATTGTTGGGTGTGTGTGTGGACTCTGGTAAGCTTTCCCAGGTGTTTTCTTGCTAGACCTTTGACTTACTTTTTTTTTTTTTTTTACAGGCAGAGTGGACAGTGAGGGAGAGAGAGAGAGAGAGAGAAAGGTCTTCCTTTTGCGGTTGGTTCACCCTCCAATGGCCTCCACGGCCGGCGGGCTACGGCTGACGCACTGCGCTGATCCGAAGGCAGGAGCCAGGTGCTTCTCCTGGTCTCCCATGGGGTGCAGGCCCCAAGCACTTGGGCCATCCTCCACTGCACTCCCGGGCCACAGCAGAGAGCTGGCCTGGAAGAGGGGCAACTGGGACAGAATCCAGTGCCCCAACTGGGACTAGAACCTGGTGTGCCAGCGCCGCAAGGCGGAGGATTAGCCTAGTGAGCCACGGCGCCGGCTGGCTTAGCTTCTCAAAAACACTCTCCTGATAAGCAGATGTTGTCATTCTTTGGCACTCCCGAAAGTCAAGAAGCTAAATGCTCTGAGCATCCCAAAGATATGCTGCCATGGTCTTTGTCCTGATGGTCTGCTTTGGTTTTGACTGGACCACTTCCACTTTTGGGGGGCCATTGTTTTGATTGTGATTTGTGTTCAGGCTCGTACTGGTCAACCCCTATTGCATCTCCTGGTCTAATTCTTCAAAGAAATGTTGAAGGTCTTGGTCATACTTGTTTAAAATTTCCCCTGAAAGCTGTACTCTTATCTTTAGCTTATCTGGGTACAACACTTTTGGCACCCATGGAGGAGAATGTTTGCTCCACTTCGATTGTTTTTGTTTCTTATTTTAACTTTAGTTTTCAGCAGATTCAATATGATTTCCACTTTGTTTTTTCAGTCAGAATCGTACAAGCTGAACTGAGATATCTGTAGTGTTGGTGTTGTCTCTGTGGTTAGCTCTTGGTCCTCTTCAATTAGGGCACAAACAGATTGTCGCTTCCCCACTCGCAGAGGAATGACACTGGACCCTTCGCTGTTTGCTTTCCCCGGCCCTTCCCGGGTTAGCTGCCGCTCCCCCCCACCCTTGCTTCCACGGAGGAGCGGCACACTGCCAGCCAGCTCTCTCAGGGGTTCCTCAGATGTTCCTCCTGCATGTTGTCTCTCTCCTCCTTTATAGTCCTTTTCCACCAATCCCGACTCTGCTGGCGTTCTCTCCCCACGCGCTGAGCACGCTGCTCTCCTCCAATCAGGGGCAGGATCAGCTCCTGCAGCTTGTTAGTCGAATTGGTGAGGCAGCTGTGTGGAAGTTGTTTACTCCCTCTCAGCGCCATATGGTGGGAGATCAGATGCATAGAGTTAGTCTTAGCAGTTCCAGTAGTTTAGTCTAGTCTCGGTTATCTCAGTATTTGTCCTCAGTATTTGTTTGTCCACAGTCTTAGTACTTATTTATCTCCTGGGAGACGGGCCCTGCCATATTACGGGAGATGGGCCCTGCTCCCCACACAGATTTAATATTTTCCTTAATTAATTAATGCAAATGGTCAGCCACTGCAGGCATCATCTTCAAAATAGTTTTGACATTTCTTAAAAAGAGTTATCTGGGAGCAGGTGTTGTGGTGCAGTGAGTTAAACTGCTGCTTGGGACGCCCACATTCCATATCAGAGTGTGTGGGATTGAGTCCTACCTCCGCTTCTCATCCAGCTGCCCATGAATGCACACCCTAGGTGGCAGCACGTGATGGCTCAAGTGCTCGGGTCCCTGCCACCCACTTGGGAGACCTGGATGGAGTTCCTGGCTCTTGGCTTGGGCCTGGCCCATCCTCTGCTGTTGTGGGCATTTCGTGAACGAACCAGCAGATGGGAGAATGATTTCACCATTTTTCCATCCAAGCTTCCCCATACATTCAATGTTTGTTTTTGCTTCAATTTTAGCAGAATTCATATTGCTCTGATAAGGGCTCTTTTTAAACTGATGTCTTATCTTTCTTAATGCCTCAAGCTAGATTTATTCAGACATGTTATAACAAGTTAGTATGAGTTTATCTTGATGCAAAAAGATGTAAAGCTATGCATACTTTTCCATAATACACATTTTCATGAACTTTTTGAAGACCCCTGGTAAATCTCAAAATCTCAACGGCTGAAGAAAATATTCCTCACTTCACAGGCTGAGGCAGCAAAAATGGCTGTATTTTATGGCTCTCCACCAACGGTTAATTTACAGAGCCAGGCTGAGCTCCGTTCTGAAGCTTAGCCCTGTTGGAATGTTTCACTGCCAGCTGTACTGAAGGGAAAGAAGAGGCAGAGATCTCTGACTTGCTCTTTACTGCCTGGGACCAGAAGTTCTATGCACTTCAGCCCAAGCCAACTTCAAAGGAGCCTGGGAAAAGCAGAGGAAAGCATGATATTCTGTGAGCATATGCATGTAATTTCTGCCATGTATGTTTTACCCATTTTCCCAGTTTTTGAAAAGTTATTTAGGGACCAGCGCCATGGCATAGTGGGTAAGGCTACTGCCTGCAGGGCCAGCATCCCATATGGGTGCCAGTTTGAGACCCAGCTGCTCCACCAATCCAGCTCCCTGATAATTTGCCTGGGAAAGCAGTGGAAGATGGCCAAAGTGCTTGGGCCCCTGCACCCACATGGGAGACCTGGAGGAAGCTCCTGGCTCCTGGCTTTGGATCAGCCCAGCTTTGGTGGTTGTAGCCATTTGGGGAGTGAACCAGTGGATGAAAGATCTCTCTCTACCTCTGCCTCTGCCTTTGCAATTTTGCCTTTCACCTAAATAAATAGATGTTTTTTTAAAAAGATTATTTAGAACTCATATTTTTGTATGTTTTATTTACTTACTATAGTATGAATATAGCAAGGATTATTTTAATTTTTAAAGATTTATTTATTTGATAAGAAGGGATGCAGAGAAAGAAGGAGAAAAAGAGAAAGAGAGTGATCCATCTTCCATCCACTGGTTCATTTTCCAAATGGCTGCAATGGCCTTGTTTGGGCCAGGCCAAAGCCAGGAGCATGGAACTTCATCTGGGTCTTCCATGTGGGCCATCTTCTGCCGCTTTCCCAGGTGCATTAGCAGGGAACTGGATCAGAAGTAGAGCAGCAAGGACTTGAACTAGTGCCCATGTGCGATGGTGGCACTGCAGGCTTAGAAGGCTAGAGCTAGCCCTTCTCTTTAAAAATTTTATCACTTGGGGCCGGCGCTGTGGCACAGCAGGTTAATGCCCTGGCCTGAAGCGCTGGGATCCCATATGGACACAGGTTCGAGACCTGGCTGCTCTACTTCTGATCCAGCTCTCTGCTATGGCCTGGGAAAGCAGTAGAAGATGGCTCAAGTCCTTGGGCCCCTGTACCCACATGGGAGACCTGGAAGAAGCTCCTGGCTTCGGATTGGCACAGCTCCAGCCATTGCGGCCCATTGGGGAGTGAACCATCGGATGGAAGACCTCTGTCTCTCTGCCTCTCCTCTCTCTGTGTGTAATTCTGACTTTCAAATAAATAAATAAATCTTAAAAAAAAAAAAGAACCCAAGAAGGATACATCTTTAAAAAAATGTTATCACTTATTTTTCATATGTGGAAGCGAACTGAATAATGTAACTTATGTAGGCCCATCTCCACATAATTGCTTCTAATATTCCACCTTAGTCATATGTCTCTCCCATCCTAGACCTCAGCTTTCCCTTGAGACTTAGATGTAACCCCATTATCTGTCTGAAACCTCTCTATCTGAAGTGAACACAGCCGCCTCTAAAGATCTATAGAGTTTAATGTACACATGATTTGCATGGGGATCAGTACTGGCCTGCCAGCTGGTGCCTTGTCTATAATTGCCTTGAACTATTAATCACTTCCGTTTCTGTTGTGCCCCTTTGATGCCATCTCGGCCCTGACTTACAAGCTTCTAGACAGCAAAGTCCCTTTCTTCAACTCCACAGCCCCCAAGTAGATAGATTAACACGGGATAAGTGCTCAAAAACTGTGGGCTGGTTTGCTATGGTTTAATTGGATTGAGAGAGTCAGCAGGCATGTGTTGAGTGTCTAAGTACCATGTTCCAGGGTCTGTGCTGAGAATTATGAGTAGAGAGAAGACTGAAATACAGCACCTGTCCTGAAGACTTTCAGAATTCCAGGGGCGGGCTGAATACCAACCAACAGAACGTGGTAGCTGGTCTCCAGACATGCTCCAGCAGTTCCTTCCCGGCCTGTTTCGCAGGCTGCTCCTCGTTTCTTATTTTTCCCGCTAGTTCACCACATTGCCAGTAGAATAGGGTGGAATCGGCGTTCTGGGAGTGCCAGGACGATGGGCAACTTTTTCCTCCGTCCACTTCAAAGTTTTACTCTTGGGGCATTCCCACCCTGAATCCAGCCACTGTGCTGTGAGGCGAGCCAGCTGCAAGAAATGTCAGGGAGGAGAAGTGAGGTGGAGTTCCCAGGCAACAGCGAGCACCGGCTGCCTGGTATGTGAGTGAGCCACTTTGCATATTCTAGATGACCCCAACTCTAGCTGAAAGCACAAAAAATGACTGACCACCACTGTCCACCCACAAAACTACAACCTATGATAAAGTGGTTTTGGTTTTAATCCACTATGTTTTGCAGAGAAACCTATTTGGTGCAAAAGGTAACTGAAACACAGTGCCAGAGAGCTTTACCAGTATAGTCAGGAAAGAAAGAAAGGAAAGAGGTGAAGAAGGCTTAGGGGTGCCCCGAGAGAGGTGAAATTTGAGCTGATGAGGGAAATCTCCCCAGGCTGACCTGGGGGAAGCAGTTTTCCACTAAGTGATTGCGATTTGGGAACGCATTACAGGTGTTAAACTGTGAGGCATATGTACAGAGAATTGGAAGCAGTTTGTGAAGGATGTCATGAGAATGAAGGAGGAGCTGCAGGTCTCTTATTTATTGGCACTCGCGCTGTGGCATAGTAGGTGAAGCCGCCACCTGCAGTGCCAGCATCCCATATGGGCGCTGGTTTGAGTCCCAGCTGCTTCACTTCAGATCCAGCTCTCTGCTATGGCCTGGGAAAGCAGTGGAAGATGGCCCAGGTCCTTGAGCCCCTGCATCCACATGGGAGACCTGGAAGAAGCTCCTGGCTCCTGGCTTTGGATCGGCACAGCTCCAGCCATTGCAGTCAATTGGGAGTGAAGCAATGGATGGAAGACCTCTCTCTGCCCCTCCTTCTCTCTGTGTGTAACTCTGACTTTCAAATAAATAAATAAATCTTTAAAAAAAAGATTTATTTGCTTGAGAGACAGAGTCATAAACAGACAGAAAGGTCTTCCATCCACTGGTTCACTCTCCAAATGACTGCGATGACCCAGCTGGTCTGATCCAAAGCCAGGAGCCAGTGGCCGGCGCCGTGGCTCAATAGGCTAATCCTCCACCTTGCGGCGCCGGCACACCGGGTTCTAGTCCCGGTCAGGGCGCCGGATTCTGTCCCGGTTGCCCCTCTTCCAGGCCAGCTCTCTGCTATGGCCAGGGAGTGCAGTGGAGGATGGCCCAGGTGCTTGGGCCCTGCACCCCATGGGAGACCAGGAAAAGCACCTGGATCCTGGCTCCTGCCATCGGATCAGCGCGGTGCGCCGGCTGCAGCGGCGGCCATTGGAGGGTGAACCAACGGCAAAGGAAGACCTTTCTCTCTGTCTCTCTCTCTCACTGTCCACTCTGCCTGTCAAAAAAAAAAAAAAAAAAAAAAAAAAAAAAAAAAAAAAAAAAGCCAGGAGCCAGGATCTTCTTCCAAGACTCCCACGTGGGTGCAGGGGCCCAAGCACTCAGGCCATAAGCAGAGAGCTGGGTCACAAGAGAAGCAGCTGGGCCACAAACTGGCACCCATATGTGATGCCAGTGCCGTAGGTGGAGGCTTACCTTACTATGCCCCAGTGCTGGCCCCCCAAATCAGATTTTTGTCTCACATAGATTACTCTGGCGCGCGCGCGTGTGTGTGTGTGTGTGTGTGTGTGTGTGTGAGAGAGAGAGAGAGAGAGAGAGAGAGAGAATGAATGGATGACTATGTGTTGGGGGCAGGCACAGGAGGGAGATCGTGAGATCACAGAGGAAAATAATAGCTCATAGAACTTTATGGTGGCTGGCGCCGCAGCTCACTAGGTTAATCCTCCGCCTTGCGGCGCCAGCACACCGGGTTCTAGTCCCAGTCGGGGCACCGGATTCTGTCCCGGTTGCCCCTCTTCCAGGCCAGCTCTCTGCTGTGGTCAGGGAGTGCAGTGGAGGATGGCCCAAGTACTTGGGCCCTGCACCCCATGGGAGACCAGAAGTACCTGGCTCCTGCCATCGGATCCGCGCGGTGCGCCAGCCGCAGCGTGCCGGCCGCAGCAGCCATTGGAGGGTGAACCAACGGCAAAGGAAGACCTTTCTCTGTGTGTCTCTCTCTCTCACTGTCCACTCTGCCTGTCAAAAAAATAAAAAAAAAGAACTTTATGGTGTCCCAGGGTAAGAAGAGAGGCCTGTGGAGTAGACAGTGGTAAGGGAAACGCAGAGGAAGGATGGGGTGCAGATGCCATTAAGACAAGAATGAACAGAATGTGAAGATAGCTGTGGGTAATGAAGGAAGCGGAGGGTCCAGGACCCGCAGCGCAGGAGAAGCAGTTGGGGGAAGAAGACAATGACTTGTAATTCCATTGGCCCTCTAAGTCCTCAGTCGTCCAAGGGAAGATGCCTGTAACATAGTGACTCCAGGGTTCACAGTTCAGCAGAAAGGGCTCAATGAACATGAGGATTTTAGGAAAGGTGCCCAGGACCTTTGGTAAAATGAAGCTCTTTGTGGGTATTTATACAGGTTTCAGGTAATATTTTAGGGACATGAGTGTCTGAAAGATGTCGTGTTAGTAGGCAAGACCCTGGAGAAATGATGTAACCAGTAAGAGGTGTGTTAGGAGTTATTTTTCCATTAGCGCTAATGGTTTGTGGAGAGCTATAGATGTGTTTATCTCGGCTCCTTTGTGGCTAATTTGACAGAATTTGTCTGGAGACCGAAATTGTAGATAGAGTTCATGGCTATGGAAGATTTTCTCTGCCTGAAGCGAACTGACCCACCAGGGCTTAAGCTTCGTCTTCCTTTATCACGCCTGCTCTCCAAGCACCTGGACAATCTCCCAGCATAAGGCAGCGTGATATGCCAGTCGTCATAATGATACGAGGTATCTAAAGGTCTGTAGCAATGGGAAATGACTGATTTTCACAAAAAGGCCTGAACGCTCATTGGGATGATGTAATTCCAAAGAATCAACTTTGTACCACATGCTAGTGAACTAGGTGATCATTTTGAAGGCAAAGGAAATATTTTTAGGCATGTCGCTAAGGCCTTGCAACAGAATGTATTGTAGGTTCTCTGTGTTATGTTGACAGAGTTGCTTATATCTGTCACTGTATATCCGGAGAGCTTGATTTGACCCCAGCAGGTAATTGGTGGGAGAGCCGTGTGCATGCTAGTAATGGAAATTTACCACTTTTAGTGGGTACAGAGAGGGGCATAGTAGGGATTTGATTTGGATTTTGACCAGCTTGTTTACCCTTGACTTTCTGTTTATGTACATCCACCCTACTCTGGGAAAATACCCAATTATCTAGTTGATGGCCTCATTTTTTAGTGTTTTGCCTGTGACTATCACATACAGTACTATTTGCAAATTCACTTAATTTGCTTAATAGGATTTGGTTTTCCAAAGCATTATGGCTAAGTCACAAATAAAAACAGAAGTCATTTCAGAAGTGGAGTCTCTGGGTCATGGAATGCTCAGGCTCATTTTCGAGCCACCAATGCTGGAATCTGTCCATTCTCCTCATTTCAGTGCGGTGGAGAGGTGTGTTATCCTTAGAATGGGTTGCGGCCGGCGCCGCGGCTCAATAGGCTAATCGTCCGCCTGCGGTGCCAGCACCCCGGGTTCTAGTCCCGGTCGGGGCGCCAGATTCTGTCCCGGTTGCCCCTCTTCCAGGCCAGCTCTCTGCTCTGGCCCAGGAGTGCAGTGGAGGATGGCCCAAGTCCTTGGGCCCTGCACCCTATGGGAGACCAGGAGAAGCACCTGGCTCCTGCCTTCGGATCAGCGCGATGCGCCGGCTGCAGCGCGCAGGCCACGGCAGCCATTGGAGGGTGAACCAACGGCAAAAGGAAGACCTTTCTCTCTGTCTCTTTCTCTCGCACTGTCCACTCTGCCTGTCAAAAAAAAAAAAAAAAAAAAAAAAAAAAAAAGAATGGGTTGCAGTGTGTTACAGGAACAAAGAAACAAAGAAATCCCCGGGATCTCCATGTCTTAACAAGAGCTTAATTCCTGCTGGAGGCCAGGACAAGGGTGGGGCAAGTAAAGAGCCTAGGGCACAAAATTCTCAGCACAGGTCTTGCTTGTATTAGACGTCCACTGTGCATCAACAAGAAGCCCCATTCATCATTGCCCTACAGGGATCCAGACCAACGAGGTCTCATCTCCACGCATGCTTTGCAGTCACTGGAGCGGCGGGATGAAACACAGCAAATTGCGTGGTGCCACTTTAAGCGTCCACGGGCAAGTGGCACACATGAACTTCTGCTTACATTTCATTTGCTTTGACTTCAAAAGAGACTGAGACATGTTACTCACGAAGTGCCTGGAAAGTGGAGAGCTGAGAGTGTCTGGTGACCACCTCCAGTGAATTCCATTGCTAGTGTTTTCCTAAGAGGTCCCTGGAACACTGAGCACATCCTGCTGTGCCCCTAGCTCCCACCAGTTGCAGCTTGCATGTCTCATGGATTCTGGCGGATTGTTACTGTTTAGTGGTTAACAGGGAACCTCGTTAGGTGGATGGGTCCTGTTTCTTAACATCATCTGTTCGGCCAAGAAAGGGCTTTCATATGTGCTAAGACAACAACATGCCTAGAGCGAAGCTCTTTCCTCCCCAGTGTGCTGGAAGGCTTGCTGTATGCAGCAGCTCTAGTTAGCAAGGCTTGTCAAATCTGAGCTGCAGAAAGGGCACCAATCCTCTCTCTGCACTTCTTAATTTCTCTTGTGCTATCTCTTCCATTATTTATTAGTGAACTTCAGCAAACTTTGGGATGTATTCTGCAAAGAAGATGCTATCCTAAGTAGAGTTACTCTGTCACCATTTGGGTGAGATGAAGAAAGTCGGTCAATGGGCATCTTTTATTATCCACTGTGGACTCCTGAGACAGCTGGACAAAAAGGACAAAATGAGAAGTAAAGAGAAAAGGCAACAATAATGGTCTTGTTTTTTCTTGTATTTGCTATTTCTTTAAAAGTGAATTAAAGCATAGTTGTGAAGTGATTGAAAAATGAAAACAGTCTTATATTGTGTAAGAAACCTTTTACAAGGAAATTTGAGTTTTTTTATACTTAACCAATTCTCATTAAATACCTCTGTCTTTCAAATTTGGCACACTCATTTTATAGATAAGGATGGATATTTTAAAAAATTTCATTTATTTAGCCTTGTGGCGCCGGCACACCGGGTTCTAGTCCCAGTTGGGGCGCCGGATTCTGTCCCGGTTGCCCCTCTTCCAGGCCAGCTCTCTGCTATGGCCTGGGAGTACGGTGGAGGATGGGCCAAGTGCTTGGGCCCTGCACCCATGGGAGACCAGGAGAAGCACCTGGCTCCTGCCATCGGATCAGTGTGGGTGCCGGCCGTGGCGGCCATTGGAGGGTGAACCAATGGCAAAGGAAGACCTTTCTCTCTGTCTCTCTCTCTCACTGTCCACTCTGCCTGTCAAAAAAAGAAAGAAAGAAAGAAAGAAAGAAAGAAAGAAAGAAAGAAAGAAAGAAAGAAAGAAAGAAATGTGCCAGGGGTTTCCAATACAATCCCATCAAGGTTGCATGTACCAATGCCATCTCACTAGTCCAAGTGATCAATTTCAGCTCATAGTTGATCACACTGATAGGTCTAAGAGTCAAAGGGATCACACAAACAAGTCTAGTGTCTGCTAATACTAACTGATAGAATAAAAAAGAGTGAGAATGATCCAACATGGGAAGTGGGATACACAGCAGACTCATAGAATGGCAGATGTCCTAAACAGCACTCTGGCCTCAGAATCAGCCCTTAAGGCATTCGGACCTGGCTGAAGAGCCCATGAGAGTATTTTAAGCATGGAAAGTCAAGACACTCTGGCAAAAAAAAAAAAAAAAAAAAAAAAAAAACAACCACCCAAATGAAAGATCTCTGCGAGTGAGATCCCAGTGGAAAGAATGGGGCCATCAAAGAAGGAGGTACCTTTCTCTGAAGGGAGGAGAGAACTTCCACTTTGGCTATGACCCTGTCTGAATAAGATCGAAGTTGGCAAACTCAAAAGACTTCCACAGCCTTGGCAACTCATGACAAGAGCCTAGGGAGATTACTGACGCCATAAACAAGAGTGTCAATGACAGGAGTCACTGTGTACTTACTCTTCATGTGGGATCCTCCTTAATGTGTTGTCCAATGTGAAGTAATGGTATAACTATTTCTGAAACAGTATTTTACACTTTGTGTTTCTGTGTGGGTAAAACTGATGAAATCTTTACTTAGTTTATACTAAATTGATCTTCTGTATATAAAGATAATTGAAAATGAATGTTGATGTGAATGGAATGGGAGAGGGAGCGGGAGATGGGAGGGATGGGAGTGGGAGGGAAGTTATGGGGGGGAAGCCATTGTAATCCATAAACTGTACTTTGGAAATTTATATTTACTAAATAAAAGTTAAAAAATAAAAAAAAATAAAAAATTTCATTTATTTAAAAGGCAGGAACCTGTAACTCAATTTGGGTGTCCCACGTGAGTGTCAGGGATCCAAGTACTTGAGTCGTCACCTGCTACTTCCCAGGGTTTACATCAGCAGGAAGCTGGGTTGGAAGTGGAGTTGGGACTCCAACTCAGGTACTCTGATATGGGATGCAGGTGTCCGAAGCAGCAACCCCTGTGGCAAATGCCTGCCCTGAGTGACTGATATTTGGAAGATCAAGTAACATCAGTCTTTTTTGGTTTCCACCTTAGCTTGTTCTGTAGTTATGAGCCCATGGGTTTCATTTCAGCAGTAACTTTGAACTTGTTACTTTGGTGTTACAGGTTATTTTCTAAACTGAGATTTCAGTCAGGTTCTATCTGGGCATTTATTATTGCATATCATGTATCTGGCTTAATATTTGCATTGAAAAGTCTTTTTAATGGAACGTCGAGTCCATGCTGACCCAGAGCGAGCAAGAGTTCAGTGTGTCTGCAGATGTGGCCCCACGTCCATGTATTTTGATGATAAAATTCAATGCATTATCCATGAGATGCATTTTAGCTTTATAATGGCTAAAACACAATGCCCAGTATTGGTGGGGATGCAATGGGGATGTAAGATAGTATAACCACTTGGATAAAATTAAGGATAGGTTAAGTGTGGGCCTATTCTATGATGCAAAAATTCTGCTAAGTATGTGGAATATGAATTGGAACCCATGTATACAGAATGAACTGTATAAGAGTGTTCATGACAGCTTCATTCCTAATAACCCCAACCTGGAAAAAACCCAAATGGCCATCAGCAGGTGAATGGACAGATTCTGATATGTTCATACAATTACATCCTACTTGGCAATAAGAGTAATGAGCCACTGGTAATAGTATGTATGAATCTTTAAAATATTGTGTTGAGGGGCCGGTGCTGTGGTGCAGTAGGTTAATCCTTCTCCTGCGGCGCCAGCATCCTATGTGGGCGCTGGTTCTCGTCCTGGCTGCTCCTCTTCTAATCCAGCTCTCTGCTGTGGCCTGGGAAAGCAGTGGAAGATGGCCCAATTGCTTGGGCCCCTGCACCCATGTGGGTGAACAGGAGGGAGCTTCTGGTTCCTGGCTTTGGATCGGCGCAGCTCCAGCCGTTGCAGCCAGTTGAGGAGTGAACCAGCCAAAAAAAAATATTGTGTTGAGTGAATGAAGACTAAGACACACCAAAAAATACTACATGATGCTATCCATATGAAGTTCAAGAACAGGTCAAGCTAGGCCCTGGTGATAGACGTCAGAAAGTGATTACCTCTGGCAGATGGACTGACTGAAAAAAGAGATGGGGAAAGTGTCTAGGAAGATAGAAATATTCTATTACTTGACTGGGATTGTTGTGGCAGTGGTGTTGGAACTCATCAAGCTGTGTACTTAAATCTGTTTTTATGGTAGGCAGTTATGCTTTGATTTTTTAAAGTAGAAAATAAATTCATGGTGTCAGGTTTACAGAACCCTGCTCTGCCACACGTTCCTCCAGTGTGCGTACTTAATTTCCCCAGGGAATATTAAAGGCCTATGTCTTTTACGTTGCTTGATTGATCTGGAGGAATTCAATCCCAGCTGTCTCAACTTTACTTTCTTCGTGGGAGACCATAAGTTCCACAGTGGAGTCTGAATCTCCCTCCACGTGGGGTTGGCCAATCTTTCTTTAGCTTATCTCTTGTTAACAGATCATGGTCATGAGAGTCTCAGGGCACAGTTGCACAAAGGCTCCCTCTTTGTCTACTTAGCATTGAGAGTATTACATGACGCCCTGACAGATGAAAGCCCAAGCCCTGGCCATCCAGGTGGTGAAAGTGGAGCGCACTGGCTGCCGTTCACCTGCAGTGAGTCAGCATGGAACCTGCAGCTGGAAGGAGCCGCATCAGCCATGGCAGAGCTGTGGTGTAGAAAGGGAGAGGAGAGGAAGGGGACGATAAATAGGTTTCCTTTTCATTGGCATTTACTCTGCACTTACTGGAATGTGGGACTTGCATGACAAAGAGGGAAGAATCCCACATTCTCTGATGTCTTCTGTTTTCTTCTTCTTCTTCTTCTTCTTCTTTTTTTTTTTTTTTGTCCTTCTGCTTTCTCTGGAAAATGAACGAACAACTTCTACAACATGGTCTCAATTTATAGCATGAATATTTACACGTGTAGATATTTCCACTATGAATGTAATACAGCTTAAAAAGGTGAATGTCATAGGTGCTAAAAGAGAAGCCAAAAATGAAATAATTTTGAAAAATGGACCTGTTATGAGTCAATATTCTTCCCCTTGACTGTTACAGCGAGTCCATGGGTTTTAACACACCCTGTGGCGTGTTCTCTTGGAATGATCACTCATCCACCAAGTTGAGAAAGTCCAAGCCGCCTTTTGGGCAGTCCTTCTTGCACACAGCAAGGCCCCCTGGCCAACAGCCCCCACCAGCTTGCCGGCTCTATGAATAAGGCCCTCTTGGAAGTGATCTTCCAATCCTCAGTTGAGAGGCCATCGCCATGGCTCACTTGGTTAATCCTCCGCCTGTGGCGCCGGCATCCCATATGGGTGCTGGGTTCTAGTCCCTGTTGCCCCTCTTCCAGGCCAGCACTCTGCTGTGGCCCGGGAGTGCAGTGGAGGATGGCCCAAGTGCTTGGGCCCTGCACCCACATGGGAGACCAGGAGAAGCACCTGGCTCCTGGCTTCGGATTGGTGCAGCACCGGCTGTAACGGCCATTTGGAGAGTGAACCAATGGAAGGAAGACCTTTCTCTCTGTCTCTCTCTCTCACTGTCTATAACTCTACCTGTCTTAAAAAAAAAGAATAAAAACATAGAAAAAAGGCTCACTTGGTTAATCCTCAGTTGAGCCTCCCCAGCTGATTCCACAGGGAACAGAGACAAGCTGTTCCCATCAAGCTCAGTCCAAATTGGAAATTTGTGAGCAAATGAATTACAGTTGTTTTTATAAATCATTCAGTTGGGGAATGGTTTGTTATATATGAGGGTACCTCAGAAGTTCCTGGAAAAACAGGATTTTGGATGTATTCACCATTAAGCAACATTGTTAATTGTTTGAAGAGACAGCTATGTTTATCCTGATTGGGCATTATACAATGTATTGAAACATCATATTGTACCCCATAAATATGTAAAATTTCTATGCATCTGACAAGAATGGGGAACCTTTTATCTGCCAGGAGCATTTGGATATTTATAACCTCATTCTCAGGCCATACAAAATTATCAACTTGAAAATCAGCCTGCTATAGGGTTATTGAATTTCACGTCCTGCCTGCAGTTGCTTTGGCAGAGCCAGAGCAAATCATTTCACAGGCCTTATATGACCCGTGGGCCAGATGTCCCATACCCCTTGGAGAAAAAAGCTAAAAAAATTTAAAAAAGAAAAAAATGGATTTTAAAAAGGTTTATTTTGGTACAAAGAAAATTTTGAAATGCATGCATCATTTTTTTCTTAGTGTGTATTTTAAAGACCCCCTGTATGCATGGCTTGAAACATTTTTTTGCACCAAAATAAATATCTTTCAATTCTATGTCCATGAACTTTTTGAAGCACTCTCATATGACTAGAGCAATACCTTAACCTGTTGTTCTGGTGTGCAAAGGTAAATTGTCATGTAGACTTTATCTCTGTTTGGTAGATCAAGAACTGTGTTGAGGGGGCTGGCTGTGGTGTAGAAGGTTAAGCGGCAGTGCTGGCTTCCCATATGGGTGCCAGTTTGTGTCCCGGCTGTGCCACTTCCGATCCAGCTCCCTGCTAATACACCTGGGAAAGCAGCAGAGGATAACCCAAGTACTTGGGCCTCTGCATCCACATGGGAGACCCAGAAGAAATTCCTGGATTCTGGCTTTGACGTAGTCCAGACCCGGCTACTGCAGCCATTTGAGGTGTGAACCAGCAGATGGAAGATCTCTCTCTCTCTCTCTCTCTCTCTCTCTCTCTCTCTCTGGATTTCAAGTAAATAAATAAATCTTAAAAAAAAAAAACTGTGTGGAAGGAGATTCTGAGACTGCAGCCTGATTTGGCAGAAAGCTATGCATGTCCCTCATGTAATCTCTTCTCTACACAGCAGCCAGAGTAATTGATTGAAAAATAATCTCATCTTATCACTGCATTGCTTAAACTCTCCTGGGGCTTTCCAGTGTAGTTAGAATGAAAGCCAAACTCCTTATTCTAGTTTGCAAAACCCTCTGTCCACTGGCCTTTGCTTCATTCCCCTCCTAGCTCATGGCATGCCACCCTCCCTCTCAGGTTGTCTGCCAGTTCCTTGAACGTGTCAAGTCGGTTCCCATCTTTGCACCTGTGTGTCTGTGTTAAAAATTCTCCCTGCCTACAATGATCATCGTTGGACCAGCTGCTTAGCATTCAGATCTCAGCTTAAATATCATCTCCTCAGAGAGACTTCCCCGATTATGTGGATCGTCGGTCGGCTATTGCTACAATAATGTTTCATAACAAACTACCTTACAAGTCAGTGACTTAAAACAGCCAGCATTTATGCCCATATTCGTAGACCTGTGGGATGATTGGAGCAGTCCTGCTCTATCAGGGTACTTGAAAAAGTTCACTGAAAAGTAGAATTTAAAAGGTAATGCACGTTTTCCAAGAACTTTTGGAAAAACCCTTCTACGTCTCAGTTTTGGATGAGGAGTGCCTCCCAGATGAAAAAATGAAAACCTTAAATCCTCTCCAGGGCTAAACTTAAAACTCACACACTGCCCGATAGCACTATAGTCCTGACCAACTCAGTGGTCAATGCAAATGGGAGGGAAAATATTCTTCCCAGGCCGGAGATTTGGTGAACAATAAGCTGGTCGACCTTGCCATTCAGTGTAAAGCAGTCACACCATTAGCCCTTATTTTGATTTCATCCAAGTTTAATTCTCGAAAAATAATTTATTACTCTCTGATATTTTTGTGTTTATTATGGTTATTGTCTATTTCCCCTTTTTGGAATATGTGTTCTATGTGAGCCAAGGCACTATTTGTTTTTTTCAATTCTACATTTCCCACACATGAAATAGTTCGACTGAGATGAAGCATTGTGTAAGGAGAAGTGTTTTCTGAGATATGAATATAAGGAGAAGCAATGGGAAAAGCTGCTCATTTTCTTTTGACAAATCCAACACACACAAATGCCTTAATCTTTCTAACCAATGCTGCTTCTTCCTGTAACTTGTCCATCTCTTCCCACATTGTCCAGTAGTGGAAGAGACATTAGGATGACCTCCTGTTCATGTGTTTTGTTTTTTTATTACCCATCTGTCTTTGTGAAAAATCTTGTGTGCCCAATGTGACATCTGGGGAACTCTTCCTTAACTCAGAGGCCTGGGAGGCAGTGCCTTGGGACTCAACTCTCTGAATCAATCTCTTGCTTGCAGTTTCTAGGGGGAAACTTGACTGAAGGCTTGACCTTCTGCATTGGATCCCTAGGAGCTGACCTTGGGAGCATTGGAGTGTATGCAGTTTATTTGGGCCACATGGATCACATGGGTGTGGGCAGAGGAGTAGAGAAGTGATACAGAGGAAGACAGCCCGTCAATGGGTTCATTATTAACCCAGCTACTACCAGGGGCAACTATAACTTAATCCCACCACTATTAAAATTGATCTCAGATAATCCCGGCCAAAGGGCCAAGGAGCTGGGCATTTATGCCCTCATGTAGTCAAGAATTAAAGGCTTCCCAGGGGAGGGGGTCAGGGATAGGAGAGGTGGAAGAGGGTAAGCAGCTAGGCACTTTCACTGAGCTGGTAGGGCAGCGTGGGTTTGGGCAGCACAAGGGCAGGTTGCTGACAAAGATCTAGGTATCAGCCTTTGGAAGTCAGGCTGGGTACAGGAAAACTTTAAGGAGATCAGAAGGGATATGAAAAGAAGAAAACTCTGACCAACTGCTTTTGAACAAAACATTTGGCATAGTAGTTAGAATGATGTTTGGGATGCCACATTCCCATATTGGAGTGCCTAAGTTCAAGTCCTAGCTCCGGTTCAGATTCCATCTTCCTGCTAAAGCACACACTGGGTGGCAGCAGGCAATGGCTCAAGTAGATGGGTTCCTGCCACCCATGTGGAAGACCCATGTTTTGGTTCTGGGCTCCTGGGCTAGGCCTAGCTGTTGCAGGCATTTTGGGAAATGATCCAGCACGTGGAAGACCATTCTATCTTTGGAATATTTTTTTTGTTTGTTTTATAAAAATCACTCATGGTGAGGGCTAGCTGACATATGCTGAGCACATACTTAAAGGGTATGATTCGTAAGGTTTTTTTTTTTATTATTGTTTGACAGGTAGTTATAGACAGTGTGAGAGAGAGAGACAGAGAGAAAGGTCTTCCTTCTGTTGGTTCACCCCCAAAATGGCCACTACGGCCGGCGCTGAGCCGATCCGAAGCCAGGAGCCAGGTGCTTCCTCCTGGTCTCCCATGCGGGTACAGGACCCAAACACTTGGGCCATCCTCCACCGCCCTCCTGGGCTACAGCAGAGAGCTGGACTGGAAGAGGAACAACCAGGACTAGAACCAGCATCCGTAATGGGATGCCGGCGCTGCAGGCGGAGGATTAACCAAGTGAGCCACAGCGCTAGCCCCATGATTCATAAGTTTTAACATGTATCTGTATGTATGAAACCATTACAACAGAGAGAACACAGCCATCCTCTCCAACAGATTTCTGTTGCCCCTTGGTAATCTGTGCCTCAGGCCCTCCCCATGTCTAAATAACCACTGATCAGCCTTTTGTCACAATACTTTGTATTTTCTAGCACTGCATAAAAATGAAATCATACAGTATATGTTTTTATTTTGCCTGCTTCTTGTATTCAACATGATTATTTAGAGATTCATACATGGTTTCATCTGTCAGTAATTTGTTGCTTTTCATTTCTCAGTAATATTCCATGGTGTGGATAAATCATAATTTATTTCTCCATTTACTAGTTGATGGATATTTGCATAGTGTCTTATTTTTGGCTATTGTGAATAATTCTGCCATGAACATTTGCTTGCAAGTCTTTGTGTGAACATATGTTTTCTTTTTTGTGAACATATGTTTTCATGTCTCTTGAGGTCCCATCAGTAACCTGGAATTAGCCATAATGGGAGTATTAACACACAGAAACAGGCAAACCCTGCAAATCCAGGATTTTTTTTCCATAGAGATCTGGTTCTTAAACATTTATCACCCCACTACTAGAAATACCCTAGAAATCAATTACTGAGTCAATGATTACACTTTTATTTTTTTTGGATAGGCAGAGCTAGACAGTGAGAGAGAGAGACAGAGAGAAAGGTCTTCCTTCCATTGGTTCACCCCACAAATGGCCGCTATGGCCGGCGCTGCGCTGATCCGAAGCCAGGAGCCAGGTGCTTTCTCCTGGTCTCTCATGCGGGTGCAGGGCCCAAGCACTTGGGCCATCCTCCACTGCCCTCCCGGGCCACAGCAGAGAGCTGGACTGGAAGAGGAGCAATCGGGACAGAATCCGGCGCCCCGACCGGGACTAGAACCCGGGGTGCTGGCGCCACAGGCGGAGGATTAGCCTAGTGAGCAGCGGTGCTGGCCAATGATTACACTTTTTTAAAAAGCCCTTATTGATTTTTTTCCAAAAAGACTTTCCAAAAATTGTAACCTTCTTGTTTTATTAAAATGTATGTATCTTCGGGCTGACTTTGTGGCACAATGGGTTAAGCCTGTGACATGAGTATCCCATATGAGCACTGGTTTGAGTCCCAGCTGCTCCACCTCCAATCGAGTTCTCTGCTAATGCACCTGGGAAAGCAATGGAAGATGGCCCAAGTACTTGGGCCCCTACCATCTACCTGGGAGACCCAGACAAATCTCTGAGCCCTTAGCTTCGGCCTGGACCAACCCCAGCCGTTGTGCCTTTTTGGGAAGTGAGCCAGCAGATGGAAGATTTCTCTCTTTCTCTGTAACTCTGCCTTTCAAGCAAATAAATGAATCTTTTAAGAAGTATGTATCTTCTGTCACAAATCTAAGTCACAAATCCACAATCTAAGATGCTAAGATATTTTCCTAGGATGATGGTGCTACTTTTCATCATTGTAATGAAGAGTGGGAGTCTCTCAGTATATCTGAACAATCTACAAAAATATTTTGAGGCTGATACATGCATATGTAAGGTTTTCATAATAGAGAAAAGAAGACTTTACAAAAAAATCGGATCATAAATGTTGATATAATCAACCAATAAGGGATAAGGGGAGAAAGGAAACATGCCATATTATTCCTTGTTCTTTTGATTCTTTCCCTTTTTTTTAATTTAAGATTTACTTATTTATTTGAAAGGCAGAGTGGAGAGACAGGGGGAGGGAGGGAGGGAGGGAAAGAGAGAGAGAGAGAATCTTCAATCTGCTGGTTCATTCCCCAAATGGTCACAACAGCCAGGGCTGGGCAAGACCGAAGCCAGGAGTCAAGAGCTTCATCCAGGTCTCCCAGATGGGTGGCAGGGGCCCAAGCACTTGGGCCATTCTCTGCTGCCTTCCCAGGCACATTAGCAGGGAGCTGGATCTTAAGTGGAGCAGCCAGGACTCAAACTGGTGCCTAACTGGGATGCTGGCATCGTAGGTGGTGGCTTAACCAGTATGCCATCATGCCAGCCCCAGTGCATAGTTTTCTAAGTCATTGTTTGTAAAGATTCAAATTTTCATGTAGTTATGATTCAGTGAACATGTATAATATCTACCTTTCTCATTTAATATAGTTCACATTTCCACAAATGGATGTAATCTTCATTATTTTGATTTTTAAGTGCATTGTAATGTTCTGCCATCATTCCCCTACCGTTGAACAGTTGGGCTGTTTCCAGTTTTCCAGCATGACAAATAGAACATCTTCCGGCAAACTGTTTATTTTGCCTTGCGGATTGTTATTTTCTTGAATCAACTTCCTTAAAGTCCTCTTTTCACATGCCCATTATTTGTTATTCTGTTCCTTAAATGGACTGATTTCTTCTTGCTCCTGCCTCAACCTAATTTTTGACAGGGTTGTATGTTCCTGCTATGTAATAGTCATGGTATCCTGTCTTTCCCCCATTACAATTTTGCCATTTTTAAAAATAGCTTATTTGATTTGCTTCCAGCTAGACTGTGGGATCCGTGAGAAAGGAGCTATTTTCCCCCTCATTGGGCTCCATACCTTATACTGCAGGTGCTGAATATGTATTTACTGATACCTATCTATTACTTTCTTTCCCTTCTTGATTCTTCAAGTCTTATTTGACATTAATGACCTCAGGAGTTAATACATGAGCAATCCTTTGTGTCCTATGCTAAACCTGCTGGCTTTGCTGTGGTTGGATAATTGCTTTCCCTGAACTAAACCTCTTTTTGGCGTCAGGCCCTGTCTGCTATATAATCGTGAGTCAAAGGGCAAGGCTAGTCAGTACTCCCCTCAGAGGTGACTTAATTACAGGTAATAAAAACTTAAAAGAATTAAATTAGGTAAGCCTGCACAATTATCATTCTGACTCTTGCAGACGCAGCCTGGTACTTAAAACGGGAGCTAAACGGGAGCTCTTCAGTTGGGTCCCCTGGAAACAGACTGTGAAATGGGCAGTATTGTATAAGAAGTCCTTTGATGAGCTCTCGAGGGAGGTTCCCTTGTGAAGGACTGAAGGACACAGGGCTGGGCGGAGATAGAAGTTGACTCCTCAGCCACTCCATGGGGGGCTCTAGCGCTGGGATGGCCCTGTAGAGTTGTCTTCGATCAGAGTGAGGGTGCGGGGGCCTTGTATCTGCCCCCCCCGGCCAGCCGTAGAAGGTAGGCTGCATGCAGGAAGGGGGCCCAACTTTGGAAAAATGCAACATCTCTGATGGACTGTAGTTTCCAGAGAGGGATTGAGCCACGAGACTGCAGCATCAGCCAGCGCTGCCTGCCGCAGAGATGAGCCGGTCAGTGTTGAAAGGGGGTTCTGGGTGGACACCATAGCACCCACCAGAGACAGGACCAGTCATCTCCAAGTGGGGAGCTAGGAGGAGAGATGGACAGCTGCTCCAAAAGGACAAGGTCAACGTGAGCACCTCCATTCACCTCGATTCCTGGAGCTACCCAGGAGCTCTGACGGCCAGAAGAGGTAGTGGCTGAAATCACTACCATTTGTGTGGTCTCAGGATGTTTTCGAAAGGAATCTAACAATCACCAGCCTCCTTCCTCTTGAGGTGTTTTCCCCACAGCTGTTTCCTCCTTCTGAAACCCCAGCAGACAGAGGCGGGAAAATGTCATGATACAACCAGGATGTCTGGCCTCAAGAGTTGCAAATCGGCTCAGGGGCCTCCTGAGATGCCCTGAGGTTTGGGGTGGGTCTTTGTTATACACAGATACCTTTTCCTCAACAAACTGCCACCCGTGAGACAGTTTCAAAGGGAACGGTGGACATGAATCCAATTACACAAACTTATTTACAAGGATGAATTAGCTCATGTCTGCAAAGCACTTTGAGCAATTTGGATAGACTTCCTAAATTGTTTACCTAAGGTATTACCTCACCATTAAGTCAATTTCCTAGTGATAGGATGGGCTAAATCTGGCTTCCATTAGAAAGTAATCTTCCCATGAATTTTCCCAACATCTAATATGTATTATCATTAATGGTGATATGTAAAGTCCGCTTGTTGAGACAAGACCGATATTTTCTGCATACTTTTCATACATTTTCATTTACTTTTAAGAATCGATTATGACTTTTGTGCTAAAAAATTATACCTTGGTACAGACTATATTTAAATAACTACATTTAGGTTGAAAGAGTCAGCCATATTTTCAACATAAGGTAACCAGATGTCTTAATTATGTATGTTGTGTGCATGTCTTAGCAAGTTTTCTATTAGAATTCCAACTCCCTGAGTATAAACTACCCCAATGTCCTCCTGGATCTCTAGCCAAAGAAGGCTTTAGGGACACAAAGACCAAATTAGTTTCAGGTATGTATAGAATATTCTAATATATAAAGTCACCATAGTGGTCAGTTTTTTTTTTAAACCTAGTCACAAGAAAGTCTGGTTCCTGCCACTCTGGCTGTTGCTTGCTGCAGTTTCAACCAGAACAAAGGATGGTCCTCTCTCTTTTCCACTAATATGTAATCTGTAAGCATCCTCGCAATATGTGACCCTTAATGAGTGGGTTGGTTAGGGGGGTGGGAGACGTGCCTTGGTAGATAACACTAGCTCTTTTTGCTAGCAGTGTTCAATGAGAACACTACTCAAGAGCCCCTAACAGAGGCTGATTCGTGGGTAGATGTTCACTTCCTTCAGGCCCTCTAGGCTAGGGAAACCAACTGAGGCACCCATGACATCGCAGTTATCTTTTCTATTGCCACAATCAGTCCTGTTTCTGAATCAGTCAGATTTCTTAGTTGCAAACAACAGAACCATTATTGGTAATCAAAAACAGGAAAGAGATGTATTCCAGAGATTTATTAGAAAGTGCATATGATCTCCAGCCTGGCTGGAATCTCCCAGCAGAACTGCTCCAGGGAAGATAGTGCTACCACCATTCCTCAGGATGGCCAGCTCTGGTCACATCATTAATACTGGACACTGTACAGAACTGCTAGATGCCACCACAGACGCTTCTGGAAACTGGGTTTATCTGCTGCTGCTTACATCACAGTGGAGTCTAGATAATGCCTGCTTTTGGGGGCATTACCAGTTTATGATTCGATGACTGGCATACGTACGTCTCATTGTAAAGGTTAGGGTTCTGTATCTATTTCCTTCTTCCCCCGTCTCCTTTAACCTACAGACTTATCTCCCTTTCTATTTTGAATTCGTTGTTCATGAGGATGAGAGAGGAAGGGAGCCCAAAAAGCAAAGAGATCAGATTTCAGAAATTATAACAAAAACCATTTTTACTTCTTTATCGTCCCATCAGAAAGGCAATTTTAGACCTTTCAGTGATTTTTACAAATCATTAAACTTCCAGTTATTACTTTTTTTTTCAAAGGAATCCGTAAAACAGACATTCTTACCTTTAGAAGAAAATTTAGGTGATTATTTATAGAATCTTAGGGGAGAACTTTCTAAGTATGACACCAGAGCCAGAAACCATAAAGAAAAATATTGATAACCTTTACTACTTCAGAAAAAGCATCATAAACAATGGGAAAACATTTGCAACTCATATGACAGAAGACTAATGTCCTGACTATAACAAGATCTTTTATAAACCAATGAGAATAATTTTAATACCACAGGAGGAAAAATGGTCGGAGGATATGGATGAGTAATTCACGAGTGGAAAGAGGCAAATGTTCAACAGCCACATGAAAAGATAATCAGCCTAACTATAAATAAAAATGCAAATAAAATCAGTAAGACATAATCCACCCCCACTTCACATCAGCAGAACAGAAGCCAATTTGGCAGTTCAGCCAATGTCAGGGTCCTTAAGTGAATATATTTAAGTACTGGTGGATATACACACTTGCCCTTACAACCTTGCTAGTGACTGGTTTATTATGAGATTAAATATTAGGCCACTTTCTCCAAATTCCCTCAAATATACAAACATTTATTACAAGCAGTACCAAAGAAGCTGAAAAGCTTATTCTGTGCTAGCTGTTCTTCTAGCCCTGATCGATCATCTGGCTGACAGGAGCCAGGGTATCAGGGTCCTGTTGATTGGGCAGAAACCACAGGGCTCTAGAGCTGGAGTGTTGTTGGAATTAAACTGTTGGGCTGGAATCTTATACCCTGTTCACATGAGCAAGGTAGAGCCTGTACAACATTGCTAGCTGGAATACCTCTCATTTTATGAAAAAAAAAAAAAACTTAAAAATAGTTCAAGGGGCCAGCATTGTGGCCCAGTGGATTGAGCCACCACTCACAATGCTGTCATGCTGTATCAGAGTGCCAGTTCGAGTCCCAGCTGCTTCACTTCTGATCTAGCTTCCTGCTAAGACACCTAGGAAGGCAGCAGAAGATGGCCCAAGTGCTGAGGCTCCTGCCACCCATGTTGGAGATAAGGATGGAGCTCCTGGCTGCAGCCTAGCCCAGACTTGGCTGTTGCTGTTGTTTGGGGAGCGAACCAGCAGTTGGAAGATCTTTATCTCTATGTCTTTCCCTCTCTGTCACTTTGCCCTTCAAATAAGTAAGTAAACCATAAACAATTTCTTAGGATCTGGCATTGTGGTACAGTGAGCTAAGTTGCCGCCTGCAATGCTCATTCCATATTGGAGTGCTGCTTTGAGTCCCACCTGTTCCACTTCTGATTTAGCTTATGTGCCTGGGAAGCAGCAGATGATGACCCAAGTGCTTGGGCCCCTGCCACCCACATGGGAGACCTGGATGGAGCTCCAGGCTCCTGGCTTTTGCCTGGACCAGCTCCAGTCATTACGGCCATTTGGGGAGTCTCTCTGCCTTTCAAATAAATCTTAATTAAAAATTATTTCTTATTTGAGAGGGTCTCCCATGTAGGTGACAGGGTTCCAAGTGCTTGAATCATCACCAGCTGCCTCCCAGGGTGCACATCAGCAGAAAGCTGGGCTTGATGCAGAGCCAGGACTTGACCGCATGCACTTCAACATGGGATCCAAGTGCTCCTAACAATATCTTAACTGCTGCACTAAATGCCTGCACTTAAACATTTCTTTTCATTACTATTTTAAGTGCTAGGTCACCACCTCTGAAGGTGTGAGAATGAAGGGGTTCATTCTCATTGAGGGCATTTAGCTATCTCTGGATACTTCAAATGTGAACTCACATTCACACTCCTAACTTGAACTCAGAATTACCTGAAAATGTGTGTGTGTGTGGTGGTGGTAGTAGTAGTAGTAAACAGACATTTGGCACAGTAGTGGAGAATTAGCCTAGGATATTCACGTCCCATATAGTGGAGTGCCTGAGTTCAGATCCTGACTCAGATCCAGATTCCAGCTTCTTGCTCAAGTAGTTGGGTCTCTGAATGCCACTTGGGAGGCCCAGATTGAGTTCTGGGCTCCTTGCATTGGCCTGGTTTATCCCCAGCCATTATGGACATTTGGAGCATGAATCAGCAGACGGGAATGCTTGCACTCTCTCTAAATTTCTCTCTCCTCTCTCTCTGCCTTAAAAAAAAAAGAATTGCCTTGGCTGCTTACAGATATCTGTCAGCATAACAGTCAAAAATGAGTAGGGGAGTAGGCATTGAGCCTAGCCGTGACGTTACCTGCATCCGCATCGGAGTACCTGGGTTTGATGCTCAGCTCAGCTCTGCTCTTGACTCCATCTCCTGCTCATGCACACCCTGGAGGCAGCAGTGAGGGCTCAAGTGCTTGGGTCCCTGCTTCCCATGTGGGAGACCTGGAATGAGTTTCCTGGCTTTTGGCTTTGGCTTGGCCCAGTCCTGGCTGTTGCAGGCATATGGAGAGTGAACCAGTGGTTGGGAGCTCTTTCTATCTGTCTCTAATATAGATCTGTTTTTAGTGGGGAGAAATAGTCATTGCACATAGATGCCTTTCTGAAAGGCAATTTGTCAATGAATATAACAATAAAGTGAACATACTCTACAAATTAGCGGTCTTACTTGTGGCAGCTTATCCTGAGAAAGGAACTGAACACACATGGAAAGCTCTGTCTGCAGATATGCATGGCCACATCATTTTCAACGTGCGTGGTTGTAATAAGAATTTTGCCAACAGGATAGTGATGCAAAGCAGATCAGTTGTTGTTTGGCGGTGCAAATGGGGCCTGCGAGAGGCGGGATTACTCAAGGCCAGAAGGAGACTTTTGGATTGATGGACATATTTACTATCTTTGATTATAGTGATGATTTCTTGACTGTACAGATTTGATAAAAATTTTTCAAGTTGTATAATTTAAATAATTGTTTACTATATATCAATTATACCTTGGTAAAACTATTTAAAGTCTGTCAATAGATATTGGATAAATAAATAATATTGAGAGGAAGATTTATTGAGCAGTTAACATGTGCCAGGTGTTCTAAAAATATTTTATCTTTTGATTTTCACCCTAACCCTTTGAATTTGGATTATTATTCTTATTTCTCACACATGAGAAAATGACATTGAAAGGACTTAAATTATCTGTCCAAAGTCTCACATTTAGAGAGTGGCAAAGAGTAAGAATCAATAAACTATAGCTCATGGACCAAACCTATCGCCCACCTATTTTTGTAAATCTAGTTTTATTGGAATACAACTCTGCATATTTGCTTATATATTGTATATGCCTGCTAATGCATACAATAACAAAGTTGCGTGGTTTGCATCAGAGACCATATGGCCCATATCTTGGTTAATTTTATGTGTGAACATGGCATCCATGATACCCATTAAGTTAAACATCTTTCTAGATGTTTCTGTGGTTTTTTAGATTAGATTAACATGTAAATCAATAGGCTTTTAAGAAAGCAGATTATCGGCTGGCGCCACGGCTCACTAAGCTAATCCTCCGCCTGCGGTGCTGGCACACTGGGTTCTAGTTCCAGTCAGGGCACCGGATTCTGTCCCAGTCACTTCTCTTCCTGTCCAGCTCTCTGCTGTGGCCCGGGAGTACAGTGGAGGATGGCCCAAGTCCTTGAGCCCTGCACCCGCATGGGAGACCAGGAGGAAGCACCTGGCTCCTGCCTTTGGATCAGCATGGTGTGCCGGCCGCAGTGGCCATTGGGGGGGTGAACCAATGGAAAAAGGAAGACCTGTCTGTCTCTCTCTCTGACTGTCCACTCTGCCTGTCAACAAAACAAAACAAAACAAAACAAAACAAAACAAAACAACAACCAGATTATCCCAAGTGTATGTAGGTGGGTCTCATCCAATCAGACTGACCTCCCCAGAGTAAGAGAGGATTTTTTTAAAAAACGTTTATTTACTTGAAAGGCAAAGGGAGAGGGAGAAGGAGAGAGACAGACTCAGAGACAGAGATCTTCCATCTTCTGGTTCATTCCCCAAATAGCGACAACAGCAAGGTATGGTCCAGGCTGAAACCAGGAGCCAGGAACTCCATCCTGGTCTCCAACATGGATTTAGGGGCCCACACACTTGGGCCATCATCTGTTGCCTTTCTGGGCACATTGGCAGGAAGCTAGATTGGAAGCAGAGTAGCTGGGACTCAAATTGGCATTATCATATGACATGCAGGTGTTCCAAACAGTGGCTTAACCCACTGTGTCACAATGGCTGCCCTCAGAAGAGAGGAACCTGCCAGCATTTTATTTTTAGACTTGAACTGCAGCTCTTTCCTGGGTCTCCAGCCTGCTGATCCATCCAGTAGATTCTGGACTTTCCCGGCAGGGCAATCATGTGAGCCAATTATTTAGACTAAATGTATGATAGAAGATAGATGACAGCTAGCTAGCTAGCTAGATGATAGACAGATAGACTGACAGATATAACATATTGATATCCCCTGATGGTTCTTGTGTCTGAAGAATCCTGACTAATACAGCTCACAAAACCTAAAATATGGGGCTGGCATTGTGGCATAGCGAGTGAAACTGCCTTCTGTGATGCCATCCCATATGGGGCCCTGGTTTGAGGTTTAGGTGTTCCACTTCCAATCCAGCTCCTGCTAACGTACTTGGGAAAGCATTGGAAGATGGCCCAAGTACATGGGCCCCTGCACTCACAGGGGAGACCTGGAAAAAGCTCTCAGCTCCTGGCTTGAACCTGGCCCAGCCCTGGCTGTTGTGGCCATTTGGGGAGTGAACCAGTGGATGGAAGACCTCTCTCTAAAAAATAAATGAATTAATTAATAACAGTTTAAAACATCCAAATGCAGACATTTATGGTATTTTTATATCCCTATCCGAAAAAGTATGCGTGGGGGTCGGCGCCATGGCTCACTGGGCTAATCCTCTGCCTGCGGCGCTGGCATCCCATATGAGCGCCGGGTTCTAGTCCCGGTTGCTCCTCTTCCAGTCCAGCTCTCTGCTGTGGCCCGGGAGTGCAGTGGAGGATGGCCCAGGTCCTTGGGCCCTGCACCCGCATGGGAGACCGGGAGGAAGCACCTGGCTCCTGGCTTCGGATCGGCGCAGCACACCGGCCGTGGCAGCCATTTGGGGAGTGAACCAATGGAGGGAAGACCTTTCTCTCTTTCTCTCTTTCTCTCTAAAAAAAAAAAAAAAACATAAAAAAAGTATGCATGGGGAAGATGGGGAAGATGGTGGAAACATGTGTACTGAATACGTTAGCAGCAGCTTTCACCTGGAAAGCTACTGGATTATGGGAGATTTTTCCTTTTCCTTTACACTTGCATGTATTCTGTTAATAGTTCGTAATGAGTGTATAATCAGAAGGAGAAAAACAACAAAGCATTTTCATTTCGAAAATGAGAAGCAATGACTTATTTTTATACAGCCTCAAATTTACTCCAAGCCAAAACATGCAGGTCAAAGTGGCTACATCAAAATGTCCTTGATGACAACACAATGGCAACCATACAGTGGCCACAGCCTCCCCCCTGTACCTAACTAGTTCGTTTTCCATGAAGCAGGCAGTCTAAGGGCTCTTCCAAAAGCAGCCATAGGGCCTCTGAGTGCTGTGTTAATTTTTTTTTAGTGGGTTCCCATTTCAGGCCCAAATTGTTGTTGGCATGGCATGCAGAGCCTTCTGACATCCAGTTTCACAACCCTTGTTGTACTTGCCTTACTCGTTGTCCTCTGGCCACACTGGTGTATCTGTAGTTTCTGAAGGTACCCTGGGTCTCTCTTTGGTTTGACAAGAGTCAGTCTCATTATTACCACTAAGAGAAATAACTATATCTCGTCTTTGTTTTATTTTAATTGCCTATATGGCACATACCACAGGTAGGTAGAATGTTCTGTTGAGTGAAAAATTCAGAACCTGTCTTATGCCTGTTAAAGTGTTTTCAGTGACCAGAGAGGTGACATTTAAGTCTTTGAGAAGTTAGTCTAATCTCACTTCTCTTCAGTTGCATTTTGGGTTGGTTGACTAGAGAACCTAGTCATATAATACATCAGTGTTTGATTAAAACTGTATTTTAAGTTCTTTCCCTCCAGTTCAAAGACTGGCTGGATATTTGCCATCCACACCCAGAAAGGATACATTTCTTTTTTTTTTTTTTAAACAATTTGTTTTTTTTTTTTTATTTATTTTTGACAGGCAGAGTGGACAGTGAGAGAGAGAGACAGAGAGAGAAAGGTCTTCCTTTGCCGTTGGTTCACCCTCCAATGGCCGCCGCTGCAGCCGGCGCACCGCGCTGATCCGATGGCAGGAGCCAGGATCCAGGTGCTTTTCCTGGTCTCCCATGGGGTGCAGGGCCCAAGCACCTGGGCCATCCTCCACTGCACTCCCTGGCCATAGCAGAGAGCTGGCCTGGAAGAGGGGCAACCGGGACAGAATCCGGCGCCCCAACCGGGACTAGAACCCGGTGTGCCGGCGCCGCAAGGTGGAGGATTAGCCTATTGAGCCACGGCGCCAGCTTAGGATACATTTCTTGACATCCCTTGCAGTTAGGTAGGGAAGTCGTGGCTGAATCCTGACTAGAATATATATTATACACAGAAATGATCGGTCCCTTCTACAAAGAAATCATTTCTGGTCCACCTGTCTGGACTTGAAGGTCCCTGGAATGGTGGAGCTGCATGTTGGAAGGCGCCTGGCTCTGAACTGTGATGTGGACTAGAAATAAACTGCATTGTGCTTAGCAGCTGAGACTCAGGGGTCTACTTGTTATCGCAGCACAACCTACCTTCTCCTAACTGCGTCATCTTCCAAAGAAACCTTTGTAACTCTACTTGGTTTTGAGTTGGGCGGGACTCACGTGGTCACTTTAATTTGACACTTCAGAATGCAGATGTCAAAGCATATCTCTTTATTCAGATTCTTCATTTTGTGTTTCCCAAATGATTTGAAAGAGAAACATGGAGTAAGATAATGACTATTCAGTAGAAAGCAAAAAATAGTACAGAGCACAAATAACTCACAATTAGCATAACAATTCTTACTATTAATATCAATCTTTCATTTCTCCTCTATTTTTTATAGCTTAGAAATCTGCCATGTTTAATAGGAAACTCCAGATATGCTGTCATTTTGATGAAAGGCAAATATATCGAACACATGAATATATTATATACTTAATTTGTTGAGCAATTTATGTAAGGATTAAATCTTACCAGAAATTAACCAGGACCTACTACGTATGTTTTCTTGTACAGCAGCACTCTTTTTGGTTGGTATTCAGATGAGGCTGTTGGTGGATTCAGGCTGCTTGTGGTAAGGCTCATCTGTTAAATATTCTTTGCTAAATGTGACCAGAAATGTAGAATTTTTATTGGCAATTATAATCCTTGAGCTGCATGTTACTTTATTAGACATCTGGCTGCTAAATCCAGATAGGATCCTTTCATGACCATTGTGCACTGCAGGGAACACTCATTTACTCTGAAGGCCAAATTAATTGGAAAGCTCTTTTCCAAACAAAACACACGAAAGAATATTAACGTAGTACTTGCAAATGTAATTGTTCGATCTACTGTAGGGATCTTCTCTTTGAAATTTTGCCCGATTCTCCCAAGTTTGATTAGTACCCCCTCTTTGTGCTACAACTTTAGTTTCTGTGAGCACAAAGTGATGTCAGCTACGTCATGTGAGTTATGCCATGACCTATGGCAAGTACATCCCACCTGGCTCCTCTTGCAGACTGGGAGGCACAAGATGGCACACACATACGCCCTTCAACTTCATAGCCTAAGTGGCTGGCCTAGAATAGAAACCCAATACGTGCTTATTTTATAAATATGGACACCATCGTTGAGATTGTTTTGTTTGTAGAATTAGAGAAGCCTCTCAGACACCTGCTTACAGTTATGATCTTTAATACATGTCACACTTATTGTTTAGGTTTATTTTATTTATTTGAAAGACAGGGTGAGAGAGAGGGAAAGACAGGATGCTGAAGATTTTCAAGAAAGGTGGTAGAATGGTAGTATGTTGAGACAAGGCTTAAGGAAAAAAAAAATCTAACATCACTTTCCAGACAGAGGCTTTGAGTTGTGTTTGAGCAAAATGCCAGGAGGGGCCATATGGTCCTGTTGTTTGACTTGGGGCAGGCGGGTACTATCACAGGTGAAAAAGTCCAGAGTGAGACGTGACGTTCAGCCAAACAAGACAGTGAAAGACAAGTCCAAAGGCCAGAGAAAGGAGAGGTTTGTCGTGGAGCCGTTTCACATTCTTGTTTGAGCTTTTACCTGGCTCACATTGCTATCAAATAGGAGCAGGCCTGAAGGGAAGTCTGCCTTCCTATAAATCCGTCCAGAGGAAGATGACTCCACGGCATGCGGTATTTAGCCAGGGCGGTGGTTTGAATTCTTCTTTGTGTATCATTCCACGTTCTTCAAGCTACGATTGAAACTCCTTTTCTTTGGTTCTGTTTTCAGTAGAGCTACAGAGCAGCTGGTCATCACCTTCAATGTAACATATTAAATCACCGCTCAGGTTTTTGTTTGTTTTTTATTCTCTGTGAAACTCCGGTTTTCTTATTTATTTTCTTTTGGATCTTATTTCCTAAGAAGCCATGTGTCTAACTCTCTGCTGGCATGTCCCTGAGCTGTTTCTTTCATCTTAGAGCTCTGAACACCACCCATAAAAAGAACATGACTAATGCCCAGGAAAGAAAAACTAGTGTAGGAAATCCCCAAATGTCGCTCTTCTGGTGTGCTTTATTGTCTCATCCCTAGTTCTTTCGTTCACTCCAAGCACTTTCTCTGTGCCAGAAGTCTTAGGTGCTCTGTGCTGTCACTGTGAACAAAACTGACCCAAATCCCTACTCTCTCAAACTTTATATTCTAATCAGGGCGACACAGGCTACATGAAGTATAGAGGAACCATGGCGTTCCAACTGCGAATAAATATGATATAGAAAAATGAAGTGGGTGGGGCCAGCATTGTGGTGCACTGGGTTAAGAAGTCACCTGCAATGCCAGCATCCCATATGGGCTCTGGTTTGAGTCCTGGCTGCTCTACTTTTTTTTTTTTTCTTAAGGATTTATTTATTCGAGAGGTTGCATGACATACAGGGAGAGACAGGGAGAAAGGTCTTCCACCTGCTGGCTTACTTCGTAAATAGCCACACGGCTGGAGCTGAGCCAATCCGAAGCCAGGAGCTTCCTTTTGGTCTTCCACGAAGGTGCAGGGGCCCAAGAACTCGGCCCATCTTTCAGCGCCTTCCCAGGTGCTTTAGCAGAGAGCTGGATCAGAAGTGGAGGGGCCGGCGCTGTGGCGTAGCAGGTTAACATCCTGGCCTGAAGCACCAGCATCTTACATGGGCGCCGGTTCCAGTCTAGGCTGCTCTACTTCCAGTCCAGCTCTCTGCTATGGCCTGGGGTAGCAGTGGAAAATGGCCTAAGTCCTTGGGTCCCTGCACCCACGTGAGAGACCCGAAGGAAGCTCTTGGCTCCTGCCTTTGGATCGGCGTAGCTCCGGCCGTTGCGGCCATCTGGGGAGTGAACCTGCAGATGGAAGACCTCTCTCTCTGTCTCTACCTCTCTCTCTGTCTTTCAAATAAATAAAATAAATCTTTAAAAAAAAAAAGTGGAACAGCCGGGACTTGAACCGGCGCCCATATGGGATGCTGGCACCACAGCCCCCAGGAGGTGAATTTTTAAAGATTTATTTATTTATTTATTTATTTATGGAAGGCAGAGTGACAGGGAGAGAGAGATCAGTGTTCTATCTGCTAGTTCACTCATCAAATGCCCAAAACAGCTGGGGTTATGCCAGGCTAAATGCAGGAACCAGGAATTCAAGCACTTGTACCACCATATGCTGCCTTCCCAGGGAGCTGGGTCGGAAGTGGAGCAACCAGGCCTTGAACGGGTACCCATAAGGGATGCCGGCGTCCAGGTCGCGGCTTAACCCACTATGCAAGGACGTCGGCCCCGGAAAGTAAAGCCTTCAAGGAAACGAGGAAGCCAGAACAACAGGCAGCTGGCTGAGAAATACAGGGCCAAGAAAACAGCAAGAATGAAGGCTTTGAGCTCAGAACTGGCCTGTGTGTTTGGTTCTTTAAAAAAAAATTAAAAGAGATTTGTTTATTTGAGAGAGTTACAGACAGAGGGGGAGAGGGAGGGAGAGAGAGGTCTTCTATCTGCTGGTTCATTCCCCAAATGGTTGCAACAGCTGGAGCTGGGCCAATCTGAAGCCAGGAGCTTCTTCTTGGTCTCCCACAGGGTGCAGGGGCCCAAGGACCTGGGCCATTTTCCACTGCTATTCCAGGCCACAGCAGAGAGCTGGGTGGAGAGAGCAGGCGAGCAGTGAGGACATAAACTGGCGCCCATATGGGACACCTGTGCTGGAGGGGGAGGTTTAGCTGACTATGCCACAGTGCCAACCTCAGCACGTGTGTTTGGGAAAGAGTGAGGGAGAAGTAAGAGGATGAGAGCCAAGTAAAGTGGGAGTGGGGGGCGGGTAGTGGGATGACATCAGACAAGGACCTGGTAGACCTCTAGAAGGACTTTGGCTTTTACTTTGGAGTAGGAAGCCATTTGTGACTTTTAACGGAAGGAGGAAGATCTGACAATGCCTTAACAGGATCCTCCTGGCTGCTGTGTTGAAGAGAGATTGGAGAATGAAGGGCTGGGAGTTACGAGAGCAGCTAACGGCTATTTTAATGACTCAGCAGTAGAGTGATTGTGATGCCTTGCACCGGAGCAGTGAAAGTAGTAATGGGAGAAGTAGCCAGATTCTGGATCTATGTTGAAGGGAAAGCAAATAGAATTTGCTAATATAATGCTTGTGGGCATGGAGGAAAAGTTGTTGAGAATGATTTCAAGGTTTTTGGCCTGAGCAACTGGAAAGATGGCGTCACTGATGGCCGGGCGGTTGTAGCCATTAGTAACTCAGGAACTTGCTCTTGGACAGGATATGCCAAAGAGAACGGTTAGACCTCCAAACGAAGATGTTGAGGAGGCCTCTGGACCTACAAGTCTGAAGTTCATGGATGAAGTCCTGGTTCAAGATAAAAATCTTGGAGTCATCATTAGATAGAAGATATGTACCACCGTGAGATGGAATGAGAGAACCAAGGTATTACGTGTGTAAATAAAAGTAAAGAGGTCTGAGAACTGAACGTTGGGGCACATTCGTGTTAAGAGTCTGAGCACGTGCACACCATGAGTAAGCACTTTTCGTGGAAGCAAGCATGTTTGAGTCAACTTTGGGAAAGGAAGGGGACTGCTCGGTGTGGAGGAGGAGAGAATGCTAGTGTGTGGCACGTGACCGTTCTGATGACGTCTTGGAGAATCAGTGCAGCAGTGGGTAAGGGAGGCGCGGCTGGTGTTTAGATGAAGTTGCAGGCTAGCTACAGTGGGCAGTGGCAGGATGGCAAGAGAATAGGTTTCCCTTCTCTTGTTTTCCAACTCGTGGGCTCCCCAGCAGTAGCCCCGGAGATGGAACTCACCTGCAGAAGGTTGACTGGTGAGTGCTTACGCACATAGACCCGAAGGAAGCAGCGGAGAAGCTGAAGTGAATGTGCGCTCTGGAGCTGGGCTGGTTGGTCCTTCAGAGCTTCCCGGATTGAGGCGAGAGGACCGGGATTTTGTTTCTTTCCTCTGCATCAGTCACTTATGGCCCAGGCTGTTCCTTCATGAAAGGTGGTGGTACCTTGGGCAATACAGTGCCCTGTGGTTGAAGGCAATGCCCAGAGAGGGACTCAGCTGTGAGCCATGACTGGCCTATGTTCCCAGCAGCTAGGGTATGGAAGCTCTGGCCCTGAAGAGAGGAGGGGATGTGGCATGGGTGCCACAGTGTCCACTAAAGTGTCTGCAAGCTACAGCTGCATCAAGAGGTTGGATCTTGCATTTAAGCAAATGGAAATTATGGGAGGTAGCATCTTTCTTTACTCTTGCTGGCTTTTTATCGGATGGTCAATATTTTCAGCTAGGGTAGTGTCATTAAATGACTTTAGAGAAGTAACTGCAGGGGTGGACAAAATAGAAGTATGCCAGAACTAATGCCATTAAAATATTGCCAAGAGCTACAGCCTATTGGTTAGCAGGGCTTTTGAAAATAATACAGCCTATTTTGGGGCAGGATAGCGAATCAGTAACTTTAACTGCTTCCTTGGGGTGCGTTTTGAAATGTATTGAGACAGTTTTGTCTCCACAATTGGAGATCTGCAAAGTGAGGGGCTGTTATGCTTAATGAAGAATTTTTTTTATTTTTTATTTTTTGACAGGCAGAGTGGACAGTGAGAGAGAGAGTGAGAGAGAGAGAGAGAGACAGAGACAGAGAGAAAGGTCTTCCTTTGCTGTTGGTTCATCCTCCAATGGCCGGCACGCTGCGGCCGGTGCACTGCGCTGATCCTAAGGCAGGAACCAGGTACTTATCCTGGTCTCCCATGGGGTGCAGGGCCCAAGCACTTGGGCCATCCTCCACTGCACTCCCTGGCCACAGCAGAGAGCTGGCTTGGAAGAGGAGTGACTGGGACAGAATCCGGCACCCTGACCAGGACTAGAACCTGGTGTGCCGGTGCTGCAAGGCAGAGGATTAGCCTAGTGAGCCGCGGCACCGGCCCTTAATGAAGAATTATCTCAACCTAAATACCAGTAGTACTTCTGTTGAGAAATAATGTGATCGAAAGTTAGGTGCCTACTAACCAAGACATTCTTTTTTATTTTGAAAGGCAGAGAAAGAGGGAGAGAGGCAGGTAGATAGAGAGATAGGTTCCACCTGCTGTTTAACTCCCCAGATGCCTGAAACAGCAGGGGCCAGACGAGGCCAAAGGCATGGAGCCTGAAACTCAGTCCGTCTCCCATGTGCGTGGCAAGTATGCAAGTGCTTGAACCACCACCTGCTACCTCCCAGAGTGCTCATTAGCAGGCAGCTAGAGTTGAAGCAGACCCAGTACTCGATCCCAGGAACTCTCATAGGGGGATGCAGGCGTCCCAGGTGACCGAACTGCCCTGATGAAGACCTGCCTTGAACCAGGGCATTTTTGAATGTGAAAGGGTGCTATTAATAATGATGTCAAGACAACAGGGCTAAACTTGAGTGACACAAGCCAATAGGGACTTAATGCAGCACCCCCGTACAGGGGCAAATGGAACCCAGAAATACGAGGTGTGAAATCATTCATATCTGGAGTAGGCGAAGAGACCTACAACTGTTGAGTCTACTTGAGTTAGGACTTGAAGGTTTTTCCTCCTGTGGTATAAGAGCGAGCCATCTCCGTCACAAATTTCTAGCTGGTTAAATTGTCGATGTGTGGTGGGCACAGCAGGTCTTGTCTTGTGAAAACTCATGTGGATATTTAAATTCTGAAGCCTTTGTGTTACAGGTTGGTGGATGAAGCGTAGAGACTTGATGTAATGGTGTCAGAGAGCTGGGTCTGGTGGGCGGTCTGCAGGGGCATGCCTTCAGAGGGGGGTTCTTGCTAGAGGGTTTATTATTTGAGTTCAAGTTGTAACTGTTCTTTCTTTTCTAGCTCACCACGTGATCATCCCTGTACACCCTCCCTGCCGTTGGCAGCCTCTTCAAGACAGGAGATTCTGGGGCCACCCGATCCTGAACTGCGACCTCCAAACTGTAAGCCAAAATAAACCTTTTCCTTTTCAAGATCTGCTCAGATATTTGAAAGTATTGAAAAGTTGGCTAATATGTCTAGGATGTTTAAATATGGAAATTGTTGAACCGGTAACTTCAACTCTTATGCTGGGAAAAGTATTTCTTTAGTGCAGTGCTGCCTCCATGTTTTCATGCCATGGCCTACAGAGAAATTGTTGATTAATTGTAGGGCCTTGTTGGTTAACTGGAGGGGGCTGAAAGTGAGAGGCTTCATCTGGCCACTCCCCAGGTGGTGAGATTCAAAGACATCAGCACTTCTGGGGTATATTAGGAGTAAACCACTGAGAAGCTGTGCCTTAGCAATAAGACTTGACAAAACCTAGCAAGTTTTAGGATGAACAAGAAGGTGGAGCAAACCTAACCCATGGTTTTAATAATCTGATGTTGAATTTAGGAACGATCTGTGTTAAAATGTTTGTGGTAATTTGGTACACAAGGGAACATTCACAGAAAGCTAGAATGAAAAGATGATCCTGGTAGAAAAATTTTGTTGAAATCCATGCTTAGTTTTAGTTTTTTTTTTTTTCACGATACACATTTTCTATTAACTTTTTTTTGAAGACCCACTCATTTTAGTAAATTAGGTGGATCTTAGGTTTCATTTTGAAATGTGTAATTGTATACATGATTTTTTTTTTTATTTTTGACAGGCAGAGTGGACAGAGAGACAGAGAGAGAAAGGTCTTCCTTTGCCGTTGGTTCACCCTCCAATGGCCGCCGCTGCAGCCGGCGCACTGCGCTGATCCGATGGCAGGAGCCAGGAGCCAGGTGCTTTTCCTGGTCTCCCATGGGGTGCAGGGCCCAAGCACCTGGGCCATCCTCCACTGCACTCCCTGGCCATAGCAGAGAGCTGGTCTGGAAGAGGGGCAACCGGGACAGAATCTGGCGCCCCGACCGGGACTAGAACCCAGTGTGCCGGCGCCGCAAGGTGGAGGATTAGCCTATTGAGCCACAGCGCCGGCCTGTATACATATGATTTTAAAATGAATGGTGTAAAAAAATTGGACTCAGTTCATACAGCATATATGGTATGGGACTGTTTCAAAGAACTTACATGAGTTAGATACTGGGGAGTTTTGTTGCTTGGCATCAAAAATCTTCCCCATCAGACATGAGGCAAGGCTTAAAAATGAAGCAGCTTAGAACTAGATAATTCAAAAAAAAAAAAAAAAAAAGAAGTAGATAATTCAGACTGCTCAACTTGGATGAGTCTTATTTTATATAAATTATCTGCATTTACACATGCATTTACACATGGAAAATTGATTCCTTGAGTGAACATAACGATTTAAGAAAAATTGGGTTTTAATATGTATATCAAGTGGATAAACCTGGCGGAAACCACCTTAACCGAGTGACTGCGAGTGGGCTAAACCATCATCAATGCATGTCATGCTATGACGTGCTAAGGACACAGTTGTTTGTATGGTTTCCTTACCAAAGCTGCATAGCCTGAATCAACTCATGAGGACACAAAAATGACAAGGTCTTTGAAGACCAGGAAAAGCAGAGAACCTGTTCTAGGTCAGAAGTTAAACAGACATAGCCAGTAAATGTCATGGAATTGTGAATTAGATCCCAGACCAGGGAAACAATAACAAGAAATCATGGGCACAACTGACATTTGGACTTGGGCTGTAGATTAGATGGTAGTTTTGTATGTTAAACTTCTTTACCAGTTGTACTGTGGTTATACAGGACAATGTCCTAGGAAAAAAATGTACATGAAATATCTAAGTGTAAAGGGGTATCATGTCTGCAACTTACTCTCTAAATGATTCTGGAAAAACCCAAAGCTATCATCTGTCCATCCACCCAAACCCCAGTGGCAATGAAGAATGTGTTTGTGGTTCCTACGCCAGTGGCTTCCTTACTATTGGAAAGAATTTGATTCATGTCCTTCCTACACTTAATCTGAAGGCAAAGTCTTGGCAAGTGTGCCAGGGCCTGCCTCTGTATTCATTCCACCATCGAAGCATTACAAATCCAGGGAAATCCCCTCGCAGCTCCACAGAACACATCCCTTAGTCTTGGTGCTTTCCCCCAAACACCAATGTTGCTTGCTGCTTCAGAACCTGCACCAGCTTGATCCTTTTTAATTTTTAACTGAATTGGTTCTGTCCCCTCCAGCATGTGCCAAGTATGGAATGGAAAGCCAAATGCCCTCCTCAGTCGTGCATACACTGTTGTCTTAGACACACTGAAACGTTGAATACTCCTCAGTTGCCTAGTTAAGTGCCATCGAAACAGCCAGTCTGGGTGTTTCAGTCAAAGGCAGGTTTGGGTGAGATGGGGGGAGGATAGATGATAGATTTATTTAAATAAATTTTGTGTATGTGGAGTTCAATGGCAGACTTTTAGGGTCGTACTCAGGTCAGCATCATCACTCCTACACCAACTGATGCCATTCTTAATGAGCTTGGTCATCTCTTATTATTTCCAAAATCTCTAGTATAGGCTGCACCTAGTGGGCTTTTGTTATTCCTTTGGCCCATCAGCTGCTTAACTATGAGTGCATCGGGAACCTTGGTGGTGGCAGAGAGCTGCTCCCAAGGAGCTGATGTCACTACTCATTTTTCCGGCCTCCCTCACAGCTAGTGCAAGAAACAGAACAGGACAGGCAGGAGAGAGCGATCCTGTGGTATGGTGATCGTGACCATGGGTGAAGTACCCAGGAAATGTTTGAGGCACCTCTCCCATCCCACATCCCCTGAGGTTTGGCACTACTAACAGTAGAAGTGATAGGAAATTCTTTTGAGATGCAAAGTGTAAACTGTAGGCTGTTGTAATTCATATACTTGTTAGCCCCAGAGCCAAGAAAAAAAAAAAAAAACCCTAGTATTGTGATTATGACTATCACTGCACAAAATTTATCTCCTAAGCTACAAATGCTTACCCTCTTTGATCCAGAAATCTCAGTTCTAGGAATGTGTCCCACAGATACATTTGTGCATGTGAAATGATAACAGATGTGCAATATTGTTTATCATAGCAAAACACCAAAAGCAGCCTACATATCCCACTAAAGGGAACTGCTTAAATAAAGATCCTACAGCCTGTAATATTACACAGCCATAAAAACAATGAGAAAGCACTTTATATAAGGAAACAGATCTCCTGAGTCCATTTGTGAGTTTACCAAAGCAAGGTACGTTAACTAGGGTCCAGAGAATGCTATCTTTTGTGAAATGAAAGGAAAAAGCTAGGATATATATAAATTTTAATTGTTTATAAACACGTTCAGACTACATAAGAAATAATTTTGACTTAGTAAACGTAAAGTGGGACCACCTTATGGTGGTCGAGGGTCTTTTCACTGCCCAGATTTTCATTTTTCAGTCAAATTAAGCACTACCTATTTTAAAACTAAATACCTAAATTGAAACAAAAACAAAATCATCAACACTTTTGTAACATAACTGCGTGCTTTATTGAGATACACAGTAAAGCAGTAATATAATACAATAGTAAGGCATATATTTGGTGAAGTTTGATATGTTGTGAAAATGCAGTAAAACTGAAGTTTAAAAAAATAATTAGTAAATGTTACAGTGTTGGTGTTAAAACACAATATATTATGATACTCAAGTAAGAACCCAGTACCTGAAAACAATGACATAACATGCCTTGTGATGCTTATGCTTCAGTTACATTGATTATGATGTACACTTTAACACCTGGTGGTTATAAAGAACACGACGTAATGTCCAAATTATGCTTAAAATGCAGCAATAAAGCTCTCAATTTTTAATTCAAATATTTTGACACTCACTCCAGAACTAATGTCTAAAAGATCAAACAAAAAAAGATTAAAACAAAATTATGCACTCTATTTACCTCTGATTTTTAGAATGAAACTGAAACTTCTTAGTAGGATATAAAGTGACCCCATGTTTTAAATCTTGGTTAAAAAAAAAAATCCTTGGGTACAGAAAAAGTCCAGCATCACATAAAGAAAAAAAGAATGCTAGACTAAAACCAAATCTCTATGTAATTTGTTACCTTAGAGCTTTGGGTTTTCTTTTGGAAATTAGAAAGGAAAGAGAAAATGGAGAAAGATGCTCACACAGTAGACAAGTGGTGAAGCTGTGGAGTCAGGTGTGCACAAGTGTCAGGAACACCCCAAAACCAAAGTGAGGTAGAAATAGCATGAGAAGCTGTGTTTGATGTTAATCATCATTAATAAAATAATGGACAAACTCACTCTCCAAAAGTTAATTACACTTGATGTCAGAGGTAACAGATTTGTAAAAGAATAGGTCATAGGGTGATTTCTATTGACTGAATGGTTTAACAAAATCGAAGAGTAATAAAATGACATGAAAGAGTAAAGCTTTTTCCTACCAGTCCTTAGCTTTTCCTCTTGAGATTTTCTTCTCTTTTTGAACAACTTTTGTTTGCTCATATAATTAACCTGCCTAATTCACCAAAGGAGGGCTTGTACTAGCTTTTGCTGTTGGAACAGCTGAATCCGTTTGCCTTCCCACTCACAATCCTGTGTGGAACTACTCGCAGAGAAATGCAGAGGAGGGAAACACAGTTTGGTTGCTATTTAGCCAGTGTCACAATGTGATGGGGGCTACTGTCTTATGTGATTTCTCAAGGGTTAGTTTAAAAATAATTCATGTAGCATTCAAAACAAATCATCACAATGGAAATCACCTAAAACAACAACAAAGCCGCTCACTTTGGTTGGACTGTGAGAAGAGGGCAGAATAATGCAGTCAGGATTGTAGCGATCCGTATTCATGGTTATGAACTTCCAGCCAATCCTTTCCATCAAGAGGGTCTGCTCCCTCACAGGGATCAGCTGGGAATCCAGAGCCCTTCCACCCTACCATTGTCCTCCTCCTGCCTGCGAACTGAAAATGCCTCTGTGTGGACATCCTGCCTTCCACAGAAGCAGCATTAAATGGAAACTGTGGCATTGCCAGCAGCAGGAAGTTGAATATTATCAACCAGTGGATCACTCTAAGATAAGAATCCTGTGTATTCATTCACATGTTCCTGTTAAAACAGTTTGAGTCCTCTAGTCGTGCAGAGTTTAGAACGAGAACCATCTGGAGGCCTAGCCAATGTTAGAGTGTCGAAGCTTCCTCCTGGCTTCAAGCTTCGGGAAAATCCACTGTAGAGCAGGCAGGTAAGCCTGGATGACTAGAAGCACTTTGTTTCCACTAGGAAGTGGCAGGAGCATTTGAAGAAAATTTAAGAGGCCCACAGAAATTCCCATGTATTTATCTATATACCTATAGTATTTTTATACTTATAGACATACAGATATGTCAAATGAAAACCCACAGCCAGCCCCATTCAGTCAGCAGTTCTTAAAAGAATAATTTTGAAGTAGCTGTTGGGTGGTGTTGGACAAAGTCCTATCTTCAATATGCAAGAAAAGAAAAAAAAGCCATGAGTTTCATATATGAATGTCACGCTGAAAGGATGCAAAACAATGCACTGCCTCAAAGATTGTGTGTGTGTGTTTATGTGTGTGTGCACATATGTGTTTGTTTTTAGGGGTTTTTATAAACAACTTTTTTTTATAAAGCACACTTTAGTTTACAATCTTTCTTTATAACTGTTATAAATTTTTAAACAACCCAAAATGCGTTCCATATAAAGAAATGGCAAGTTATTTAGCTATCAAGATTTTACATGTAGTTTTCTTATAACTTTTTTGTACAATTGCATAGACGTGTAAAACCTGCCATTGTTAACAAAACAATAACAGACTTAGAAACTACTGAAATCTACAGTATAGTACCACTACCCTTCACAAAAATATAGATTTTATTTCTTGTAAACTCTTACTGTCTAATCCTCTTTGTTGTATGAATATTATAAAAACCATGCGGGAATCAAGAGTTGTAAAACATTTATTCTGCCCCTTCTTCATCTGTCATGACTGAAACTAAGGACTCCATCGCTCTGCCCAAATCATCTGCCATGTGGAAAAGGCTTCCTACATTGTGTCCTGGAAAATAGAGAGAGAGAGAGAGAGAGAGAGTCTTTAAAAAGGGAGCAGATACCATCATCCTGATTGTTTGACAGCTGGGGAATTACTGCCCCATTTCTGGGTGAGGACAACACAGAAGCTGCATCGAGGGTGTACACAACAGGGTTTGATTTCCCCCAGTTTCCAGAAAGAAGCAAAGCCTTGTTAATGAAGCTACTGCACATTGTTAGTATCATTTTAATACTGGACAGGCTACTGGTATCATTTAAGTGAACGGAAATGTCCAACACTGTCGTCGTCCCAATGTAGATGCCATATATCAAAGGAGTTCCAAGCATAAACACAAGATTCCTATCACAGCAGGAATATCTCATGGTGGGATATACTTCTTGCAGCTTGCTGTGAGTGAGTAGTAGTTACTGGAACTAACATTTGTTACTATCAAAGCACCATCCGATGAATACCACCACTGTCTCCACCATTACCTCTGATACAGCTACCACCCCCACCCTAACACCATCACCACTGTCGTCATGGCTACCACTGCTACACACACAGTCTCCATTTCAGGGATGTTTCCAGCTGTTGGCTCACTTCTGAGGCTATGGTGGAGGTGGCGATTTTCTCCCTGCTGTTGTTGGGGTTGAAAATAAACTCTTAAATCGACCTTTTGGGATATTGTTACCATTTGAATTGGGAAGCTTCAGAAAAATCATCATATTCATTCCACACTACTCTAGAGCCTAATATAATATGACCCGCATGGACTGCAGGATTTGGGTGTCCAGTAAATCCGTCTCGATGCCCTCTTCAATGAGGGGCAACTATCACAGTAGCCTTGCGATAGTACAGTGACACGGCCTAGCCCCCAGCATGGAGGACTAGAGAAATGCAATGTCCCTGGTACACCTGTAGCAAAACTCTGAGCTGGAGGAAGACAATCTGAGATGCACCTGATGGCTTCCCTTTTTGTTCATGTGCCATCTTTTCATATGGCTACTTTTAATTCTTGGACATTGGTAAATCACTGCACTGTTCAGGTACTGCCTTTGGAACTGAAATGCTTGATTATTGCTATCTTGCCATGTGTCAACTTCACAGATTCCCATAATAACTGTTAAAATCTCAATGAAAATTAAAGGCAGACTAGAACAGGTATTCTGGTCTAATATTTATTTCCAGACACAGGTCTTTTTTTTTTTTCTTTAAATGAGAGGATCTGAAGAGGATTCAGGGGCAAGCTACTTAAACAGTGATGGCACCAGATCAATTTAAGACTTATTAAAAGTTTAATGCTACTCAGGCATTTATATTAAGGTGACTAAGTTTGTAAATCTCTTTTGAGCTTTATTAGTGTGAAGAGTTTCACTGAGAACTAATTATGTTTAAAAAAATCACTTTGGATTTTGGTTGAGCCTGCAAATAGAAAAACTTTGAACAAAGCATATGCACGATTCATAAAGTGGGCCAACAGTTTGGCAGCTCTCAGTGAGGAACTGAAATCATCTTTGGCTTTTCTATGCTATAAAAACCACAGGGAGACACAGTGAGTCCTTTGCTGCTCCTTAAAGCTCAGAGTACAAACATAACCGATGGCACCAGGTTGGAGAGCTTCCCTTGTATCTATTTTTGACTGCCTAGCAACCCTGGGAAATCTGCACAATTACTCATGCATAATTGAAAATGGATGAACTAACTGCAAATTTTTAATTACTAGCCATCTTAACAGCTATTAAGAAAGCCAGTAAAAACAGAACCTCAGACTCTTACAACCTGATACCTGAATATAATTCAAACCGTTTCTCATGACCCACATGTCACTATAGCACAGTCCACCTGGTGGCTAGAAAGCATGTCATAAAACATAAACAAAATAGGGAATAGCTCATTGGTTTCCTGTCAGCTTAGTGATGATCTCCAAGTGCCTTTTATGACTGTGTTAGGGGATATGGACTGCAGTTCACATAAAATGAGCATATGCACTTAGAGATTGCAGAGCCAATGGTTACTTGTATGCTTTGCAATGGTGTCCAGTAGTTACTAGCTGGAAGGAAAATTCGTGAGCCTCTCAAAGAGGCTGAAGTTCTAGGGGTACCTGCTATTTGAAAACAAGGAAAAGAGAGGTTCATTCTTCTTAATACACCAAGCACTCCTACAAAATGTTAGGTGACTTTAACCTGTTGAGATTGTCAAATTTCACAAATTAGTTCATGGGTATCCTCATGTTATAAAAATGAAGAGTTTTTAGAGTCACCTTGCCATATCTGTATTATACCTTTTGTCACTACATTTACAAATAACTGTTTGCCAGAATCAAGAGTCTATTATTTTTCATAAAGAGATTGTCATTAGTTCCCCTCCCCTCAAAAATTCTTTCACAAAATGCTATTGTAAAGAATCACAGCTCAATCCACTCGAGGTGTTTAACTGCACTGTGCATTGGATATAGAAGACAGATTTGTATCCTGGTTCCATTATCCCTGTGTGTAAGCCAGAGCGTTAACTGAGGTTATTAATTTTACCTGATAGGTTTTTTTTTTAGTCAAAATATAAGTAAAAGAAGTACTGAAAAGCAGCCAGGATTCAGGCATCTGCAATCAGCTTCAGGCACAAGTTGACACCAAAGTACGTCTATGTAAAGTATTAATTTAATCCATTTTTAAGCAAGGATTATTGAACACAAAGGCACCATGCGTTGAGCATTAGGGCACTTGTATGTTTTTCCAAGTTGGCACTAACTGCAACATATTCGTCTCACACGCCACCACTGCCTAAGGGAGCTGTTTTCCACACTGATTGGAACTGAGACTTCCTGGCAAAGATCCAAGACCTCAATAACAATCTGGCGCTCTATTTTTTTTTTTAAATACAATTCCAAAATAAATTGTTAGGATTCAGTTGGCCAAGTCAAAGCCAGAAGGTTGCAGTACAATTTGCTTATCTTTTCTTCTCTGCAATTTAACCTCTGAAAAAGAATCAGGTCTACTGTACCTTTGGAGTATTTTCCTAGCATTAAAGAAGTCATTACTGGCTTCTGGAAATTTATCTGGCAATAACGTACCTCAAGTAGTAAAGTCATCGACTGCCTATATGACTTCAATTATGTGTGCTGACTTTTCCATGAGGGAAACATGTTCTGGATAGTAAAAATTATGGTGGCACTTTCTACAAAAATTAAAGTAATTTTAAGGGGGATACTCACCATAAAAATGAACAAGAGGTCTCATATGAGGTGCAATGAGCAAGGCAAACTCTCAGGACCATTCAATGTTCCACCAATTCAGGTTTCCTCAATGTCTCCTCCCAGCCTACCAATCCCTCCCCGGGACCCCATAGCCCAAACCCTGGGAAGAGAGAACTGGTGTGGATACCCTGAAGGTTCACTGACTCCATTCAACTTGCATGGCCTCAGTGTTGGCACACTCTGCGCTAAGTTTAAGTGAATCGGTGGTCATTCTAGTGATCACTTCTCCTTAGAAGAACTCTACACCCATGCAACCTGTCTCCCAGCACAGTACATGCAATTGCCATCCCATGCGGAGAACTTAGCCCCTCCATCACAGTAAACTCTTGGTAAGGACAATCTTGTTTCACTTGGGCTGTAGTCCAGTGCTTTGTCATCCAGCCATAAATTGATTAGATCATCCAATAGTCACACAATATTCCTGGTAGCACACGGTAGAAGCAGCTTCCACTGTAAACCCCCAAATTGCATTCAGTGATAATGCTGCATCCCTACCCCTTTCAAACCACAGATAGGCATTCAGAGTAATCTGCAAGAATCTGGCACTCAGTCTTTTTACTTGATTGTTTACTGGCCTCTCTGGCTCCAAATGCCAATTTAAAAAATCTTATAAGGGCAAAGTATAGATAACTTAAATCATTTAAGTGCCATCTTCAAATCCGGGCTCTGTAATGTGGAGCCCACTGCTTACCCTCTCATTGACTGTTTCCTCTGTCAAACGAGGTTAAGAATACCTACTTAATAGGTTTGTCATGAAGAGTCCATGGCAAAAAAGATGGCAAGTGCCCAGAACAGTGTTTGGCACACAGCAAGTGCTGAAAAAATGTTAGCAAAAATGGCAAAGGAAGAGTGTAGGAACGCAGGAAAAAAGAAAACCAAAATAAAATGACTTCATCCTAGAAGACTACAAACCAAGGGCACTGACAGAAAATGCTAAGGTCCTAGAAGTGGAAGCAAGCTTGGTGACTCATCAATTACGTTCAAGGCTAAATTTATTTTGAAGATTTTGTTTGTGTTGCAAAAGGCAACAGATGATGAAGTGCAGAGTTCCAACCTAGGGACTACAAAGCATTGCCATTTTAAAGAGATTCCTGCTGCCCCCCCCCAACCCTGGTCCTGTCGTCATGGTGATGCCAAGGGCAGTGCGCATTTGAGAAATGTTCCTCATGAGCTGCAAGTGGAGAGGTGACTGCCACCCTTACATGATGATACGATGTGTAATACACACATGCGCGTGCTTGCACACAAGTCTTCCACAAACACCAAACATAGAAAGCAGGATGAGACAGACAGAAGCCGTGGCTGTGAGCCTGAATCTCACTGACCTCTCTCATTGGCTTTCCAGGGGTATTTCTTCCTTTAATAATAGAGAGAGGAAGAGACAGAGATATCAGAAAGGAAATAAAAAACATGCATAAATGTACAGTTTCATACCAGTTTTCTCCTTTTACCAAACAAATGTTGAGATGACAATTCATATATTCCCTTCTGGAAAAAAAAAAACCCAAAAGAGACATCTAGTCAAATAACCTTTACATAAACTTTAAATCAGTGTAAAACAGATAACATGATCCAGGAGACATCATTTATAGAATCCATAGAGTCCACGCAATAAAATGAATGAAGACTGGCACAGAGTAGGAATCTGACAAATTAGGCATTGTTTTCAAGGGCAACAGTAGAATTCTCTTGAGCTAAAAGTTCAGAAATCTCCGAATCTCTTCATTCTTGATTTGACAATCAATACGTTGACACATAAATAGCAGTTGGCTTTGTGTGCCAAAAGTGTGTAACCCAAATGCAAGGCAGAACACCATACAGAGGCTGCACACTGCCCTTCTGGGAGAATTTATTCTTGTTGGTAGATGGGGAGCATGTCCATAATGAGATGGGGGCATTTGAGAAAATAAAGATATGAGGGGATGAAGTCAGTGCCACGAGTGGGCGAGCCACAAAGCCCGATCCAAGAAAGAGCTTTCAACCTTCTCCTCATCTTCAACAAATACCAGGAGCCTAGGGAGTCCGTGTGTGAAGACCAGCTGGCCTTGTGTTACAGATTCCTACATCTGCATGCATGCATTTACTTTTGTAAAACATTCTGATGAACAAGTGTTGTACAATAAGACTCGTCACTGAACAGAAAATTAGAGCCTTCTGACCATATCTAGAGTGTCTTGGGCATACAATTTCCTGAAAAAAAAATGGTTTTCAATTGAATTTAGCACTAGACTACTTCCTAAGACAACCCTATATAGAATTTGAGTTTTTGGAGCAGATGAAGCAGAGCTGTGAGAGATCCTGTCATCGTATCTTCCTTCTCCTCTCACCAACCAAACTCAGGGGATCCAAGGAGACTAAAACCCCTTAAAATCAATTTGGGAACTACTAGCATAGAATGAAGATGTGTGAAACCGCAATTCCAAAAGAAACCTTTTGAAATTCAGGTTCAGGGTCCAGAACCTCTAGTATGCATTTAAAGGCTTTCTAAGTATTAATTTTTCTTTCCTCTTTCCCCTCTCCCTTCATTTCTGCCATGTGAACTGTCTTCAGTGAGTCAGACATTTCTTAGGAGTATACAAGCTGCATCTTGTCTATGTACGGGCCCGATGGTTATGATGCTCCTCCAGCCAGGGAGGAGAGAGAGAAAAACGGGTACCAGCTCCTCAGCGGCAGGTGTTACAATGGTGCATTCCTACCAGATGCCAGGAAAGGGGAGGAGAATGCCATTTGGTCCTTGATGGCTCAAATATATCCCAGTGTGAATTTCTCCTTCCTTGTGATTCCTTCAGCAAGGTATTTTTGTTTTCTGTTATATCTTATAGTCATTCTCTCTGGTAGCCGAACTGTCTCCCTACAAGGCTATACGCTCCTTGAGGGCAGGGCCCACATGTTGTTGCTCCCCGATCTGTGTATTCCCACTAAGGTGGACTGTACCTAGATACCACTGGTATCTGATAAATGCTGCTTGAACTGAATGGGTGACACAGCAGCTAGGTCACAGCCAAGGGTACCATGTTATAAGCAACTTAGCCATGAGTACTGCTACCCTTTAAATTGGTATCTTGTTCTGGATTATAACTCTAATCTATTTTTAAAACTTGACAACTTTGGAGCAGGCATTATGACACAGTAGGTCAAGCCACCGCCTACAGTGCCGGCATCCCATATGGGTACCAGTTCAAGTCCTGGCTGCTCCACTTCTGATCCAGCTCCCTAATAATGTGTTCAGGAAAGCAGTGGAAGATGGCCCAAGGGCTTGGGTCCTTGCACCGAAGTGTGAGACCTGGAGGAAGCTCTTGACTCCTGGCTTGGGACCAGCCCAACTACAGCCTTTGAGACCAGTTGGGGAGTGAACCGGCAGATGGAAGATCTCTCTCCTTTACCCCTCTCCGTCTGTCTCTCCCTGACTTTTGAATAAATAAATAAAGATTATTTAATTATTTAAAAGTTACAGAGAGAGAGGGGGAGAGATGAGAGATCTTCTGTCTTCTGGTTCACTCCCCAAATGGCCACAATGGTCAGGATTGGGCCAGGCTAAAGCCAGGGCCCTGGAAGTCCATCCATGTCTCCCACATGGGTGTAGGGGCCTGAGCACTTGGGCTATCCTCCACTGCTCTCCCAGGTGCATTAACAGGGACTGGATCAGAAGTGGAGCAGTCAGGACTTGAACCACTGTCTATATGGGATGTTGGTGTTGCAGATAGGTTAACCCACTGTGCCACAATGCTGGCCCCTCAAGTAAATAAATAAATCTTTAAAAAAAAAAGTCACAACTTTCAAGAGAGACAGTGTCAGGAATATATATGATTTAGTTTCAGAACGTAATTGTAATTACTAGAATGATTAAATCTATATATGTTAATTCTGTACCAAGCCATATGCAGTCTTCAGTATTGAGTGGTCACTGCTGAATATGCAACAGCAAATGATTTGTGTTCTGTGTCAGCTACTTCTTCAGAAACCATATTTTGTGTAAAATGGACCTCCCCAAACTTGTCAGGCCTAATCTCTTACAAATCCTCCCTGAACACTGGAGTCCCAATGTGCTTAGCAATACAGCACAAAAGAGAGGTCCTCTTTCATTGACAAGAGTTAGAAACGCACAATGCTTTCTGCTGTATTAGGAATACTTCTACACTGACAGGAGCGGCTGCTTGATTCCAACATTTTTAAAAGCTTTTGATCAATACATACATACACGCATACAAGCACCAGATAAAAGGCTTCATTTCATAAACACATTGTTTGGAAATGAGTTGGGGGGTCCAGCTGGCAGTGTGGCATGCTGAAAGGGAAGGACCACAGAGAAGGAGGAAGCGTGCTGGGGGAGTTTTGGGTCTAAATGAAGGGCTGGGGCAGGCCTAGAGTGGTCTAGGTTCCTCAGACGGCATGAACTTGAGACTATTGATTGTTGAGTCATCAGTCAGAGTCAGGACTGCTGGACATCACTGTTTCTGGGTCCCTTTACCTTCTTTTATTTTAATTCACTGACTTGAAAAAAAAGTAATGAAGAACTCATCACGTTTTAGCATTTCTGTCTGGTTACTAGTCAAAGAACATTCAAGTGGCTATATTTTAAAAACTGAAACATGCAGGCTGCTTGGTAGACATGGATATAAGTGTATAAAGTAATTTAAAAGTTATTTTGTTGAGCTGAAAGTCGATAGGCACTGAAGCCTGTGGCTATATATGTATAATGAGGCAGAATGGACAACAAAATAATTCTGTAAAGCAGGGACTGGCAAACTTTCTCTACAAATGGACAGATAGGAAATATTTTGGGTTTGGCAAGCCATAGTCTCTTGCAGTCAATTTGGAAGCTGTTAGTCCTATAGGAAGTATTTAATTCCACCACAACCATGCCCTTATAGTGAGAAAGTAACTGTAGACAACTTATAAATGAATGAGTGTAGTTGCCTTCCAATAAAACTTTATTTACTTTAAAAAAAAAAAAGAGGCAGTGGGATAGATTTGGTCCATGGGCTGTGGTTTGCGTGTTGTTACTCTGGAGAAGCAGGCAGGAAACAGGATGGTGCCCAGCAGGGAGTACATGATGCTTCTGTGGGCCTTTATTCTTTATGCTGCTCTTGCATAAAACAACAGAACAAGATTTGAATTCTAAAAGATGGCGGGTTTTACAAAGCTGTCAGCTTGGTCATTTAGGAGCGTGTGATAGAATGTACGTGTGCTTATTCGGGAGGAGGTGGTGTGAGAGGACTAGTATGGTTTGGACTGTTGGGGGTTACAATCATGAGGCACAGGCCAGTAAGCAAGAGATTGTCCAGGCAGCAGAAATACTCACATAGCACCACTAGCTGCCTTTTGGGCTGTTCTAAGAGCTTATCTCGCATCCTGTTATTTGTTAATCCGTACAAAGGGGCATCGCATTTTGGAGAGCCCAGTACCATACCACTGACTATGAAAGTGTTTCTTTCATCAATGCACAGACAGTACATACACAAATCTATTTGTCAGACCTATAAAGGATCAGAGAGTTGTGGACTAATTGCTTAAAGGGCTTCTTTTAAAACTATTTATTGTTCCTTGTCATGTAGTGTTCCTATGGAGTAATGGTGGAGATTTAGAAGGTGTCTGTGAGCAGATAATAACTTTTTATTATACTGGAATTCAACTTCTACATATACTTATGGAAACTGGCTGATGTTCAGCATTGTAACTGCACATGGAACCATTCAAATCCCACGAGTGGCTGTGAATAGTGTACTCCAGCTAGAGATTAAACAGGAAAGATGGAATCACAAAGCCAACATTGCACACACTCACACCTGGAACCCCCTGCAGTGTATGTTGCCATTATGCAGGGGAGTGCTGGCCAGCGCTTTATCACCAAACAGAGAAGCATGCAGCCTCTTTATTAATGTGGATAATAGTCTGGCAAGACTACCAAGAGAAGATCAGAAGGCTAATTTAACTTGTGGAAGTGCTGAGAGCCACATACTTAACTTCTCTGGTTTTATAGGTTAGTCCTTGTGAAAATTAAAGATAAGTATTGGGTAGTACCTTACTACGATCCAACTTTAAGTCACAACTGTAGCAAGGGATAACATGAACAAGAAAGTAATGTGCCTATGTATATACTTTTTACTTAAGAAAACCCTCCTCCCTCCCTCTCTCTTTCTCTCTCTCTCTCTCTCTCTCTCTCTCTCTCTCTCTCTCTCTTTCTTTGTGGCTTCTCCTCTATGGGCAATTATCTAGTGGGGTTAAGTAAACCACGAGGTGGCATTTAATAGCACATTTCCACTAAATGTCAGACCTCTGGCTTTGACATCTGTTTTTAGTTACTCAAACAGCTGTCTGAAACAGCTGTAGCAACAGTGAACTTGAGTTTCTGCAACAAAGCAGTAGGGACGTGGATGGCAGAGTCAGAACAGCACTATAAAGTCCTCTAAGGCATTAGCAAGGTCTTGGCAGAAACTTCGACGAGAAAAATTAAAAAATTTTTTGGAAAGATACTGCAAAAAGGAAAGGAAAACTGAGATCAGTTAGAGAAGTTGTAAACCACAGTTTAGTGCATTGCAACCAGCATTTTGTTTTTAAATGCATGAAATAGAGAAACAGCATGGAAGGTGTTGTTTCATGAAACTTGGGTTACTTATCTTTGTATGTATATGTCAGTATACACATACACGTAGTGTGTGTGTATATATATATACATATGGCATGGGTATATATATATGTGTGTGTATATAAACACACATTTATTATCTTACTGTAGTCTGTGATATAAAATGTTTCTCATGTATGAATAATGGTTAAAACAGGTTTAAAGTCATTGCTCAGTATATCAAAGATGCTAAGATGACCTTTCAAGGCTCATCCATTAGGAAGAATCTATAATCATGAAATTAAGATGCTCAAGAACTTTTTTTTTTTTTTTTTACAGGCAGAGTGGACAGTGAGAGAGAGACAGAGAGAAAGGTCTTCCTCTGTACCTTTGGTTCACCCTCCAATGGCCGCCGCACCGTGCTGATCCGGTGGCAGGAGCCAGGAGCCAGGTGCTTTTCCTGGTCTCCCATGGGGTGCAGGGCCCAAGCACCTGGGCCATCCTCCACTGCACTCCCTGGCCACAGCAGAGAGCTGGCCTGGAAGAGGGGCAACCGGGACAGCATCCGGCGCCCCAACCGGGACTAGAAGCCGGTGTGCCGGCACCGCTAGGCGGAGGATTAGCCTAGTGAGCCGCGGCGCCGGCCAAGAACTTCTTAATATCAAGCTAGCATGACTACCAATGGCAGGATGCTCCAATGACACCCAACTATCTTTCTCTCTATATATATATGTATGCCATTCTTTCAGAATGAAAAAAAAAAAAAAGCTTTTAGTTGGAAATAAAGAAGCCAGAAAACATTATTTTAAAGTGCATTGAGAATTAGCCCATTTTTACAAGGATGAAAATCCAGTTGATTTCAGATAGAAAAAGGCCTAACAAGGCCTTAGCAGGAAGCAGCAAAACAAGAAAAAATGCCAAGGTCATAGCATCACAGAAAGATTAGGTGGGTCTTCCAACCCCTCACCTATTCTTATTACATGTTTTCTGTTTATTTGATTGCTTGTTTTCCCGACCCAAACATAAGAATTTTCTCGAGTCATCATGAGGCAATTAAGTAGAAACTTAGTTAACAGAATTGGCATCAGATAAGGGCTGGGTCAGGGTGGGGGAGGGGAAGATAAGGCCTCCATATCCCAGTATTTGAGAACAGCACTTAGATGCTATTCTTCCATAAGCCCTAATTTGGTAAACACAATGCTGGCAGTGTGAGTAGAGTTTTCCGATCAGTATCCACATCACTTCAGCACGAGAGGTGCTAGCTGCAGATGCCATCTCCGAGGAGGTGCAGTCTACGCTGCCACCTCCGCACTCAGGCTTCAGGACTCTTAAGGACATGGGGAAATGCTGCAAAGGATTTTACCTGAAAGCTAACTGGAGTGGACCAGAGACCCAGCTCCAGACAGGAGGAAGCAGAGCCATGAGCCTTGCTATCACCTCTTCTCTGCTATATGTTTGTTTTGATATGGAAGACGTGCCCAGGGCCCCCAGAGAATAGGCACCAAATTCTCACCTATCAGGTCAGCAAGACACAGTTCAAGGGGCTGTGATCTCCAAGGAAAGTTCGGTGGCTAATGAGATGGGTAGTATTTGTGGGACCAAAAATCCTGGGCCTACTAGTACCCGTGTGATCTTGAAGACGACGCTTCTGCCCGAGGTTAGCCTCTTCCTAACAGGGAGTGCCTGGCATTGGCATCCATTCATGCCTCAGGCATGTCCATCGCAGCAATCATATAATTGTATTGTGATCTGAACTTCTTTGGAATCCTGACCGTAAGAACCTTGAAGGCAAGGAACTTAATTCTTTTTTGCAATTCTAGTGCCTCCACTGGTACACAGCAGATGCAAGTAAAAGCTGACAGGACAAACGAGGAGAGAGGTGAAAGCATGTATGGTCTTCTCATGTGAATGATGACATTTAGGGAGAGGAGATGCCTATGGCAGGATGGGAATGGGGGTGCTGGGGTGAGAGGGGGTTGGCTGCAGTGGAAGGCAGGTAAGATTTGTATCTTCGAATCAACACATCAGAGGTGCGCAGCAGTGACAAGATGGCTGGTGCAGACATTTAAAATTAGCTTCCCCTGACAGTTCCTTAGCAACGCTCCAGCAGAACATTACTGCTTTGAATGTGCACTGCACAACGTTCAGTTGCACATCAAATAGCTAGGAAATGGCCATTGTTAACTGACACTGAACAGAAAGAGAGGGAAAACACACCACTCAAAACACCCTCCTCGTTGCCCTCACCGAGAGGAACAAATAGCCCAGATTTTCTGCTGCCCCGCCCTCCCTGGCTGCACATTAGGAGTGCCAGTCACTGGCCACAAAGCCTTGTGCTTCTCCCTTTCGCTTCCCCAGGTTTTCCTTCTATGTGACCACAGGCCACTGCTACCATTCCTTTTACTTATTGAAGGTTGGGGGGGGAGGCGGTCAGTGTCTTTGTTTTATGTCAAGGCAATAAACCAAAATAAATAAGTGGGAGGAACAAATAACATCAGCCAAATCTCCCCTTGGAGAGCTCACGCAGGCTAGTGGGGTAAAATGCTGTGTTTGTTTGAGGGGCAAGATACGCAAAGTGAAGGCGGGGGGAGGAAGTAACATCAATGCCTTTCTTCTGGAAGCCTGTAGTCTATCGATGGAAGTGAAAAAAATACCGGCCGTCTGTGGAGATTTAATGTCTTCATATGTAAATGATGGGGTTAGCTCCAATGTGTTTATTTATTAAGATTTATTTACTTATTTGAAAGTCAGAGTTAGAGAGAGAGAGATGGCTGCAATGATCGGAGCTGGACCAGGAGCCAGGAGCTTCTTCCAGGTCTCCCACGTGGGTGTAGGGGTGCAAGCACTTGGGCCACCTTCCACTGCGTTTCCCAGGCCATTAACAGGGAGGTGGATCAGAAATAGAGCAGCCGGGTCATGAAGCGGTGTCCTTATGGGATGCCGGCACCGCAGGTGGCAGTTTTACCTGCTTGCCACAATGCTGGGCCCTAGATACGTTTCTTAAATGTAAAGGGCGGTAGATTACAAAGCAGAATACTCCCTCACCACCACTCAATAAGCATGTTCTAGGCCTCACGCAGCACACGAGAACCATATGGCCAAGGCAAAGGCACCATCAGGGCACTCCTCTCCTCACGTGCAAAAGTCACATTGTTAATTACTCTAAAGGAAAAGGGACCTCGTAATTGACTCTTCAGACGCACGTGTGAAGCAAGTGAAATTTCTCATAGATACCAGGTGGTATTTTCATCTCTGCAAATACCTTGATTGCATGCATCTTTGAATTCAAAATACTCCAAAGCAGACATTCAGTCTTAAGAGTAAAGTCTTCTCACCAGGCACCCAGAATTGCGGTGTCTCAGCACCTGCTGTCTCCCGTATGGAGAGCATACTCATCAGTTGGCTGTGGAAGCAAGTAGCCCAATCCCAGGCAGTGCGAGTCCCTGCCAGGGGCTGGAACTTACCTCTTGAGCTCGGGAAGGAGTTGTTGAGCTGTTCCATCACCTCCTCTAACCCTGTGCTTGTGTCCTGAGGAGGACTGGGGAGATCTTCCTCGCCTTGAGGAAAGTCAAAACAAACAAGAGCAAATCACATTAAGAAAACCAGAGACATACCTGGGAAAAGGGCCATGACCACCAGCACAAATGCATTGTACTTGCTCACCAATAACGTAAGTCATGAAAAACACACAAGCTTAATACTTAGGAAACAATTCTGAAAGGGACGAGTTCCACGTGGTAAATTATTATCATTAATCTCAGCGAAGAAAACAGTCTATTTAGAAGTTCTGACAAGGTTGAGAAATCCTCTGTTCTTATGGAGTGGAAACAAATGTGAAACTTTTTTCTATGTAATCAAATAATTACTGCAGACTTGTGTGTCTCCTTCATACAAAAGGAAATAAAAATGACATTTTGCATTCACTGCATGAAGGTGAGGAGGGAGTGGAGACATTTTTTCCCACTTTTCTTTGACATTTAACCAAAAATACAAACAAAACACAAGTACTTGTAAAGGCCAAAGTAATCGAAAAAATTATGTGACCTATAGAGGTTATAAAATATTAATATTCTGGTGCCAGCGCTGTGGTATGGCTGGTAGAGCTTCTGTTTGCAGTGCCAGCATCCCATATGGGCGCCAGTTTGAGTCCGGTGGCTCCACTTTGGATCCAGCAGTGGAGGATGGCCCAAGTGCTTGGGCCCCTGCCCCTGCCTGGGCGTCCTGGAAGAAGCTCCTGGCTTCGGATTGGCCCAGCTCTGGCCCTTGTGGCCCTGTAGGACATGACCCAGTGGATGGAAGACCTCTTTCTCTGTCTCTCCCTCTCTCTTGAACTCTGCCTCTCAAATAAATAAAATATTTAAAAAAAAAAATTCTAAGAACTGTTGATATAGGCTATGCAGGAGAGTATTGTTCCTTCTTTCAGTACTTTTTTTTTTTAAAGATTCATTTATTTGAAAGTCAGAGAGGGAGGGAGGAGGAGTGTGTGTGTGTGTGTGTGTGTGTGTGTGTGTGAGAGAGAGAGAGAGATCTTATATCTGCTGATTCACTCCCCAAATGGCTGCAACAGCTGGAGCTGAGCGATCCGGAGGCAGGAGCCTCTTCCAGGTCTCCCACGTGGGTGCAGGGGCCCAAGCACTTGGACCATTCTCCACTGCTTTCCCAGGCCACAACAGAGAGCTGGATCAGAAGTGGAGCAGCCAGGACGCCCATATGGGATGTCCACATTGCAGGCGGTGCTTTAACCTGCTATGCCACAATGCTGTCCTCCATAAGGTTGTTTTGAGAATTTGCTTATGTGAGGAGAAAATGATGATTTGGAAGCTAATGAGCTCAGGAATGGACGGTCTTTGCTGAGAATGAGTATGCCCTTATAGATTTGGTGGGTCTTTGTCTCTACCGTTTATTGATGTGTTAAGGAAATAGACCTCTGGGGTGGGCCTCCGACCTAGCAGTTAAGACACCTGTATCCCATAGTCAAGTGTCTGGGTTTCATTCTAAACTCTGGCTCCTGACTCTAGCTTCCTACTAATGTAGACCCTAGGAGCTTGCAGTGAGCGCTCCAGTAGCTGGGTTTGTGCTATCCATATGGGAGACTTAGAGTGAATTCCTGGCTCCTGGCTTTGGCCCTGCCTAGCTCTGACTGTTGATGGGCATTTGAGGAGTGACCCAGTGGCTTGTATTTTCTTTGTGTTTCTCAAATAAGCAAACAAGCTAATAAGAGTTAAAATAAATAGATCTAAAATGGCATTTGCAGTAAGGGAGGAGTTTCTTGGGTATAAACAAAATTAATTTGAACTTTGCACATCCTTTGAAACGAACAATCTTCCAGCAGTGAAAATAACTTCTTTTCAAGCTCTATATATTCAGCACATTATCACTTACATCTAGAACAAAACCTTGCTTCAGCAAGTCAACCATAATGAACTTGCTTCAGGACAACCTCAGGTTCACGAGTGACATGGAAATGACTGGGGACTCGGTGATGACATGAATTAAACACGCATGCGATTTCCGTTGGTCTGTGGCACTTGGATTCCCATTTATGATTACAATTCTGCATTACTGTACATTTTCAGCCTTGGACTTTAAAGCATAAGCTAAAAGAATCATTGCTAATGCTAACCATTACGACAACATCATATCCTATGTGGACATGAGGCTGCATATCATGATTAGAACAGAGGGTTAGGATCCTAGGGTAGATAAAACGCCTGTGATTCTTTGAGTCTCATGGTAACATCCCATGGTAAAGAAACCTATTTGAAATACTGAGTACAGGAGGTAAGTGCTGAAGAGTTAAGGTCCCAAAGTAGAAAAGGAAGAGATGCCATCAATCAATCAATCAATCTCTCTTCCCGTCTCTCTTCACACATACGTTTTTGCTGTTAGAAAAAAAATGAAATCCAGTATTTTTAGTTTTTTTCCTTGCAGTTTTAAACTCCTGTTTTCTCGTAAAGATGGAAAGCATGAAATACCACCAGGAGGAATAGGATCCTGACACTGCAGGGCTGATTGCATCTCTGTGCCATTACTGATGCAAATTTCTGCTGAATTGGGAAACAAGCATTTTTAATGGCAGTAGGTTCAGTTTAGTCACAGTATGCATTACAGAATAAATCAAAACCAACAGAGATACTCATGAGCATCGGTGTTAATATTTCTGACAGCTTAATTATATCATAGTGGAGCTCTAGGAACTCAATTGCACTGTGTTAAGATTCAGGTACAGTTCAATGAAATGTCTGGCATTCCTGTCCCTGAATTATTTCAAAGATCAAATTATAAAATATAAAGCTAATGATATTCCCCAGGTTCAGCTTTATACATAAACTGTCATCTCTGAGACTCAAATATGAGTGTCCAAGTGTAAATGAAAAATTGGCTTATGTATTTTCATGGAGAAATGTTAATACCAGTGGTCACTGTATCCATTCAGACATTTTTAAGCACCTATTATATCCCAAGTAGTACATACACAAATAAAGGGTAATCTTGGTTTCTATTGTTCTCAATAATCTCAAGATTTCTAGAGATGGTTTTAACACACCTATTTTTTTTGAAGATTTAATTATCTGAAAGAGCTAGAGAAAGATAGGGAGAGACAGAGAGAGAGCTCTTCTATCCACTGGTTCACTCCCCAGATGGCCGCAGTGGCCAAGACTGAGCCAGGAGCCAGGAGTTTCATCTGGATTTCACATAGTGGTAGCATATGGGCCCATCTGCTGCTGCTCTTCGCAGGCCATTCGCAGGGAGCTGGATCAGAAGTGGAGCAGCCAGGACTCTAACTGGTGTCTATCTGGGATGCTAGCATCACAGGTGGCAGCTTTCTTGCTATGCCACAACACTGGCCCCTTAACATGTTTTTCTTTTTGAAATAAAGTATTTAGAGGCTGGCGCTGTGGTGTAGTGGGCTAAGCCTCAGCCTGTGATGCCAGAATCCAATATGGGCACCGGTTTGAGTTCCAGCTGCTCCTCTTCCAATCCAGCTCTCTGCTGTAGGCTGGGAAAACAGTAGGTAGCCCAAGTGCTTGGGCCCCTGCACACACATGGGAGACCTGGAAGAAACTCCTGGCTTTGGATCGGCCCAAATCTGGCCATTGAAGCCATGTGGGGAATGAACCAGTGGATGGGAGACCTCTCTCTTTACTTCTCTCTGTAATTCTATCTCTCAAATAAATAAATAAAATCTTTCAAAAAAGGGGGAGGGGGTCACTGAAGTTCAAAACTATATATATTTATTTTCATCTACTTAAAAGGCAGAGTGGCAGAGAGCAAGTGAGACCTATCTTTTATCCACTGGTTCACTCCCCCAACGCCCACAATAGCTGGGGCTGGGCCAAGGCCAGGTCAAAGCCAGGAGCCTCAAACTCCATCTGGGATTCCCAAGTGAATCAACTCACTGAAAAAAAAAGTTCATTGTCTATTAATTTCAATTAGATTATACTTGAGAAGTTAAAACAGCTAAATGAAAATTTTAGTTAAAGGAACACCATTGTGTTATTTGATACTGGGCCAGAATCTATGGTTAAAAAAAAACCATGGAAATTTAACCAACTTAAGCCACAGAAATTTAAAACCAATAAAATTTATTTATTCAAATATTGACCAAAAGCTAGCTATATGCCAGGCACTGTTCTGGGTGCTGGGGTAATAGCAATAAATGAACAAAACACCCGGTCTCCATGCAATTCAAATTCTTATGTAGGCACACAGGCTTTACAAATAAACATGTAAGTTGCATAGGTGTGTCAGTTAACAATAAACATTCCATGGAGAAGGTTAGTTAGCAAGGTTAGCAAGGGGCAAGGAGGAAGAATCTTCAGAAGGGGGCGTCCAGAAGTCTTCATTGAGCAAAGTCTTCAAGGACTGGAGGGTGTGAGCTGTGCAGGTATGTGAGGGAAGAGTGCTTTAGACCGAGGGAACAGCAAATGCAAAGACTCTGAATGAGCAGTGTGACCTGGTCTGCTCAAAATATAGCAAGACACAGGAGTGACTGAGGTTTGGGAGGAGTGTACTTCCTTGGCCCAGTTATTTGGACTTGGTCATGTGAGCTACTTAGGACAATGGGATGTCAGCATATATGACATGAACAGAGTCCTATAATGTTCTCAAGTGTTGATTGTGCCCACCTGTGCTTCTGTGGCTACGAGGCACATGGCCCAGGTAGCCTGCTGGCCCAAGGCAGGTGAGAGATATATGGAACAGAACTCAATTCAGCTCACAACCTGGATTCAAGTTGATCTGAACTCCAGCAAAAGTCCAGCCAACTCATAGATGCATGAACGAGAAATACACAACTTAAAGATTATGTAGTTGTTACATAGCAAGTTGATTGACATACTGTTTTTAAGACATCAAACCAGCAAGAGACCAAAATTTACTGGTTGTCTAATCATACACTGTGTCACGACAATATAATAGGAAACCTCAAAATGTACCTGGCTAAAAATACCAGTGACCACAAGCATCCCTACCAAAACACCTCCTCTCTCACTTACTCGATAAGAAAATACTTACTGGGGCCCACGTGTTCACAGAAAGGACTTGGCCAGGCTACACCACTAGATTTACTTTGTGTTCAAATAGCTTGTTGTTAGCGGTTGAGAGATGATAAACGTAGCTAATGGCCATATTTTTCTTAGGAAGGTAATTTTTATTAACTGCTGAGTAGATCTACATTTTCTGTGTGGTTAAGGTGCCATTGTCAGGAGGAAAATGAAGGCTTCGTTGTCCACAGAAGTACTGGGTGAACAGATCACAAACTAACATAGTGTGATAATTACTATGAAAGCCTGTGATTTTTTTTTATTTGAAAGGCACAGGGATCTGCCATCTGCTAGCTCACTCCCCAGATGCCCGCAATAGCCAGCGTTTGGCCAGGTACCAGGAACTCAGTCTGGGTCTCCCATGTTGGGGTAGGGACCCAGCCACTTGAGCCATCACCATTATGTCGCAGGGTGCACATTAGAGAAGCTTGAATGGGGAGCAGAGCCAGGACCCAAACTCAGCACTCCTATAGAGGATTCAGGAATCCCAAGGTATCTTAACTGCTACGTCAAATGTCTTCCCTTGAAAGCATATTAAAATATAAGAACTACTTTTTAAATCCAGAATTTGGGAATCAAAAGGACATTTATATCTGGAAGTAGTAGGAGCTGAAGGGGGGAAAACAGCAGGTGCAGGGGCTGAGAAGCTGCGACTGATGTATTTAAGAGTGAATCTAAGCAGTGGAGGAAATGGTGGAAATGACGCTATGGAAAGACCACAGGGAAATTGCTGAGAGAGAGGTACAAAAGCAGATCATGCACAGAATCTGATTAGGTTCCCATGGAAAACAGTGGAATCTGAATTCTGTCCAAAAGGCTTTTAGGAGCCAGTGCAGTGTTGTGAGAATGTGATAAAGTTCATTTTAGTCTGCAAAATACTGCCTTTAACAGCAACAGATGCAAGTGACTGGTCGGATTGCACTGCTGTACTGGAATTGAGAGAAGGAAATTAAAAAGATGGGAACTGGTGGGTCATATGGTAGGTCTATTTTTAAACTGCTAAGGAATCTTCATACTGTCTTTCATAATGGTTGTACCAACTTAACTTCCCATCAACTATGTATCAGGTTACCTTTTCTCTACATCCTCACCAGCATTTGTTGCTTTTTAATTTTTGGATGATAACCATTCTAATGGGTGAAATGATAACTCACTGCAGGTTTTATGTGCACTTCCCTGATGGCTAGTGATCCTGAGCATTTTTTCATGTATCTACTAGCCATCCATATTTCTGATTTTGAAAAATGTTTATTCATATCCTTTGTCTATTTCTTAACAAGATTGTTTTGTTGTTAAATTGCTTGAACTCCTGATCTATTTTTGGCATTAGACCTTTACAGATGCATAGTTTGCAAATATTTTCCCCATTCTGTCAGTTATCTCTGTTAATTGTTTCCTTTGCTGTGCAGAAGCTTCTTAGGTTAACATAATCCCATCTGTCTACTTTTGCTTTTACTCTCTGTGCTTTTGGAGTCTTGTCCATAGGGTCATCGTTTAAAGCCACTGTCTTGTTGTTTCTTCTGTTTTTCCTTTAGTAGCAGTATATTTTCCAATCTTACATTTAGATCCTTGGTCCATTGTGAGTTGATGCATTGTATAGGATGTAAGATGGGGTCTTGTTTCAAACTTCTGTGTGTAGAAATCCAATTTTCCCAGCGCCATTTATAGAAAAGACTGCTGTTTGTACAGGGAGTGTTTCTAGCACAGTTGTCAATGATAAGTAGATTGTACATGCATGGATTTATTTCTGGGGTTTCTATCTGTTCTATTGGTCCACATGTCTATTTGTATGCCAGCACTATGCTGTTTTGGTTGTAATAGCTCTGTAATCTGTCTTTTTAAAAGCAGGAGCCACTAACTTCATCCTGGTCTCCACCATGGGTGGGATGGGCCCAAGTGCATGTGCCTTGATGGGCACATTTAGCAGAAAGCTGGATCAGAAGCAGCGTAGCTGGGACTTGGACTGGCACTCTAATAGGGATGGTGTTGCAAGCAGCAGCTCAACCTGCTATGTCACAACGCTGGCCCCTGTAATGTGTCTTGAAATCTATCTGATATTGTGATGCCTCTGACTTTATAAATTATTTATTTGTTTAACTGAAAGACTATGGAGGCCGGGAGGGGAAGAGAATGAGAATGAGAGTATCTTCCATCCATAGGATCACTCCCGAAATGGCCACAACGGCTAGCGCTGGGCCAGGCTGAAGCCAGGAGCCTCATGCAGATCTCTCACTTGGGTAGCAGGGGCCCAAGCATTTGGGTCATCCTCCACTGCCCTCCCAGGCACGTTCCAGGGAGCTGGATCGGAAGTAGAGCAGCTGGGAATCAAACCAGCGCCCATATGGGATGCTGGCACTATTGATGGTGCCTTAACCTGCGCCACAGCATCAGCCCCTCTTAGTTTTTATCATTATTATTATTATTTTAAAAAAATTTTAAAAAGATTTTATTTATGAGAGGTAGAGTTACAGACAGTGAGAGGGAGAGACAGAGAGAAAGGTCTTCCATCCGTTGGTTCATGCCCCAAATGGCTGCAATGGCAGGAACTGTGCTGATCTGAAGCCAGGAGCTTCTTCCTGGTCTCCCATGCAGGTGCAGGGGCCCAAGGACTTGGGCTGTCTTCTACTGCTTTCCCAGGCCATAGCAAAGAGCTGGATTAGAAAATGAGCAGGCGAGACTAGAACCGGCACCCATATGGGAGGCCGGCGCCACAGGCGCAGGATTAACCTACTGTGCCACAGCACCGGCCCCTATTATTATTATTATTATTTTCTTTCTTTATTTGAAAGACAGAGTTACAAAGAGGCAGAGACAGATCATCCAACCACTGGTTCAGTCCCCAAATGTCTGCAATAGCCACAGCTGAGTTGATCAGAAGCCAGGAGCTTCTTCCAGGTCTCCCACATGGGTGGAGGGGCCCAGGGACTTGGACCATCTTCAGCTTTCTCAGGCCATAGCAGAGAGACAGATCAGAAGTGGAGCAGCCGGGAATTTTACCCACTTTGCCACAGTGCCAGCCCTTCTGACTTTGTTTCTATTGTTCAAGATTGCTTTTGCTATTTCTAAGCTCTGTGAAGAATGTCATTGATATTTTGATGGGGACTGTGTTGACTTTGTAAATTGCTTTGAAAAGCATGAACATTTTGAGAATACTCTTCCAATCCATGAACATGGGGGATTTTTACATTTTTTTCTGCCCTTTTCTTGGGTTAGTGTTTTGTAATCATCATGATTACATGATCGTGATTATATGATATCACATCCTTGGTCATATATATCCCAAGGTATTTAACTTTTTTTTTTTTTTTGACAGGCAGAGTGGACAGTGAGAGAGAGACAGAGAGAAAGGTCTTCCTTTGCCGTTGGTTCACCCCCCAGTGGCCGCCGCGGCTGGTGTGCTGCGGCTGGCGCACCACGCTGATCCGAAGGCAGGAGCCAGGTGCTTCTCCTGGTCTCCCATGGGGTGCAGGGCCCAAGCACTTGGGCCATCCTCCACTGCACTCCCTGGCCACAGCAGAGAGCTGGCCTGGAAGAGGGGCAACTGGGACAGAATCCGGTGCCCCGACCGGGACTAGAACCCGGTATGCCGCCGCTGCAAGGTGGAGGATTAGCCTAGTGAGCCACGGCGCTGGCCAAGGTATTTAACTTTTAAAAAGCTATTATGAACGAGACCGTTCTTATACATTCTTTCTCAGCAAGACAATTATTGATGTGTTAAAATGTTAATAATGTTTTTGTGCTTGTTTTCTATCATACAATTTTGCTAAATACTCTAATTGCTTCTGAATGGAGTCTTTTGGGTCCTTATATTTAGAATCACATCATCTGCAAGCAGAGATGATTTGATTTGATCCTTTCCAATTTGTATATCCTTTATTCCTTTCTCTTGAAAAATGAGTGGCTAAAACTTCTGTAACTATATTGAAAAAGAGTGGCAAGGGTGGACATCCTTGTCTGGGTGGAACCTTCTTAGTGGACATGCCTCCAGTTTCTCCTCATTCAATATGGTGCTGGCTGTGGCCTTGTCATATATAGTATATTGTGGTGAGGTATGTTCCTTTTAACCCTAATTTGCCTAAGGTTTTTCATAATGAAATGATTTTGTATTTTATCAAATGCTTTCTCTGCATCAACTGAGATAATCTTAGGATTTTTATCCTTGATTATGTTGTGACATACACATTTACTGACTTGTATAGAAGAGACATCCTGCATTCTTGGAATAAATTACACTTGGTCAGGGTGGAAGATCTCTTTGGTGCGTTGTTGGATTCAATTTGCTAGTATTGAGGATCTTTGCACATATTTTCATCAGGGACGTTGGTCTATAGTTTTCTTCTTTTGTTGTATCCATATCTGGTTGTGGAATTCAGGTAATGCTTCATAGTAGGAATCTAGAAGGGTTTTCGCCCTTTCAATTGTTCAGAATAGTTTGAGAAGAGTTAGTGTTAGTTCTTTCTTAAAAGTCTTACTGGTCTATTCAGGCTGTCTATGTCTTCATGATTCAAGTTTGGAGAGATACGTGTTTCTAGAAATCAATCCATTTCTTCTAGGTTTTCCAATTTATGGACATATAGCTGTTTGTAATAGTTCCTAACGATTCCTTGTATTTCTGTGGTATCAGTTGTAATATCTCTTTCTCATTTCTGATTTTTATTTATTCGAGTCTTCTCTTTACTTTCGTGGTAGGTCTGGCTAATGATTTATAAATTTTTGTATATTTTTAAAAAACTAATCCTTTCATTAATCTTAGGTATTTTAAAATTTTTTTCTCTGATTTTTATGTCTTTCCTTCTAATTTTGGGTTTGGTTCTTTAATTTTTTAGGAAGTTAATACCATCTCATTTTTCTGATGTAAGAATTTATTGCTATAAACCTTCCTCTTGTTGCATCCCATACATTTTCATATATTATGTTTCCATTTTTATTATTTTCAAGGGATTTTTTTCAATTTCTCTTGATTTCTTCAATGATCCATTGTTCATTCAGGGTCATATATTTTTGAAGTTTCTTTTGTTGTTAATTTCCAGCTTTATTCCACTATGGTTAGAAAAAATATATGCTATGACTTAAGTGGTTTTTTTTTTTGTTTGTTGAGACTTGCTTTATGGTTTAGTAGATTGTCTGTCCTAGAGAATATTATGTGCAGATGACAAGAATGTGTATTCTGCCAACTGTGCAATGGAACATTCTGAAAATGTCTATTATGTCCATTTGGCTTATAATATAGGTTGACTGTTGTCTATTGATTTTTTTTTGTCTCACTGACCTGTCCATTGATGAAAGTTTCGTACTGAAGCTCCTCAGTATTATTTTATTGGGGGCTATGTATCTCTTTGGATCTACTGTTTTATAAAACCAGGTACTCTGGCATTTGGTGAATATACATTTACAATAGTCAGATCTTCTTAAATTGATCCTTAGGTCATTATATTGTGACCATGCCTTAGAGTTTGTTTTAAGTATAGCTACGTCTACTCATTTTTTATTTCCATTTGCATGGAATATCTTTATTGGTGAAGTTTCTTGTAGGCAGCAACTGAAGACAATCCTGACATGATTTCAGACTTTTTTGAAGGAATGATATGCCATCTGACTGACTGCTCTCTCAATAATGGGTCTACTTGCTTAAAAAATTATTTGAGCCAGAAGCCATAGTGCTGATACAGAACAGACACAATAATCTTTACTCCTGTGATTCTGTCTGGCTTTTCTTTAAATAAAAAAAAAGGATCTGTGTGCAGGAAAATGATTATGCACAAACAGGCACATAATTATTCTTCTCTGAATTGCTAACTTGATGTGTTATTACCTCACTACTTGTATCTCCCCTGCTTTTCTCCCATTTTTTCAGAAGAAAAAAATACCATGATTATCTAGCACCTGATAATTAGCTTTAACTTTTTTACACTATAAATTCGGGCAGATGCTTACATTTTTATATACAGATGCTGTGCATAAGTTTAATACGCTATGGAGTACATTGGTGATAATGAGGAGGATGAGCTGGTTCGTTTTTAAGGGGGTGAGATCTAATGAAATTAGTAGCTAAATGTGTTAATGTGTGAATTGTTCCATATCTATACAAGAATGTATTGTGCTTGAATTCTAAAACATTAATTCAATAAATGCCTTACTGAGTGTTTGGATACAGGGTACTCAAATAGGAAAGAAAAGGAACAAGACTTAGGTCCTGTCCTTAGAGTTTAAGTTCTATAGACATTCTAGGGTGAAGCAATAAATACTAATAACTGTTTATAATCTAGAATAAATTATAAGATGTAATGCATGATTGAGTTCCAAAGGACGACTCACTGGTGAAAAGAAAGGATGGGATGTTTTAGGTTAAGAGAACATTGTGCTCAAGGCTAAGAAAGCCCAGGAGAAGGAGCCTGGCTTTTAGGAGCTGGAAAATGCTCAAGGAGAGGAATAATCTGATACACTCTAAATGGTAGGCGAGTAATTGGAAATATCTGAAGACAGACCAAGGATAGATCTAGTAAGAGTATTCATATTATTTGTTCTGGTGGTACATGAGGGCTATATTTTGGCAGAAGCACCTGAGTGGTAGAGTTTTCTTCTTTTTATAAAAGGCACAACAAACTGACTTTTGTGATTGGAATGGAAGGAGTGCCCAGGGAGAGGGATTGTGAGGAAACCAGCATGTCACCTCTGTGGTGATGCTGTGTTAAATATGGAATGCAAATCCAAAGTGAGAAACATTCTCCAAAACATTCGTCCTAACCCCTTCTACAACGTCAGTGTTCTATGTTAAAGGAGACTGCTGAAAACTGTTGAAATACTTACTTAAGGTATGCTAGGCTGATCTTCTGTATATTAAGATAATCGAAAATGAATCTTGACGTGAATGGAGGGGGAGAGGGAGTGGGAAGGGGGGGGTTGTGGGTGGGAGGGACGGTATGGGGGGGGAAGCCATTGTAACACATGAGTCGTACTTTGGAAATTTATATTCATTAAATAAAAGATAAAAAAAAAAAAAGGAGACTGCTGAGAGCATCTTTCATTTTCAAAGTGTTTTAGGTGTGAAGTGTCACGGGTTAGCAAAATATACTATACACAAACATAAGCACAAATGTGTAAATACATTAACATTGGTGTTGATATGAATACGTTCAATATAAATAAGCGTAATACATTTAACAACACACAAATTATAATTTTTACATAAGTTTCAAATTATTCTAAATAAGAAGCTAGGGAACCATTACTTTATAAGCCTTTTTAAAAAATAGGGTAAGGCATCATTTAATATTTTTAAGTAAAGAAAAATAAAATTCTCAACAAGTAATCTGGTGGAAGAGCAGGAGCCATTAGACATGAGTGGTTAGGGACTCATGGCTTGTATGGAGGGCTCAGGAAGACAAATGTTACATTTTATTGGAAGAGACAAATAGAAAGTAAGAGTCACTAGCACACTGTCCCAACACCATGTGCGTAGAACACATATGGCATGCAGAGAACTAACAGCACACCTGTCCCTCAGTACCCTAGGGGATTTGCTTCCGGGACCTACCAAAATCTTGGGATTCCCAGGCCCCTATACCAAGTGGCATTATATTTGCATATAACCTAAGCACAACCTCCTGTCTACCTTAAATCATCTCTAGATTACTTACAATACAATGTGAATAGTTGCTATACTGTGCTATTCAGGGAATAATGAACAAACAACACCAGCACACACAGGACCCGCAAATGCAGAGCCGACTGCAGCTCGACTCTTTAGACAGATCCCCTGGTATGATTGCTCCCATAATTCACTTAAAAGAAAATCACTGGGGTTTGTGTATTTTTAAAAAATGCAGCTGTCTATCCAGAAAATAATTCAAATCTCAAAGCACAGAGACACACAGTGCATTGCTTTAAACACTTTGTGTGCATCCTTTAAGAAAATAGCTGTTTCTTCCTTCTTGAAGGAAGCTGGTGTATGCAGTTCAAAAAGGACAGAGGCACCTTGGACTGGAATCCTGTCTTTGGGAGAACACACTTAACAACAGTCTATCCATTTTATATTGGCAAGTGATCCTTTAGCTTAACTCGGCCCCCCAGAACACAGCACTTCTACCCTTGCCTTCAGTCCGGCCACCATTTTCCTGGTTCCACAAATCAGCAGGATCATAGGCTGATGTGTACTTTAATTTGGGTGCTTAAAGAGGGCATGCTGCCTCTTCCCCAGAGTTGACAGCCTAAATTATTAATGCGCCTGAGCACCCAGGGCTCTGAGTCTCCCTGCTAAAATATGCAACTTAGCTTCACAGGCTTTACTTGGAAAAAGGAGAGATCCTGCAGTAGGATGACAACAGAGGTACTGAAACCTCGTTGTTTTGGAAATTTATAGGCTTTTCAAAGGCAGCCGATATTTTGTCGTGCGCTGCACTATCACTGACGGTCCCAGTAGTCCATGAGCCATATTCAGATCTCATGTGGGAAGAGAGAAGCCGACACATCGATTGCCCCAAGTCACTGAGGTGCAATCAAGTCAGGAAAACAACCTCCAGCATTTCGTCTTTCTTCTCAGAAGAACCGAAAGCTAGCTCGCCTCCAAGTTCTGACTTCCTCCGGGGGGGGGGGGGGGGGGCTATTCCCTCTTCCAGGTTGTTGAACTTCATCAGACTGACTGCAACCGTCTTCTCTCCCTCTCTGGCCTCACAAATGCTCAGAGCCCTCATCCAGCTTCCTCAACCTCGTGTCCATCCACAGTCCTGATCACTGCGAGGGCATTGCCACTCTGGCCGTCGCGACCCTGTGACCTGCATCCTCTCTGTCCAGTTTTCAGCTCTTCACTGGCAAGCGACATCTGTGATAAAGTTTGCTGACCCGCCAGCATAATACTCATACCTTGGACCTTTCCTTTCTGTGTTACCAACCTGACTCTATTCTCATAATCCAGTCCCGGGCAGAGAACATTGCTGAAGAATGACACCTGACCACACTGACCATTTGTCCAACAAACTGATCTACCTGTGATCTGCATTTGTACTTGGTAATGTTTCCAAAATGTCTGCACTATCCTTAACCTTCATGCATTTTCAGGATTCTCTGGTTTTTAATTTCATTGAAAAGGCAGAGGTTCTGTAACTTCCCTTGTCTAGGATGAAAATGCTTTCTCATTTACAGTGGACCGATGGGCTGACATTGATAATCACTTCCACTGAGTTCTCTTTAACTTTGGACCTTTTGATCGTATCTCCCTTGATCCTGTTCCTATTCCCCAGTCTTCCAGCAGCCCATCATCACTCACAGGGAGGTCTTCCCCAAGACACTGTATTCAAGCACCCTTGGTATTTATTTCTCATCTGATATGCTTCAAAAATCAATGCTATGGAGCTCACTCTCAAATCTCCCCAGGCTGCCCTCCACAGATCTATATGTTAACTTTTTTTTCTGGACATCACTCGGAGCACTGTCTGGTTCCTCAAGCACGTTATGGTCACAATCAAACGTTTCACTATATTCTTCCAACCAGGGCTTCTCGCCCCATTTGATTGCCTCAACACTTTGCAGTCAGTGTCCAGGACCGGCCAGAGCTCCATCTGCATGATTCAGCCTCACAGTCCTCTTCTCCAAAGTCTCTCAAGCACTGGTCCTCAGAACTCAATTATCTGGGGTTTTACAATTGCCTCCTCACTCCCCTCTCCATCTGTAAAAATTCCACCTGGGGTCAGATAAATCTGCTAGAATACCTCTTTTTAGAAATTTCTGTTTAGATATTTCTCATCTGGTCTGATTTGCTGATACAAAACTGAGCCTAACACTGGTTCCCTGCAGCCATGTTTCCCTCTACTTCCTGCTTGGGCCCTGTGTTTCTACTAACCTGGACTACACTAGCTGTTTTCCACCCTCCTCGTCATCTCTGCACTTCATTTACGTTATTCCCTCCTCAAACATCAGTTGGCTGTGAAGCCATCCCTGGTCTCCAAATTGAATGGAACTTTTATAACCACTCTTGCCATCTTGTGAATATCTAAAAGGCCAGCTCTTTGAAGGCTAGGACTATGTTACTCATCACTGAAGCATGCACGTTAGTGTCTCATCCAGAACTGGTATTAGAGAATTCAGCTGATGACTGGAATCCCTGAGCACACGTTTCACCATTGCCAGAACTTGGGAGGGAAGAGAATCCGAGTAGTAGAAAACACTTACCCATGGATTCTGAAGTTTGACTGCCAACCACTCGGAGCAGCATAGGCTGGCTGCTGTCTGACCTCTGAAGAGAGGTAGAAGGAGAGGACACTGTTGTGCCATTCACCTTGGCCTCTGCCTGGGGCTACGGCATCCAAGAAGAAAAGAGTCATGTCTCATAATAAACATTCAGGTATATAAAAATAAAAACATTATAGGTACTCTGGCCTTTCCTTCTTAGAAACTGCATGACAATTGTGGAATCTCGGATGTCTCGCTGGGGGTGTGTTCCACTTATCTGTGTGTCTGCCTTGTGCCCCCTTATAAATGTGAGGAAAAAAACATCAGAGCTACATATGAGGGTGCTTCAAAGAACTCATGGAAAATGAAGTTAAAAGCGAAGTTTCTTTCGGGACAAAAAATTTTTTGAGATCTAAGCATATAAGGGTCTTCAAAAAGTTCATGAAAAACCTAAGCACAGATTTCAAATTTTGTGCCAAAATAAGTTTGTCTTTTATTTTTCCATGAGCTTTTTGAAGTACTCTCATATTATAAGTCATTAGAGTGAAAAACGGAAAGGTTCAGAAGGTGATGTGAGAATGGTGAGACACGAGATCTCAGAAACGTAATGGAGAATTCCTGTTTTTGTGAAGTGCTAAAGTAACCAGAAAAAAAATTCCCGTACAGGTAAGGGCATGTCTAAGTAGGGCCTGTTATAATGCAGAATCTTGCTGGGTTTTTCAATGGAGGCTCAAAAAATGATGCGTTAGGGGGAAAAAGAAACACATATATACTAATTACAAAGAAAACAGCTCAATTTTAAGCAGTAAAATGTTCATGTATAGACAACTAGTGGAAATCTTGATGCATTTTTTTCTAAATGCATTCCACAGTGATCAAATGAACGGAAACTGTGGTAGGGGTTACTCTTGAATACCCGTAAAAGGATGCACTAGCTTCCCTCCTCATCGTGTAGCCCTCGACACCTGGGACCAGTAGAGACACATAGCAAACACTTAGGAATCAATGCTTGTTGCACTTAAACAGAGGATTCAGTGTTGTCCTAGTTCAGAGGGAAAAATAAATATTCGCATCCACCCCGTATTAGAGATGTGGGCCTCACTTGCTCCAGCAGCTGCCTTAGCCTATGTAACTGTGACTCCAGCTGTTTATTGTGATCTTCCAGGATTTGCATCCTGGCTTCCAGGCGGCCTTTGTGTTGACGCAGTAGTTTAGCCTCAGCAATGAGCTCAGCATCCCGGGGACTCTGGGGAGAGGTGGGCATCATTTCAGGAGGGGACGGCAGTGGGGACAGGCCTTTATGTTCATGCTGCTGCTTCAGACGATCATACTCTGCTTGCAGATTCCTGTTGGCATTAAGAGGGTAAAAAAAAGGGGGGGGGGGGAAAGAAATGTGACTATCATCACTGCGTTTCATATAACACGGCAGACAGGTGCATCTGACCACCACCAAACAATAGCGAGCCAAAGAGAAGCACTAATGGATGGGTTTTATGATGACAATCTTACCAATGCTAAAAGAGCAAAATAAAACTTGAAGCTCTGGTGTGTGAAGAAAGATGATTTTCAGTTTCTCATCTTACGCTAAAAGCCTGATGAGTGCTATGTTTCAGAAAAGTAAGCAGCAAACGATTTAATCATTTTGTAAATATTTCTTTACAATAGCATGAGGCTAAAAGTTGTATACTTCTATCGGCACTTTGCTTAAAAATTATCATATATTTTCAACAGAAATGTATAATAAACTAGGAATATACACATGGACCCCCGCACTTTACCAAAGTTATCGTTTGTCATATTTTCTTAAAACTTTTTTGAAGAATTCAAATATGACAGCTAAAGCTGAAGCTCCCCCAGAGACCCTCTTCAATACTGTACCATTCCCTCCTCACCATCGCTCCCAAGGAGATCAAGACACACCGAATTCCATGTCCGTCAGTACCATGAATGTGTCCACCAATAGTAGGTTGAACTTAATTAGCTGTTTTACCCTCCTACAAAAATGGCCATTTTATCTAATACAACCTAACAGCATGATTTGGCACGTTCTTAAATTTCACATTTAAGAACGTTATGTTTAAGAATGTACATACCGTTCTAAGAGTTGCCCTTGGCCTTCCACACTGTTTGGAGATGTGTCCATGTTGATACATTAATAGTTTGCTATTTCAACTGCTGTCAAGCATTACTCTGTTGCTTCATTATGCCAATGACATTCTCCTGTCCGTGGACATTTAGCTTGTTGCCAACATTTCACTATTACAAATAGTGATACAGTGAACTTCCTGATACCTGTCTCCCAGGTTACCTGTGTAAAAGATCCTTAACAGAGGTCTCATCTGTCTTAATGCGGTCTTGTTGAATCCTAGAAGCATCCTCCACATTCCTTCATGTCACCAAATTGCTCTAAGTGGTTTTTATTCATTTATACTCTCACTGGTAGTGGATGAGGTTTTCCATGTGGCTACACCTTCATTAAATACTTGGTGTTATCAGACGTTTCAGTTTTGGCCAGTCTGATGTTGTGGACTTTAATTTGCACGTCTCTCACTACTGGTGATGTTTTCATGTTTTCTTTATGCATTTTCCTGCTGGGTTGTTTCCTTATTAAATATATTTAATGTAAATATATATATAAAATTATTCCTACATCCAAGGATTAGTGTTGGATACAGTCTACATTATTATCTTTTGTGACTTATGGGCTTGGCAAACACTCTCTCGTCTTTGTCTTAATGCACCTTATCTCTATTCTTGGTTCATGCCATCCTACAGTATACAAGATTCACATTGCAACACCTTTCTCCAAGAAAATTCTCCTTTATACCTGCATCTTAAAGTTTAAAATTGTGCTTTTCGCATTTAGGGCATTACTCAGGATCTACTTTTGTGCTTGGTGTGCACACAGGATCTACTTTTACTTCCCTTGCCCCGCCATACATAATCTCTTAAGCCAAGTCCATTCACAGCACGGTTCATCCTTTCTCTGTACTATGAATACATAGGTGTGCCTCTGCGTTCTCGAAATCTGTTCTGCTGATCTGCTTGGATATCCCTGTGCAGATTAGGTTATATTCTGCAGCTTTAAATCCATTGGTGTCTAGCAGGCTCTCTAGCCCCACTGGCTCTTCCTCAAAATTTTCTTGGCTATTCTGACCCCCTTTGATCCTTTTGGTGATTTTAGTATGAAGTCCTCATATTAAATGAAAATTGTTGATGTTAGATTCCGCGCTGATCAGGAGCCAGGTGCTTCTCCTGGTCTCCCATGGGGTGCAGGGGCAAGCACTTGGGCCATCCTCCACTGCACTCCAGGGCCACGAACCTGGGGTGCTGGTGCCACATTAGCCTAGTGAGCCATGGCGCCAGCCTGTGTTTATTTTAATTCAACAGATAGTCACTTAAGAATGTGGTTGTTATATTTTGAAATGTTTTTCACTTTATAATTTAACTGCATTTTAATTGGTGAATATCTGATCCTTTAAAAGTTAGCAATCCATCTTTTTGTGACTAGTTCATAGTTCACAAAAGCATCCCTTAAGTACTAGAAAATGAATTTCCCCATTTGAAAGGTGGAGTCTCCAAGTTATCTATATTAATTTTTTAATTCCTTTGTAGCTCTAGTTTTTTGTTAGAGTTTACGGAAATGTAATTATGGGTTTGTTCATTTCTCCTTTTCATTCTGTCATAATTCACTTTATACATTGTTGGCCCTATGCAGTATACCTTTCTAGTTCCTTATGATGTTTTTGCTGTGCATTTTATTTCTAGAGTGATTCCACTTTATTTTGGTTGTATTTCTTTGGACATCGATAAAATATATAAGGTCCCAAATGCTTTAGGATTTGCAGAGACTACAATTCCAATTGAGGACACTTCTGCTATTTGATACTCAGTGATGACTAGAACTCTTGACATCTTTCTTCCAGTGATGATAAATACCTAAATAAGATGACAGATTTCTTTTGCTCACAGGTGAAATTCCTATCCACCGAGGAATATGGGAGATCGCGATCTATGAGAAGACACTGAGTGGCAAGTGGTGAGCAGATCCAGTCTTGAGAAAGTAATGTCTCAGGACTGGGTTTCCTGTTAAGAAAATACTTTTTTACTGTTCCATACCCAACATTCCACAGGGGAGGGCATGTCGAAATCCTCGGCTTCACAATGCTGGATGTCCACATTGAAGCCGAAATAAGTCCCTTCTGCACTTATTTTGTTGCTGCTGTTACAGCACCATGTTACACGCGTTCTACGAGTTGACTTAAGTTCATACAGGAAATCAATGTATAATCTTTTTCATCCCCAGGAATAGACTCTCCTATCAGCACCGATTGAAATCCTATTGCTATCAATCTTTAAGGGTAGTCATTTGTGCAGTTCAGTGGTAAGAAGCGATTTATCAACGTTAAGTTTACCTGTAGCCAGATTCTGCACACTGGTCCTCTGGGTGTGAACCAACATATGTAACTGTTCACAATAATTAAATTAATTTCTGACTAACTGGCATTCAGCTAAATGTTTCTGCAAACTTGAAGCAGCTCTATAGGAATTACTTTCTGGGGAGCTTTTTTTTTTTTTTTTTGTCCCCTGCCTGTAGTTATTCACTAAAAAGCCCCTACCTTCATTGAAATGTTCAAGCTGCCAACACTTCTTTTATGTAGAATCCTATTCAAATGTCTTCTTCCTACCTGATTAGGCCATCCAGGAGGTTCCTTTTGAAAACACTGTTTTCAGACATGGCCATCGGGATAGTACGAGTGATTCCTGCCCATCTACTTTTCACAAAGGCACTGACGGAAGACTATGTTTTCTAGAGAGATCTTCCTAGGTATCTTGAGCCTGTGGGCCTGGTCCTCCACAAGGCTCTCCTTTTATGAGTTATTTATAAGAGTCTATGTTCAGGAAACATGGTTTGGGATATACAACACTTTACGTGTTTGTGCTTTCCAGTGAAAAATAGAAAAGGCTTGTTTTAATCAGGCAGGGCTGAGCTGGCGCCGGCACACCGGGTTGTAGTCCCGGTAGGGGCGCCGGATTCTGTCTCGGTTGCCCCTCTTCCAGGCCAGCTCTCTGCTGTGGCCAGGGAGTGCAGTGGAGGATGGCCCAAGTGCTTGGGCCCTGCACCCCATGGGAGACCAGGAAAAGCACCTGGCTCCTGGCTCCTGCCATCGGATCAGCGCGGTGCGCTGGCCATTGGAGGGTGAACCAACGGCAAAGGAAGACCTTTCTCTCTGTGTCTCTCTCTCACTGTCCACTCTGCCTGTCCAAAAAAAAAAAAAAAAAAAATCGGGCAGGGCTTTGCAGAGCTGAGCTGTCAAGAATACCAATTGCTCCATGCAGCCCTTTCTTTCCTTCCCAGATGTTTACATTTTCTCTTGAAACACCATTTCCTTCAATTCTACAAGACTTTGGCTTCCAATAGTCCTTCTCTTAAACTCTAAAATCTACCTTGTGGTCAACTTTCTGTCTCTCTCAAATGCTTATTTATCTTTTTCTTTTTCCTCTCACTACGCATGACACTAAAATTCTCAGCACCATCTTCTAATGACATTGCGTTTCTTGACTGGGTCCGGGCTAGAATTTCTCCCATCGATTTAGTATGCTTTCATCAGCAAAGATGTCTTACAGATATACCAGCTCTTCATCGATTTCTTGTTTTTTACTTTCTCATTTCAGTGACTAGTATCCCCTTATTTATGATTTTGAGCACCCTAAATGTACATAATTTTACTTTGATGTAGACATAAATCTTTTGGTGATTATTTGGGGGATGCTACTGTATGTCTTTTGCATTCTGTGTGTGTGTGGCCCTTCATATTATTCCTCTGCTTCGACATTGATCTCTGTCAAGTGTTTTGTGTCTGCTCCCGTCCACCCCTAGATCTTGTATTGGTGGTTGGCACCTGCTACATTGAGTGATAATGGAGAGATCATTAATGTCATGGCCAGGTGCTGGTTTCCAGTCTGGGATTAGTTCCTTCAAGACTGCACGCTTTACCTCTTCTCCAAAATCGACACATGGGGTCCATGGAGGCTATAGTTCCCTGTAGCAGTCAAAGCAATTCTTTGTCATGTTCAGCTTTAAGTTTTATGGGTGGTACTTTCCTCTGGGACCCTGATATCAAACAGTAATTCTGCTACAGCCGAACCCAAAAGCCCCAAGCCATAGCCCACTTACTGGTCACCATGTCCTGCTGTGCTTTTAAACAGCTTTGTCATTTCCAGTCCACAGTGATACTCATCTTGTTGTAAAGCAAGCCCAGCTATGTCTTCTTCATTTGTCCTTCCATGTACTATCTCTTACTGATAAATGGTAGGAGCAGAGGAAGAGGTCTTAAAGAGCTAATAGTCACTTAATCAGACGCTACTGGAACACACTGACCTTGTAGATGTGTAGTCAAAGGTTCCCTTCATATTAATTCCAATCTTAATTCACTAAGCCATAGTCAGTGAATCAAATATGAGCCTTTCCTTTTTCCCAAACAAACATAGAGAATATGTAAGCGCTCCTAGTGGCCTTCCCGAAGCAGGGTAAGTTGTACCAAAATGTCTCAAAATATGATAGAAGGGTACCTCAAAAGAGTTTGTGGAACATGGACTATTTTGGTCCAAAAAATTTTGAAATCCATGCCTAGTCCATGAACTTTTTGAAGACCCCTGTACAAAGTTTTCTTTGAAGGTATTTATAAATGTTTACAAGGATTATCAAAAAGTGATGACTTTGACTAAATGTTTTCTAGTAAATGCAGTCATGGTCACAAAGCTGTGCTAAAGACTGGAAAACAGAGTCATTTAAGGCTTGTAAATTAAGTCGTTTCCTTATGTTCAGAAGTCTATAGCAATACCTTTTAAAGTGTATTATGATGCTCAATTTTTTTGACACAATAGTTATAAGGCACATATGGAAGATCATTCTCATAAGTGATCAATATTCAAGTTTAACCACAGGTACACGGTTTACTCATTTTAGCAGTTAGCTTTAAGAAAACCAAATACATATTGACAGCAATCCATTTCCCCCCTATTGGTGCTCTAATTGTTAGAATGCAGTCATTTCAATATAGATGAGTGTATGTCAGCAACCAGAGGACTCCACAGAGAATCTATTTATGTTCTTGATTATCTTGTAAATTATATTTCTCTGGTTGCTCCCTGAAGAACACTAATTCAGATTCACCACACACGGCTTCTGTCACTACAATTTCTTCCTGTAGCCAGTCATCCTAAAAAAAGTCTCCCATGCATTATTAATTTCTTATTCTCCATAGAGTGGAAAAAAATCCCTTCATTCTACAACTATGCAGATGTATCTGATTAATTTTATGTCATAAAGTATATAAATGTGGTTGGCCAGATACAAACTTACATCCAGAAAAATTTCCTAACCAAGTAATGGGCATAGGAGATGAATGAAATTGACAAAGCTTGTTGCCTTACCTCTACCTGCTGAGAACATTAAAGCACCTGGCCTCTTTAGCCATGATTTATGAGTGCCCTTCCAGCAATCAGAACTAGCATGTATGATGAAGACCACTGCAGCGATCTTTGTGTAATTTGTAATAACTTACAGAAGTCAAGTGATTTCAATGTAGGTCAGCTATTATTTAAATAGAGCTTCCCTACTATGTGAAATCAAATAGTTATATGATATTATAATAAGAAAGGCTACATCAATGTCTTCACAGTTTTATACATTAACTATACACCGAAGCATAAGCACACACAGGGTCCAGTTCATGAAACAGAACAACTACAAAGGCCTGTATCTAAAAGGAACCTGGCCTCACCTTCATAGGGCATTAAATCCTATCTACCAGTCTAGGTTCTGGCCAAGGTCGTAAATTTAAAAAAAAAAAATTCAAGACTGGTAATTGCACACAGCCTTTTCGATCACAATGCAAATATTTAAAACTATACTGTAAAATTTTAACAAACATACTCCTAAACTAGTCAGAACAAGACACTACTGAACCTTGGTATTACCTCTGTTAATTAAGGGGAAGCTCAGAGTGGAAGTCAGCGTGCATATCTTAGGTCTGCCTTAAACACCACCACAAAAATGGCAGGATCCTCCCCAACCCCCCACTCAAACTTCAAAACTCTCAATTCCACCCTCTTTCCTATTGAAATTTGCTCAGTGTAAAGTTTTATATAAGACATTTAAAACTCACTGAGATGCCATAATAATGTGCCATTTCGTCCAGTGATATTTGCATTTTAAAAGAGATGTTGAAGCAAGTAAAGGAAAAAAAAAAAAAGCTTTGTCCCATAAAGAGAAAGGTTGGCAAACGTAATTTTTGTGATACATCACCTTTCCGGTACTTTTATCACCCATGGCCGAGGAGGGAATTAGAACAGGGATTAACAAATGGTCTTGGAGTCAGAGAGACCTCGATTTATGACTTGCCTCGGCTCCTCGCTGAGGTTAGGCAACTAACCTAGGCACGCGGCTGCCCGTACAGTCCAGATTCTGTATGTAACATTTTCTTTGAGCCATGTCCAGCTCATACTACATAACTATCGCTTACTATTGTTGTTGTACTTATTACTTCGTTCTCTCTCTAGTCTGTATTTTTTAGCGTTGGAACCTCAGGTGTGCTGAAAACTCGCAATTAGACCAAAGCAGTTAAATTACCTGAAATGAAAGCCATCTACTAAGACTTACTAAGCTTGGCGGACAGTGTACATAAATAGTGCTTGGAGTTTGCCCTACACATATTGAAATTCTAGCCCCAGGCCATACTGTTGCTACCCCCAAACATCGCCCAAGACCTGTGCTTTACCAAAGTTTGTTACGGCTCAGCATCTGGGTACAATGCAGTCAGTGCCATGGATTGGACCAAGTGTGCTAGGCACATGCCACAACTGTCAAATTGTGTCCACAGCATTCTGCTGGAAGAAAATGTGGGAACCAAGTCCACAGGGTTACTGTATCTCGCTGTGCTCTCTTTTCTGGATGCGCCCTTGATACAGAGATCAATAGCCTGCTCAAATCCCAAGAGGCAGAACCTGACAGTATTAATTAGCTTTCGTGACTGAGCTGCTAGTCACAAACTCCTGATCAGCAACTACTGTCTCTAAATAAATGCATTAATCAAAAGTCCAACGCAAGAACAGAAGAATTCATATCAGGACATACAGCAGACAAACAAAACCCAAGACAAAAAGAGTAGTGGCTGGGCTTCATTCAAAAGGCAAAGTGGGATTGGAGAGGCTTTAGAGGTAGAAAGTCTAGTCCCCAGGAATAGCACTGGAGGGAAAAGTACGCCTCCGTTTTCAGACAAATATAGCCGAGTGTCAAACTTTCATTGTCTGTAGTCAGCAAAAAGTCCTAAGTGTCTCCAGGTGAATCATAATTGTAAATTTCATGTGTCCAGATTTGAGTCTCTCATGTGTAGTTAGATGCAGCCTTAAGTTCTCCCAATAAATTCAGCTTGATGGCCTATTTTTCACTTCCTGGCATGCACTGTGGTACACTCTTACCATAGCTGATCCTATGGTCTCCTCTATTACAACAACAGAAACAAACACTGCCAGGACTTGCACTTGGATGCTCACAGCAGCTTTTCCAATAATAGCCAACAAGCGGAAACAACCCAAATGCCCATCAACTGATGGATTAGCATAATATTTAGCATGAGGAAAAAAATGAAGTACTAATACATGCTACTACATACAAGTTCCTTTCAAATAGAACACCCTATGTTGCAATATTCCATTTTTATGAATGGTCCAAAATAAGCAAATTCATAGAGACTGAAGGGAGAATGTGGTTGGGAGTGGAGAGTGGTTACAGAAAGGCACTGGGGTGGAGCAAGTAAAGCTGCCATCTGCAGTGCTGGCATTTGATGTGGGCGCCAGTTCGAGTCCCAGCTGTTCCACTTTCAGCTCTCTGCTGATGGCCTGGCAAAGCAATAGAAGACGGCCCAAGTCCTTGGGCCCCTGCACCCACGTGGGAGACCCGGAGGAAGCTCCTGGATCCTGGCTTCAGATCAGCACAGCTGTGGCCATTTGCAGAGTGAACCATTGGATGGAAGACCTTTCTCTGCCTCTGCTTCTCTATAGCTCTTTCAAATAAATAAAATAAATCTTTTTTTTAAAAAAAGAGGAATGACTGAAACTATCTTCAAATTGTACGAAGATAGTTGCACAACTGTGAACATACTAACAACTTGCGAATTAGCTCAATAAAGCTCTTATGAACAACTAAGTTTTAGCTTCAAAATCTTCTTTCTCATGGCACAAAGGTATTTCCGACCATGTAAGAATCAAGCTTTGGCTCATGAACATGAAACACGAATGGAATGCACATGCCTGCAGAATTATCTGTGCAAATACTTATGACACATATTTTCACATGATGGGCATTCAGAGCCCCAAAATGAGCCCAGAGAACTCTCAAGTCCGGGTTCACCTCAACAACTGAGATGGTTCAGTCTAATGGAAAAATGACACTCACTACAATCTGAACAAGAATATTAAAGGAACTGAGGAAAGGCCCCAAATATCAGACATGAGAAAAAGGGCAGCTGCAAACCCATCAAAGGGAATTCATCCATTTATTTGTGTAACGTATTTATGCACTCAGCACTGTGGAGATAAACACAGATAAGGCCCTCTGCCTTACCCCTAAAGATCTCAGAGTCCAGGGCAGGGGTGGGGAGCCTTTTTTTCTGCCACAAGGCTACTTGGCTATTTCTAACATCATTCAAGGGCCACACAAAATTCGCCTGCTAGAGCTTTATTGAATTTGGAGTCCTACCTGCGGCTGCCTTGGCAGGGCCAGATCAAATGATTCTGCAGGCCTGCTCTAATGTGTGGGCTATTGTTTAATCCCACCATGGAAAGAAAACGTAGATGAATGCAGAACAACTGGGAATCATGCTCACTGCTAAAACTAAACATAGAGGTTATTTTTAGCTTTGAAATGATCACCTGGATTTACTAGGAAATTATAGGAAAGGGATTATATGGATTTACTTATGATCTATAGTTACAGCAGAGTGGTATCATAAAATAGCTCAAAATCTGGAGACACAAGAAAAGGTCATCTTTTAGTTACTAAGACAGTAAAAAAAAAAAAAAAAAGATGAGTTTAGCCATCTGCAGAAGCCATCCGTTTAAATAAGTGACACACACTAGGAAACCATTTCTAAGGAGGCTACTACTGGGGAATTGGGCATACCCAACTAAAATCAAATACTTCAGGAAGCTCTTGGTCTTCTTCTAATAAAACTTTCTTCCGAGGAAGGTCTTACCTTCTCTCCAGGCCTCTAGGACCAAGATTCCTACCCCTCAACTCATTCCTCTCAATCCAAACTTCTAAAACTCTACTCCTGGGGTCAGCATTGTGGCATAGCGAGTAAAGCCACTGCCTACAATGCCAATAGCCCATATGGGCGAAAGTTCATGTCCTGGCTGCTCAACTTCTGATTCAGCTCCCTGCTAAGGGCCTGGAAAAGCAGCAGAAGATGGCTCAAGTGTTTGGGCCCCTGCCACCCATATGGGAGACCTGGATGGAGTTCTGAGCTCCTGGCTTCAGCCTGGCCCAGCCTCAGCCATGTGGCCATTTAGGAAGTGAATCAGCAGACGGAAGCTCTCTTTCAAATACATATTTAAAAATTATTAAAACTCCACACCTGTCTTTCCAATATTCTTCTAGAAATCTCCATCATCTAGGGGCTCTATGAATTTGAAAATGCTATGCACCAAACCACACAAGGTTGATAGAATGATCACACATCTTCTAGAATTTCAGCGCCAGGAAAGGAATTGGCTTTCTCAAGTAGCATTACACAGGACCATAAACTAGATACGCATACCCTTTAAATTTATACCTTAAACTTTGAAATGAAAGCCATACCTGCACCTCCATTTTAGGATAAAAGGGGAAATTTGTTGATCGTACTTTTCAATCACAATCGAGGCGAGCCCTCCACAACTGGCCTTTGCAGCTAAGTACTTAAAAAGATTTCCCAGTAACCGTGCTAGAAGCAAAAGCTGCTGACTCGAGCAAACACTCTTCCACTTGAGCCAGTTACTAAGAACTCCAGACAGCAAGTCCATTGTGCCATGTCACTGGGAGGAATTTTTGCTGGTGGTTTGACTGAAAAGCCAGAGTATTCTGTGGGATATTCCACAAAAAAAAAAAAAAGTTTAATACTCCAACTTTGGATTTTCCAGACTAAGTCATTCTGGCCTCCAGATCGACAGAGCTATTGTTTCACTACTAGACCATGTCAAAAAAAAGTCAGGCTTCAACTGCAGGCACGTGTTACCCCTAATGTCCCCAGAAAGACAATGGCTAGGCTTTTCGATGGCTACAGTAGAAAGCTAACGATGCTGTCTTTTTGACTGATACTCAAATTTTAGTACAGACTCGGATTTCTTGACCAACATGTGTTCTATGTAATATCATGACTGGGCTTGAGGTCAAGTGTAAGCAACACTGGATTAAATGAAGCTAATTAAGTTTCTTTACTTGTAAACGTCTCAGTGCAAATGCTAATGCAATTATAGCTTTCCGTCTTTCTTAGATTATCACAGAGGCATTCTACAGAACACACGTTGGGCAATAGTCACTTTTATCCTTGAAGAACTGTCATCATTTCTTTGGTCTTTAATGTTAAGCTTTCCACAAGGATCAAAGGCCACCAGAGGCAGCCATGTAACATTTCCCTTGGTTTTTGTTACAAAAATGTTGATAAGGACACTTGGCAATATGTCAAGTGTAACACTGGCTCAGTGTTCAGGATGGCCTGAGTATGACTCCAACTCCATTCCTTGCAAGCTTGATGGACTATCTTTCCTATTCTGTGCCCATGAATCTGGAAGAAAGGGCCTCTCATTCAGTGCTGTTGTAGGGATTCAATAGGACTTGTACCACTATTCGATTCCTGTCCGTGGCAAGCACTCAAATGATACCGATTTGCTTCTGTTGTTGTCATACAGAGCCAGGAAAATGATGGTGTTGCCTCAGGATGTTGCATACTTCTCTGATCCGACATTAAGAGACAGACAAATCTTGATGTTCCTCCTATCTCCCTGGCTACAGGGAAGCTCAACCAGGCTAATCCTTACTCTGTTCACTGATCTATTTATACCACAGGGATCTTACTGCTGTGGCTTTTTTTTTTTAAATATTCTTTTTGTAAACAAAAGATCAGTATAGCAAATTTCCATTTGAATGTCCTTTGGCAAATAGAACTCCCTATGCCTGATGTGTAGCTCTTTCTAGTTACTGACCTTTTACAAGTCAGTAGATTTTCATGTGTGCACTATGATGTTCTTTGTTTTTAAATGACCATTTCCCATTTTTAAATTTCAAAATTCCCTAGGTCTCAATTCTTCCCTTTCCCTCCTTCTCTGGCTCATTCATCCAGTGACCTTCCAATTTCTCCATCCCTTCTTCACTTGCCTAAAAGTCCTTAGATCACACCCTGCCAGCTTTCAAGACCTTGTGCCATTGTATTTCTACAAATGTGCATGCCTTTTGCTCTTTGCCTACAATTATTTTTCTCTATCTTCTCAAAAAACACAACAGAAACAAAAACCTTCCCATTTATCTGCTGATCTGATAAAATGCAAACTCTTAGTAGGATACACAAAGTCCTTGAACCAGTAGTCTCCACCTGCCATTCCACTGCCTTCTAATTCCCTTGGGTCTATGCTAGACAGTATTCATCAGGCCTGGACCACCATTCAGTATTCAACCTTAACCTCCCTTTGAGAAGGTCTCCACACTCCATTCATCTCTGTGCTCATAGAGCACTTGTAACACGGAGCTGTCATTAGTGGATTCTATTTTAAGGCTGGTTATTGAATTTTAAGCTCCATGAGGGTAAGAAGTAAGGCTTATTCATCTTTGTAGTCTCTAGTTTTAAAAAAACCAGTCAACATTTAACAACTGTCTGTGGAAAAGAACAAAAGTACATCCTTAGGCATGGGAAATAATGGAAGAAAGTGACGGCCATCATCATTTCTATTGCAGTGGGGGGGGGTGGTGGTGGTGGTAATAAAGGCCAAAAGGGCGATGACGGCCTTCATGGAAAATCAGATTCTAAGAAAGTCAGCTCTTAGCCAGCCTGTCCCAGGGAGATGGCGGCTGTACCTGCAGGATGTGAATACGCTGATCAGCAGAGGGTCGGTCGTAGGAAGCAGTTCTCGTGGCCATCTAGTTTCCTACACCCAAAGTCTCAACTCACCAGAGAACAGTTCAGCTGTATTCTGTTTCTAAACCATTGGATGCTACTACACAGAATCCTGGAGTAAAGTGACAATTCCAGTCTCTGAAACACATATATTCCGATCTTACTAGATCTACTACTTGTACTTAAACCCCATATTGTTCCTTTAAAAACCTGTAATGCTATAGTACAATGAGGCAGTATAAGAGAGAGAGGGGGAGAGAGAGAGGAAAAAATGGAGAAATAAACTGTCACTCTGCATTAACCACTGAATTCCAAGAAGAAGATACCATGAATGAGTCTTCCCAGAATTCAATCAATTCTGGACTGAAGGGCATTTGGTTATATAGGACTGCTATTTAGAAGCTGAGCCTCCAAATCATGACCTCACTCCAACCACAGGTACCTATCCTTCCTGCCCCAGTAGGGCTGAGATGGCTGACCCAATTCGTAAACAGCTTTTCCAACATAGTGCGTGTGCCCTTTAGCTCTTCCGTATCCTTGCCACAAAAGACCTCAGCTGTCTGATTTATGTGGTCAAATTAGCTTCCTTTTTCTAAAAACAGATCTGCCAAGGTGGACCCTGGGAGATAGCAGTGATGGATCAAAGAGTTGGGTACCCACTAACCATGTGGGAGACCTGGATTGAGTTCCTGGTTCCCAACCTTGGCCTGGTCCAGCCCTGGTTGTTGTGGGCAGTTGGGGAGTGAATCCTCAGATGGTAGGTCTCTGTCTTTCTGTTGTTCTGCCTCTCAAATAATTTTCTAAAAATTAAAAATAAAGATTTCAGAAGCCCTTCCTTTTGCGGCCCATGTTGCCAAATGAAAAAAATGTCTAGTTTCATTAAAATTCTCATACCACTCTTATCCTCCATTCCAAGTTAAAAAAAAAAAGTGCAACAGCTGCAGAATCAGTTTCTATTAATGTTCAATGATGTCAATTGCACATTTGAACACTCATTACATTAGCTTCCCCTCTCTCTCCTTCCTTATCCTAGATTCCTCATCTACCACGCTTGTCTTCAGAGCTTCTATTCCAGGCCATGCCTCCTCCTGTACCATTAACGTCCGTCCCTCCAGCCTCCTATGAGAAAATACACCCGGCATTCCCAAATGCGTCTTCCCTCTACTTCCAGCACATTCTTCTAGCTTGTGGACAGTAATTTTGGATTTTTAAGTGAAAAGAGAAGATAAGAGTAAACACTGCACATGGGGCTGAGTTATGGCAGAGGGTTAAGCCATCACCTGCGATACCGGCATGCCATATTCAAGTGCTGGTTCTAGTCCTGGCTGCCCTGCTTCCAATCCAGCTCCCTGCTAATGTGCCTCGGAAAGCAGCGATAAACAGCCCAAGTATTTGGGCCTCCGGTACCCATGTGGGAGACCCAGACGGAGTTCCAGGTTCCTGGCTTCGGCCTGGGCCCGCCCAGCCATTGCAGGCATTAGGGGAATAAACCAGTGGATGGACGATCTCTCCCTATTCTGTCTCCCCCTCTGTCTCTCTTTCAAATACATAGATCTTTTTTAAAAAGAGTGAACACTTCACAATATGTATGATACAATTTCAACAACCACAGATATACTTGCAAATACGTACATATAGAGTATCTTTAGAGGGATACACAAGAAACCAATAAAGGTGGTAGCTTCCAGACCTGGAAACACCATAGCCAAAGGCCAAGGTTGGAGACAAACTCATTTTTCTCTATATGCCTTTTTGAACCCTTGGGATTTTGGATAGCAATCCTGTTATTCTGTTTAAAAGCAATTAAACGAACATTTTAATGTTCATGTTTTTCAGAGTCCCATCAAACACAGCACTCTTCTTCTCCACGTTCCCTGAGTAGATAGATAAACTCGTCCCTTCGGTTCCAGTGCCCTCCTAGGAGCCGGTGACTCCCAGACATCGTATCTCTGGCCCACTCCTCTCCTGCCAGCTTCCAAGTTCTGTTTCTCACAGATTGTCAGCCATTTACACAGCCCTTGAGAAGGGAGCCCCAGAAATACTGCTGAATTAAAGGGGGCTTGCTGCTAGTCTTCCTGAATCGCCAGCCCCAGCTGCAAACAACAGTCATCTCATGCAGCACCCACCAGAGCTGGGAATCAGTGCTTCCCTCTCCAGAGCCTTGGAACCAGCAAATCAAACAGCTCTGCGCCTCCTCTGAAATTGATTCCAATCTAGCCTGTCCTCCTCATTTCTAACCAAATCATCTCTCCTTGACTCCTATGCAACTCCCAAGTTAACTTCCTTTTCTTGAAGTTTTGCTCCTTTCAAAATCACCCTCCAGGGGCTGGTGCGGTGGCGTAGCTGCTAAAGCTGCCGCCTGAAGCGCTGGCATCCCATATGGGCGCCGGTTCCAGTCCCAGCCCCAGCTGCTCCACTTCCGATCCAGCTCTCTGCTACGGCCTGGGAAAGCAGTGGAAGATGTCCCTAGTGCTTGGGCCCCTGCACCCACGTGGCTCCTGGCTCCTGGCTTTGGATCGGCACAGCTCCTGCCATTGCAGCCGTCTGGGGAGTGAACCAACGGAAAGTGTGGGCAGCCACAGGTAATCACTCCCTTTGTTTACACTTAAACATATGGAGTGATTACCTGTGGCTGCCCACAGAAAGATTTTGATCTCTCTCTCTCTGCCTCTGTAACTCTGCCTTTCAAATAAATAACTCATTAAAAAAAATCACCCTCCACACAGCTGTATGAATTTAAATGCACATTTATGAGCTGTATGTACGGAAGAGGGATAGACAGAAGTACAGATCTCAGGGCATCCCTCCTGGCTGACTTCCTGGAGTGGTTCCCTATCCTAGAAGAGGAGGCATAAGCTCCTCAGAGTGGCAGCATGGTCTTTCTCACTGGGCCTTGTCCACCTGGCTTGCCGCGTTAGAAAAGTAATACAAGCGCAGTTTCCGCAAATGTCCTGCGCTATTCCTCGCTCTGACGCTGTTGTTTGTGGAGCGGTACCAGGGTATCCCTAGATAACTGGTTCTGGAATCTCCAGGTGATACCAAAATCTGGCATGCTTAAGCGTCTTATATTAACTGGCATGCTGTTTGCATATAACCTCTGCATAGCCTCCTGTCTACTTTTTAGAATTGATTATACTAATCAATATTATAATCTTTGATTATAATATTAATCATCTTGCATAACCACTGGAGGAATTTAAAGGAGCAGTAGCAAGAGCAAACTCCAATTTAGATTGCACAGTGTAACTGCCCAACAATAAAACATATGAATGGTACTGCACAGGTACTGAGAACCCAGAGTTCCTGTTGTTATATAACATCTACTAACAGCCTTAATTAACTTGACTTCATGGCGAATCAGGTTAGTGTTTGCCTGCCTTTTAAATTTGGAAACAATCTAATGAGTGTGCTATGTGAGTAGCAGCATGACAATGAGTCTTTGTCTCTCATAAAGGCTACCTTTTTATTGCCAAGATCATACCTTGAATTGCAGAGCAAGTCCTGGTTCATTTAGCAGAGAATAAAACTTTAGGATTCAAACAAAGTCAAAAGACTGCAGGCTTTAACCCATGCAAGAAAAAAAAATAAACCTTGAGTTTACAATGCTAAGGATACACAATGAGAAAGATTCTCAACATCCAGTTTGTCCCTACCAAGTTCACGTGCCTCTGAATTATCGGTGGTAATGAGGGAGAGATAGGAGCATTATGCAGAAGTAAAATGTAGCTAGTCACCCAAACTTATTAGAGACACTATCAGGAAAATCTAGTCATATTTCTCCTCTGCCCAGAGCTTTAGCCTTATCTTTGTGGCATAAATCTAGAATCAGAAAAAAAAAAAAAAAAACCAGTGGGGAAGAAACATGGTGCCTGAGATTTGGAAAATTAATTTTTCATATTCTAAACTTACGACAAAGCAATGCTTGGGACTCATCAAGGCAATTTAGAAAAAGGAAGCATTTTGAAAAGTGAGCAGAAAAAAAAAAGTCTTTGAAAAGCTTTTCTTGCATTATGATTGAAATAAATTCAGCTTCATGTAAATTCAGTTATTAATCTATTCCAATATTTACTGAATCCTACGTGTAGCAATTCAGGAAAATGCAATTCTAAAGTCAGAGATAAGATACCCCAGAGATCCCTCTCAAAGAGCCAACCTCAGTTTCCCAATGCGATCATGGAGAGGTGGGATGTATTCTACGCTGTGGCATAGTGGACTCAGTTCATGCCTACAGTACCAGCGTCCCGTATGGGCGTCGGTTTGATCCCTGCCTGCTCCATTTCTAATCTAGCTCCCTGCTTATGTGCCTGGGAAAGCAGCAGAAGATGGCCCAAGTGCTTGGTCCCCTGCTACCCACAATGGGAGACTCGGAAGAAACTCCTGGCTCCTGGCTTCAGCCTGGTCCAACCTCAGCCATTGTGGCTATTTGGGAAGTGAACCAGGAGATGGATGATCTCTTTCTCTGCCTCTCCCTCTTTCTCTGTAACTCTACCTTTCCAATAAAATCAATAAATCTTTAAAAAAAAAAAAGAATACGTGGCAAAATTCAGTAACCTATCTAGTCAGGAATGGGTCTCCAAACCTCTGTCCTTTGCTACCTGTTATCTGTACGTAAGTCATAACTGCAGAATAAAAGGAATACATCACACACATAGATATGCCAAGTTCACATCCAGAAACCTTGAGATAATCTCAATGTTAAATATCCTTTCCCATTTTCTCTCAGAGTATGCTCGTATCCGTCACTGATGTAACCCAACACTGACTTGGCAAACAGCCAGCTTGGCAGGCGCACAGGGAGGGCATCTAATGATTTCCTGGATTTCTCAGAGGACGGACAAGAAATGGCCAATTAAGGCTCCTTCAGCAACATGGAATTCAAAGGTCATGAAGACAAAGGTACAACGCTCCAGCTGCCTGGGACGGACTTCGAGATGACAGAAGAGCATCACACAGGCTGCTTTCAGGGGCTGACCTCTGCACACATGTCTGTGGCTTTCAGCAGGAGGTGAAAATGCGAACGAGTGAAGACGAATAGGACGCTCATGCTGACCTTTTCTCTCCTTTGAAAAAGATTTATTTATTTGAAAGGCAGAGTGCCAGAGAGAGGGAGAGACAGAGAGAAATCTTCCATTCACTCGGTGCCTCCCCAAATGGTCGCCACGGTCAGGGCTGGTCCAGGCCAAAACCAGGAGCCAGGAATGCCTACCGGGTCTCCCACGTGGGTAGCAGGGGCCGAGCCCTTAGCCTCTAGTCCGCTGCCTTCCCCGGTGAATTAGCAGGGCGCTGGATCCACGTGGAGCGCCTGGCACTCAGATCAGTGCTCTAACGTGGGACACCTGCATTGCAAGCGGCAGCTTTCACCCACTGCACCGCAACGCCAGCCCCTTTACCTTCCCTTGATGGTCAAGACAACTTTTCGAAAGACTTGCATCAACACCAGATTGCTCATTTTTAGATCTTTCAGTAATCCCCAAATAAACTTTTCCTTTCGTACAGAGGACAAATCATCCCGTCCTTGGGTATCTTTCAGCATCAAGTGGTTATCACTCTACCACAAGTAGAAAGATTGTTTTACTCAGGGACATTTAGTCCTCACGAAATATTCCCTCACTCTAAGACACACTGCGTGGAATACGCCACAGTCCTGTGTAAGTAACATTTACACGGAATGGCTCCTTTTTATTCCCTGGTTCAAGGCAGAGGCGGCTATTTTTAAGTCAGAAAAAACCTGGATGTGAATGGAGTCCCACTGCCGGCTGGCTGTGAAGAATGGGCGGGCTCATTCACTGAGACTGCATTTTCTCATTCACAGAAAGGAGGCTACCTCTCCTCTACAGAGCTGCTGGGAAGATTAAATGACCTAAAATACATTACAGTGCTCTGAAAAGAAGAAGATGATACATAAAGGATAGTTATCAGAACTTTTTATCAACTCTCTTTGACCTAGTTGCCATGGTATGGAGGGAGAATGTGCTAACAATAAAAACGAAAGAGCTCTTGACCAATGAGCTATTACACGATGGCAATCATCATATATTACAAAAACATACATTATTCCCCAGTCACATCGAATTCCATTTACAATGTCAATCGCAACCTTCTCTTCCTGTTTGACCTTGACTCCTACAACGACGACAGATTTAACATAAATGGATACAATGATGACTCTCAGTAAAATCAAGGAGAATGTTTCATCTACCAGTCTTCATTTCCAAACCTTCTTACACGTGAAGTCCCAAATAGTGACTATTAAAACAAAACAAAATGTTCGGGCCGGCGCCGCAGCTCACTAGGCTAATCCTCCGCCTAGCGGCGCCGGCACACCGGGTTCTAGTCCCGGTCGGGGCACCGGATTCTGTCCCGGTTGCCCCTCTTCCAGGCCAGCCCTCTGCTGTGGCCAGGGAGTGCAGTGGAGGATGGCCCAGGTGCTTGGGCCCTGCACCCCATGGGAGACCAGGAGAAGCACCTGGCTCCTGCCATCGGATCAGTGCGGTGCGCCGGCCGCGGCGGCCATTGGAGGGTGAACCAACGGCAAAGGAAGACCTTTCTCTCTGTCTCTCTCTCTCTCACTGTCCACTCTGCCTGTCAAAAAAAAAAAAATGTTCAATATGACCTCCTGGATGGTACACTTATGCTATCCCTGCTGTATGCTCATGTTTATGCCCAACATTTCCCACAATCCCATAGAATATTCATACTGTGCTATGTAGTATACGGGACTTGAAGATAACATTAAGTCAGCCGTTGCCCCAAAGGCACTCACTATCTCATTAAAGGAAGACACTGGCAGTAACTGATAAAAAGGCAAAAACTGTCAAGGAGTTCTAGGAAAAAACTTCCAAAGTGTTCTGGGACTACAGGGAAAAGACAGATAACTCCCAGCTGCAGGCAACTAGGGGGATTGCGATTGCACAGGGAAAGTTATTCTGAGCAAGGCCATGGGGGATGGGTAGGACTCTTGTCAGATATGGCAGTGAGGGTTGGGGGTTAGCAGCTAAGCTGAGAAGCAAGTTTGAACTTGGCCCAGAAAGTGGGTGAGAACACGAGGTATTCAGAAATACAAGGCCCAACAGCATCGCCAGAACACAGGGAGTACAAAAGAAGATGAAGCTGAAAGAGCAGGTCAAGACAAATTTGGGGAAGGTTTTGAATGTCCAGCTGAGAGGCAAGATTTTCTTTCCTTTCTGCTTTTTCCTAAATGCAGAAATACAATGATGGCAGAATGCCACAACGGCTCTCTTGGTCTGAAAGACGTGTGACTGGAGTTAGTGTGGAGGACTCCTATCGGAGGGGTGGGAGAGGGACTAATGGGAAGCCAACCAGATACAGAACCATGGTCACAGGTCAGATGTGTGAAGAGTAAGAAGGCAGGCGGTGGCAGCATAAAGGACTGGATGAATGGCAGTTTGCTTTTTCATGCGGAGGCGACACTCTCCCTGAGGGTACCGGTTCTCAGCACATTGTGTTGCCTTGATTAAGGGAACCTGGTGCCTTGGGCTACACCAAAGAGATGCAATTTGAGCAATTTCTCCCTTAAAGACTTGCCCAGTGGCATGTGTCTGAAGAAGGCACACTGTGAGAAGTGATCCTGCGCCAAGGCTGTCTTAAACAAGAGGAGGCCTGAGATGTAATCAGAGGGATACAAAAGCAAAACTCCAATGATTTGCATTCTCCTGATACCACACGACACCCCAGCTCTTTGCATTTTTGTCCTCTCTGCAGCCTTTGTGAATTTTCTGTAGCCTTTTCCCTCTTCTGCAGTTTTGACTACTTTTATGTGAACATCTTTGACAGGTCAGGGCTGACAATCAGAATTATCTCACTAGTCTGCTATGATGGTGAACAGAAGTAATGAATTCTGCATTTGATGATGAAAAATCAGATGAAATAATCTGTTCCTGAATATGACCAAGTCAACAAACCTATTTTCTTAAATGGCCGAGATAGTTAACATGGCTGAACACATAATAAAAATAAAAATCATATCACCATTGAATTAAGTAACCTGCTTTGTTCTTAAATTTTCTTCTTAATTATAAAACCAAGACCTCTGAAATACATGCAACAAATGAAATACCACCATCAGCGTTAATTCCTTCATACCTAAAATACGAATTCTTAATCATACTATTGCATTCATGTTCTTCTTTCATATAGCAAAAAGAGAATCTGCAAATGGAGCTAAACAGATTATTTTAGAACACAGTTAGACATACAATGATGCTGAGCGAAGATTCCTGGCACTTTTCTATGTGTGCAAGTGTATGCACTCTGCATACCAATGACAAAGCTAGAAAGAAAACTCACCTGTTTTCTTCCTCAAGATCTGCTAGGATTCTCTCTAGCTCCCCTCTTTCCTCACTCTCTAAGGAAATCAAGATCTGGGCAGGACTACGAGGCTGGCTCAGGGGGGAGTCCTGGTTCAAACTTTGGCAGTAATGCTGGATTAACAAATGTTCATCATCTCTGGAAAATAAAATCAAAGGTTTTGGTTTTTTGCCCCCCTTATTTTGCTTTGAAGGTCAGGGACTCGGGTGTGTATTTGAAAATAGAAACATTTATTTGTGCTTAACAAATCATTAGACCATTTTTTTCCTGCTTCTGAAGACCTTTTGATACTGCTCAGGCTGTGGTCTACCATTCCATTGATAAAAGTTCAAAGAGTTTCTGGCTCAAAATTTCAAATGAAACTGATTGACCTACTTACATGGATAAATGAAAGAATTACAGAAACACTGGGACTCTACGTTGACAGTTTAGCCAATAGTTAATATTAAAAGACATAATAACGGCTGTAAAATGCTTTTGCTACCACACCTGTCAAGATAATCTGCTCATTAGCCCACATTATTGTTGATACTATGAAAAAAACTCCAGCCCTTAAAATAACAGAGTAAATATTTTCTTAAGTGGAAGGCAATGTACTTAAAACCTTGCTTCAGGAAACTACTTTTAACCTATGAAAGTCATGGGAGCAGGATGCTAGCAATAATTACACTGCAGATAAATGATGGCTTCATTCAATTGCTGTTTAGGTAGAAAAACAAAAATGAGGGGGCGGGCAAAGGCCCTTAAGGTAAGTGATTAAAAGAGAACAGGTTTTAAGGACTAATCTTGGGGGAGAAAAGGAGGCAAAATGGCTTCTGGTTTGGGAGGCAGCTGCAAACTTTCTGGGAAAGTAGGAACTCCTAAATACACTGGAGAAATTACTTTGAGAATGCATGGCTCCAAGCTGCGAAAGGCCTGTTTACCTCCAAGTTCTAAGAACTTCATTCTGTTCTTAATGAGAGGCCAAAGCTCTTTGTTTCTGGTTACATATCGTGAAGATGAAACATTCACATTCTCCTCTCTGTAATTACTTCAAGTTGAAAAGAATCAAATATTCAGCCAAAAGTGCTCCCGCTTTAAATTATCTTAGTCCATCAAGCCAGATAACTGGCTGAGATGTGAAAAGCAGACTAAAAATAATTATGGGATATTAGAAATAAATATTGAAGTGAAAATCAATCCACCAAACCTACTCCTAAAAATACTATAACTTTTACTATTGTACACTGAGTCAAAACAGATTTTATGCCCTCAGAATGTGCTAAACTTTGCTGAAAAATGAAACAAAAGCAGTTTTGCCACCTATCTAATTTATTATCCCTCTTCCCATATTCTGAAATCTTATGATGAGAATTTCTCACATTTCATTATAACATTAGTTGCAATTAAGCTTTTTTTTTTTTTTTAACTATTCTCTGAGGCAATTTTAATGAATGGCAGCCATTGTCACTTAGACACAAACTGAATTCGAGTGTGCTAGAGCTTCTAATATCAAACTCTGTGGGCCAAAGAAGCCAAATCATTCAAGCCATTTACATCTGGTTGGTTCTTTGGTCACAGGATTTCCGGTCAAAGTATTGTAAATATGAATACTTTCCCCGTAGCCACAAAATAGAATGCATCACACTTACACGTTTGAGGGAAAGGTCGTTATTTTGTTTGTGTCAAGTAACCAAGCCATACACGAATGCCCGAGTGTTGCCCTGATTTTGTATTATTACCTTGATTGCCTTTATGTACCGGATGAGATGCTCTATGCTCAGGTCTTCAATAACGAGTTATAATTAAATGCCACTTTGATAGTTCTTCTTTTAGCCTATTCTTTAGAAAGTCCCTTTTCTTATCTGAGCATGACTTTGGGTTGCCAAACCAACCGCATACAATAAATTTACCGTTATTCCCTTTGCCTATATTCTCCATGACAAGACGGTGAGACATCCATAATGTACCAAGCTAAAAGCATCACTGTACTTTGACTAGATTCCTCCCCTCTAAATTATTTCAGTTGGCAGGTCCTTCTGTTTTCCTTCGTATCTGCTTCATAATCTGCTTCCTCCATGTCAGCCCCTGGTCAGCACTTACTTGGTCCATGGACATGTTCCTCTGTGTTCCATACTGTGACTACTGCCCTTAGTCTACAGAGAACCTTCGGCTGCCCTGCCAGGGCTGTGTTCTCTGTCATTTCAGCACCACTCTCTCCTTCCTTAATGTTGGACAGGGCTGGCTTATCACCTCACTAAGAAACACAGACCAGCATTTGTATCTCCTCTTCTGGAGACCCTTAGCAAGATTCCCTCAGTTTATTAACCTTGTGAAGATGCTACATCACTAAAATCCACTTCTTTGGATTTCTGCAGGAATATGTCCAAGTAACCTATCATATGGGAAGAGCAATGCTATACCATGATCCCATTTCTCTATGACTGGAGAAAAAACTACTTAGCCATCACTTCAAAATTAATATTCTATCCCTTTAATTATCTGGCAGGTTTGACCAAAGATTGAGAATTTAATGTAAGTATTTGAGATTCTGCATTCTGTAATGATATGATGTTAAATAAGTTTAAATGAGAATAAGGCAAACTATTTTTGCTACTGTACTAATGCCAGAATTTGGATGAGCTCATTCCTATTGAGAGTTAAAGGAAAAAGGTAAATGAATGGCTCCTTGAAAGATCAAATGAATATGATGCTAATTCCTATAACCTGTGCTGTCCTACCTCTAAATCCCTCAAAGCAATTTCATTGTCAGGAACATTTTGTAAAAAGAGATGGGATACTTACATGCTCTCATTAGGAGAGATGCTATCATTTAGATAAGATCCATTGCTGTTTTCCATTTCTGCTAGCCTGATAAAAAACGTAAAAGCTCATTAAAACTTATGACTTCTTAGAATCTATTCAAGACCTAATCGAACATTCCTGAAAACTAAAAGGTAAATCATGGCAAGAGGAGAAAGGAATCCTTCAAATTAGAGGATGTGTGTGTTGGCTTAACCATTCGAGACAGTGTGTGGTAGGCCACAGCTGGGTACTAGCTTACATTTATGACACAGGTTCTAAAGGAGCTTTTTATTTTGTTGTCTGGCCCACAGACTGAGCTTCCTTTCCTTGAGAACAGGGCATTGTCTTCACAAGAAAAGCTTCCCTAACAACAAATGCACTCTGTCCCTTCTGCTACCCCTCGCTTTGAAGACAATGAAGGCTTTCCCCTGATGGCAGACTCTCATAGCGAATGCTTCCCATGACTGGTAAACATGCCCAGCAGTTAGAATACTGATAAAGGACAGAGTCCCAGTAAGCCCTCCGAATGTTCTGCTACCAAATTTTACCTTTAACAATCTCCTTCCCCTTAGACAATAAGTCTTTCTCAAACTAAAAAAAGTTAACCAAACTCTTACAGATTTAACAGGCATAAGATACTTTACAATTAGCAATTCAGCTTTTAGGTACAAAAATCCTGTCAAACACAAAGAAGTTGGGATAGAAAGGTCCAGGGATTAGGAAAATTAATTATTCTCTTCTTTACATTCTATCACATGAAATAAACACACAAACAGAAAGCCGACGCTTTCATATTCTCCACGTAACACAGTATCATTTCTTCATACAGTAATGTCTAGTCTAGTGGTTTTCTAAGCAGGTTAGGTGATTTGTAAGCCAATTTAGTAAATGTGTTCAGTATACAAAGCATAACAAGGCTACCAGAAATGTTTAAAGGCCAGGGTTAGGAAAGGTTTTTCTGGACTAATGTTCCTGCTGGTGTCCAAAAACAACATGCAGTGGAATGGCATGCACGTTAGAGGGCAAGCTGATTAGTAGAAATCAGACAAGATTGGGGAAGACAGAAAAGATCTGTTTAATATTATTAGAGGTTAGCTTTCCTTGGTTAGTTATTTCAATCAATTATTGGCCTGGCATTCAACTAGTCTCATACCTGCTAGCATAGTGTTCAATGCGTGAATGAGTATCATCGTGTGAAAGTTGAGGGGACGAGGCAGGCCTATAAGGCAGAAAATGTGATTAGTCACAGATACCATCCATTAATGGAGAAAAAAACCCCACCACACAGTTGTAATAGACATGGTCTAGAATGCTTTGATTCTAATCCTCTGGATAATGTACACATTTGGTTGTTCCTGGAGCTTAGATAGCAAGTATTTTAAATTCAGGTTTGAGAGGTGATTTTTCATACTTATGCTTTTTCTGAAAAGCCATAAAGAGAGACCAAAACTTTCTCTACAGAGTCTGGATTACAGAAAAGGCTGGGAGAGACGATTTCTATGGAGCATTTTGTCCTCCTACCTTGTAATTTCTTATATGCTATAGTTCTCAAATTGTGTAGGCACTATGTGGTTTAAAAATGTAAACAGTTTATACCTGTGCCATTTATTAACTGCCTTTTTAATGAATGGAAACTGGATGTTTGCCTACTACATCAACAGTCAATAGTTTTAGTTTCAAAGAGGCTACTCTGGTCCGAGACTTCTTGATGGTCCACGTATCAAGTTCTCTTGGTCTGTAATTTTGTAAAGAGGGAATACAGCTACTAGTTTAGCAGCAGGTCCCCATTCACTTTTTACAACAAAACTGAGTGACTCAAAACTATATGGTGACGTTTTACAAAGGAATCAGCACATTCAATAACATGTTACAATTATCTGCAATACTTCTTGTTTAGGGATACCATGGTGCCAAAATACAGACGGGAAGAGGAGAGAATTAGGATGAGTCGTCTATGCTTTCTGTATCTAAAAACCTACCTTTTCTTAGCTGCACAGGCTACAAGTTTAGTAAACACTGTTTCATTCTTTCATATCCAATCTGTTAATTATCCTTGAAGTTTTTATAATATACTCTGGATTAACATTAGGGATTTAAAAATTAATTTGTTCTGAAAACCAGTTTGGCCTTGTGCATTTTGTTTTCTTTGGACTAGGACAAAAGGTCTCTTCCATTTCTCTCCTGACAGAAATCCCTTACGTAGAGGCACGAACTCACAAGTCAACCATAACACATTCAATAAGGACTTTGCTTTAGCCCACTGTCCAAGTAGCATTCAAGGACTTGGTCTTAACGGTAACAAGAATGTTTGTTTTTTTCTTACAATTAAAAAAAGAAAACATTACTTGCAGCTAAGCTTACATAAGAAATGTGCTGCCATTTCCCATTTCTTAATGAAGACACACTATCATAAGATAATCTCAACACACCACAGCAAGTAACTATAGAGCTGGAAGTCTTTCCTGAGAGATAAAGGTCTGACATGTGAAACCAATGTCATCTGGATCAAGCATAATGATAATCAAATTGTAATGAATTACAGACATTTAAATTGTTAGGAGGTATCAAAAGGATGACCACCCAAGTTAACAGGCAGATCCAAAGACTCTTCTGCATAGTTTTGGAAAGTTAATATACCAATTTTCTCAAATATAGAAATAACTCATTATTTGAAAAAAATGCTGTGGCTAGATTTCATTTAATACTTGGGTTATTTGGCTTATATGCACTATCTTCTAGAAAGGATCGGTCTTTTGACTTTGTATTTTTTATAAGCTAAAAGCCTACCATTAAGGAAAATATTTTTTTCCCTTATAATAGCTTCTACCCTGTTAGTGTTTAGAAGAAAGAAAACTTGAGACTTTAGAACATAACTACACCGAGAAAAGCAGGCATGTAAATCTCAAACACTCGAATACAGTCTTACATAGAAAATCTTAATTCAGAGCTTTAATTCTTAGCCTCAAGGATAATTTCATGTTATTTTTCTTATTAGTATACATAGCACCTATCACAGCATGCATAAGCACAGGAACTCATAATAACCAGAAATCTTAAAACGTATGCAGTAAAAGAGACACTTATTAAGGTAGTAAATGAGCCAAACGGGAGAACTGGTCAGAGAAGAATTATTTAAAAACCATGAATCAGCAAAAAGACAAAACCACTTAGTCCAGAAACAAAACTAAGTGCAAAGCCCTCAAAACCACGGTCAAAGGAAGGTGGTAATATTGTTTCTGCTCGCCATGTCCTAAATACAAGACCAGATACCCAGAAGGATTACTTCCTGCTACCCATGATCACCTACTCCACCCACCATCATCTCCTCTTTTGTGAAAACTCCATTAATAGGTTTTCATTCCTGTAGTTTTCTAAGCAGAATAGCTCAAAAAACATTCTTTGATGGTCTTACTTATGGACATGCAATATAAAAGGCCTTTGGTAGGTTTAGTTTAAAATTAGTTGACAAATACAAGCCAATAAGCATATTGTAGGAAAAACAAAAGATCTGTATCTCAGGAAACTTTCAAGTCCTGTGATCCATATTAAATGGATTAAATGTTGTCGTCATCATAGGATTGGTTAGCATCAGATAGATAGACTTCTTGCAAAATAAAACCCGTTAGGACACGGCTCTCTGCCTGAACAGGACACGTTTACAGTAGATTGCATGCATCAGTTATAATCTTTTGAGTACAGACTTTAAGAACATCACTGGTATTAAAAAGAAAACATGGACTTTGCTGGGTTTCTCCTCCTCGAAAGCAGCATCTTCCACTACTTCTGGACAATCTAACAAGCCTTTTATAGAAACGAAAAAGGAGCGTGTATTTCAGGTATTCTAACAAAGCATGTAGGTATTTCAAAGTTTAAGAGAGACAAACATCTTATACTTTAAATAAGTGACTTTAAACTGATTCTCATGATTTTTTTTTCCATTAACTTCTATGTAGCTTCTTCTTTCAAGGAACTGTTACTCTATTACTTTTGTGCTACCTTTATCTGTGCATTTAAAAAATTATTCTTTTGCATATTTTTCTTTTGGATTTCTTACTTGGTCAAATTTATTCCAACACAGAGCAAATCCATTACTTATCAGGACCCCATCAAGCTCAGGACTATAGTATATCAATTGTTTTTAAGTTTCTTGTTTATGAAAGCCTCTAACTTCTATAAACAAGTGGACTACCTGGGTTAGGGAAAACAATGCCTAATAGGCAGGGAACATATTTGAGTCTAAATTACTTCCCAAATTGTTTAAGCATGATGATTAAAGGAATTAGATAATTCACCATGTATAGCTACCAGATCTGAAAATCAAGGGACACAGTAATAGAGTTCTTACAGAGAAAAGGGAAGAGTTCTACTTTCTTTTGGCCAATAAAGCCTCAACATAAACCTGAATTAACAGTTTACATTTATCACTACAGGGTTCAAAAAAAGGATCTAGTTTAAATTAAATTACATGGTAGAACAATTTTTAAAAGATCCAATAAAATAAATTGATTTCTTACATAACTTTCTCTTACAAACTGGTCATTTCCCCCATATATATATATATATATATATATATATATATATATATATATATATAATATAGAGTCATCTGACTTTAAGTATTTTAATGAGGCATACTTCAATATATTAAACGTTTATTATAAAAACACAACAACATATAACTTTAAAACAGGCACACTGTGTTTGCTAGTATACAAATCAAAGGCCCTAAAAAGAGTAAGATGAGTAAGTCAATCTGTTGCTAACTAATATTAGTATTATTCATACACACCAATAGTGATTTTTTAAAAAGCCTATAATAGTATACTTTCCTCCCAGTGTAAATGTGCAACTGTTTATGAGCTGAATAGTTAGTTTTGCAGAGGAGAGCAAAGTGAGCTTAATTCAAAATTTAGAAGCCCATGTAGCTAGATTAGTAAAATAGCATGGCATAACCTGATAAAAAGTCCACACACCTCACTCAAGTTATTCAATCAACTCAGTATCATACCCTAAAAAAATTCTGATTTTTCAAAAGTCCACTTATAACAGGTCCCAAGAAATAAACCATTATCTTTTGAAGGTCCTAGCATGTGAAATCTCAAGAAACATGGTTACAGAATGCTATCATAGAACCAAGAGGCTCTTCTTTGCTTATACTGAAGAAATGTATAAACATGTCTCCCAGACATGCAACTAAAACCCCAATAATTCCTTTGATATTAATTTGACTCAGGCCAGGCTTTCTGCTGGTTAGAATTTCACCAGGTGCAGGACCTGAAGAGCCCATTCTGATTCTCCTGATCTAGTAGATGGCACTCAAAAAGTCTTAGCAAGAGAAGGAAAAAGAATCAAAAATGAAAGAAGAGAAATCAATGTATCTTTAAAACAAAATAAAAGAACAGAAGAAAACAAAATCAAGCGAGCAGATGTGTTGGTGGTAGCAGCACCCTTCAGCGAAAGTACTCACGCAGAATCTACCGGCCAGAAGTTGATCAGAGTAACGGGACTGCAAAACAAAAAAATGAAGTGGTGAAGAGAGACACAAGCAAACTCAGCCACAAAAAAATTACTGAAAGGTCAAAATAAATCAAATCAAATCAAACCAATTAAGTGTGAACCATGGGAAGCAACAGCCAAATAAAGGTGGAAAGAGAATTAAAAGGAAAAAAAAAATCCAGTTGTGTGACTGCCATCAGAGTTATGGAAAAAAAACAAGCAGAAAGCTTTAAAAAGGTGAAGATAGCATCAGTTTGATCATGAGAATCATGACTACTTACTTGAAGTAACTGCCTGTGACTATATTTTCTCTCAAGTAGAAAAGTGGCTAGAAATGACCACAGTCAGATACCCATACAAAAAGACACACATCTACTGATTTGTGAGGGAAGAAACTCAAAATGAAATATTGGGAGTCACTCATTTGTAAACAGTCTCATGTTTCTTAAAAGCCTTGTAAAGCAATCAATGCAATAATGGGCCCCCCCCCAACCCTGCCCCGCCCTCAGGATGAGAGTTTATCTTTAGGGAAAGGTGACTGTCAAAAGACATGAGGATATGGCAATTGAACATCAGCTTGATTTTCTGCTTTCAGCTGAAGTAATGTTAAAGAGAGGGAAGAGACTGTTTGCATTTTGGAGTGAAGGAGGGTATTCAACTGAGAGGAGTTCAGATACATCTAATGAGAGTCTGTCTGGCCTTGGCCACTACTCACGTTTCCATGTTGTCCCCCTCTAAGACAGTCTGCACTGGCAGGTAGCCCATTCGGGGATGCTTCGCAAAATACCTTTTGGTTCGAAATTTGTTTTTTAGTACCTTGGCAAAGTCACGAACATCTTCTCCTGATGTAGTCTGAAAAGACAATTGCAGTGAAAAGAGCTTTAGGAGAGTCTGCTTTGAAAACAAATGACCATGCTAGGTTTTTTTATGCCTCATGGCACTTGTTCTGTAATGGAGGGTGGGGACGATGAGCAAGGACTTTGGAAGCTGGCCTCGCTTTTAGTCACATGGGTGAGTTACCTCTGCAATGCTCCAATCAGCTGCAAATGGGGAAAAGAGTGGTTTCTTAACAAGTTGTTGTGAGCAACAAATGAGGTATACAAGTTAGCAGGAAGCCCAATAAACGCCAAGTTATAGAGGTCTGAAGGTTCAAAAACTGATCTGAAGTTTTACCACACTTTATGGTCTTTTAAAAATGATTTAGTCCGCAATGGTACCATGTTTCACCCACCGAGTATGTCTAGTCACAGCATGATATGTTCTCCATCACTGACTCCCTGTCTAAGAGGAAGGATAGTGAAAAAGATAATTAAATACCAGGGAGGATCATTTTGATGAGAGAAATGCTCCAACAGAACTTCTCATCGCCCTTTGATGTGTACAGGAAGCACCTGCAAATCTTGCTAAACGGCAAGCTTTAATTGAGAATGACAGGAGCCTGGGCCTAAGGTTCTGCAGTTCCAATAAGCTGCCGGGTAACAGCTGTGTTGCTGGCCAACGGATCATACGTTGACAAGCAAGCATCTAGAGCTGACAGAACATACGATTTTTACCCAAGTCTGTCTGACCCCAAAGTCTATGCCCTAGCCATTTCACCGGTGATTTTTCAAAGTGTGACTAGCCACTGAACATTTTGCTGAAATGGTATTTGAGAAGGCTCCACCTCTTACTTGTAATGGAATAAAGGTAATAATTCCTATTGCAGACAGAATAGATTCAAAGGTAAACGTCAAGCATTCAGTTGGCAGGCGTTAGTATACAACAGACACTGAAAAGTGTTGAGATATACAAGAGACAAAAGGTGATGGAAAGTGGTAGGTTATGAAGCTTCGGGAGCTCACACATCACACGGACACTCAACATGCCCTATGGTCATAAGACCTCCTCACACTCTCTAGGGCTATGCAAAAACACATGTGCAAACGTCTTCTTAGACCCATTCCAGCAGAGGAAAACCCTGTTCACTCACAGAGCAGAATTCACTGAGTGCCTATCAAATTCCACGTGTGTCAGGTATTGCTGTTGGTACCAGGGATGGGGCAAATCCTAGACCTTAGAATGCAGAGCCACTTTAGGTGGCAGGCACCTGGGGAACGTCTAAATTACAGCATTTCCCATGATCTGCAGGACTGTCCAAAGCTGCAGTCCATGCCAGGTGAAGCAGCTGTAACGTGTGGGATGCATCTAACTTACCGGAGTGCAGTATTCCACCATGGGATAGTGCATTTTATGGCCTTTTGCAACTCGACCAGAAAAAAAGCAGCTTTGGCAGATGTCATAATTAAAGTGCTTTAGACTCCTGTACCTGATAAAGAAAAAAAAATACACACATGTGTTTCTTCATATCAAATTGCCCAAGAACACTCTTTAATAAGCCACCTACCACATTGTCTTAATGCTAGAAACAGAATGCAATGTTCATTAGTCCCACAAGGTAAGTGATTAACTTCCGATCTCCAGATTTCTCTGGTGCCTCTCCTACAGGATTGAAACGTTTTGGCAGAAAGATTTTCCTATAAACATATGGAAGGAGGGAAGAAAAACTCAGCTCTTACTGAAACTCCAGGAGGAACTCTTTCAAATGAAGTAGGAAGGTATTGGCAAATTTCCAGTCTTTAGAAGACCAAATACTTGAATTTGAAAGAACTTCCAGGAGAGACAGATTGATGCACTGCATGCCCCTACCCACCATGGGGACAAAAGTTTTCTGAACCAATTTTTTTTTTAAATTATAAGGAGAAAGCAATCTCATAGGACAAAAGAAACTTCAACTAGAACTCTCAATTAAAATGAGAGTTTACTTACATTTTCTGAGTGGCTAACATAATTCATCTGCAATTAACTACCTGGACCATCTTTTCTCCACCACCACCTCCCTCCCCGCTGCCAAAAATCCCTTCTGATACTACCCAAGTGCTTACTGAAGCCCCAAGGAAAGACAAAATATGGATCAGATCAAAGGCTGTATAACACGTAAATACTAGGCAGTACATTTCCTCCTATTCTCACAATACTCCATGCTTTGTTGCATACTCCTCCTGCTCAGATAAGAGCCTGAGCCAACTCAAATAAACACATTCCTTATGTCACATATGCGAAAGTGAGAAGAGAAGCTACCTTTTTTAGATCCCAACCATCTTCAAGAGAGGGAAAGGAAGAAAGAGAAGAGAGGATTCCTAAAATAATCTAATTTGATAAGGGAAAAAAAATTGGAGGTGAAAATGCTCTCTTGCATCTTCCAAAGCATTCTCCTTCTTTATTTTGTAAAATTTTCCCTTGCATCCACATCGGACTAGCTAAGGAAGGTGAGAAAGACAAGCGAGGCAATGCAGTCCCCGTGGCTGCTCGCTTCCCAGCCCCGTTGGCACCGTTCTTCTCTTCCCAAAACCAGGAAGGAAGGGAAGTGGTTGCTGGGCACTCCATTGCCCTCTGCTACGAAATGGAAACGTTAATTGTCCTACCTCATTGTTCTTACCTTCCCAACCACTCACTGCGGACTATCTAGGCTTCAGCAAGCTCTACAGGATTTTGTAAAGCCGCTTTGTAAACAGCAAGGGCAAACGAGCACCGTGAATACATCGCATAGAAATGGTTCGGAGCAGTTATTAAGGAGTAAGTAACAAAGCGCATGTGAGTATCACTAGAAATGGGTATTAGCTTCCACGTGGATTCGGCACAGGCGTAAACTGTACAGCTAGTTTACAACTCTGTGGCTACTCATCACCATGGAAACCTTGAAGGTGATCCAGTTGTTTAAGGACACCATTATTTCAGAATTAGGATTTATGACTGTGATTAAAGATACGGTAATTCATTTAAAAAAAATACCCTGTTATCATAAACAGATTTAAGAGTCAATTGTTTTCCATGACATTTTAAGAATATTAATCTGTAATTTGTCTTATCTCTTTCACTTTAAAAGAAATGCTTATTTATTTGAAAGGCAGAGTGACAGAGAGAGAGAGAGAGAGAGAGAGAGAGAGAGAATGAATGAATGAATATCTTCCATATGCTGGTTCACTTCCCAAATAGCCGAAACAGTGAGGCCTGGGCCAGGCCAAAGCCAGGAACCAGAGTGTCCCACATAGGTGGCAGGGATCCAAGTCCTTGAGCCATCACCTGCTGCATCCCAACGTGTGCTTTAGCAGGAAACTGGATCAGAAGTAGAACTGGGCAGCGGGTACGCCCCTCTCTTTCATTTCTAAATTTATAAGGAAAATACTTTTTTTTTTTTAGCTCCTTTATGAATCTTTCATTTACTGGCATACTTTTCATTCCTTTTGAAGTTCACCAGGACACTATGCTAAACATTTGATGAAATTCACAGATAAAGATGTGAGTTCTAGGATACTTGATTCTATTCCTGTTACTTAAGGGGAGGAAACGTGATGCAAAGGAAATTAGACACTGAGCTACCATGATGGTTCCTCCAAAAAGAGAATACTTAGTTTTAGAACTGATTCTTGGAGAGTTTCTATAAACAGAAAGGCCCATGGAAAAAGAAATAGATGGTAAAAATATTTTGGTTCCAGAAAGGAGGTGGTACAGTTCATCTGTATGCCTTGGACACACAAACAGCTCTGTAGACCCAGGCGCTCAGTCCTGTTCAACCAAAAATGGGGCTCTGAAGAGTGAAGGTGGAAGGAGACACCTGTCTAATGAGTCAGACCCACCAAAACACCTCAGCGGCCAGAGGAGTGCCAGGGATGATGGATGGCCCAGTCAGACCCACTTCCCTCCGACTTTGAAGGGGAACCAACGAGCAACGACTGGCACAGGAGATGAAGGATCGAATCACACAAAGGTGAGAGGTGACAAGGGAGAGAGAGTGCCTTTTGTTTGGTTCCTAATACCTGAATCCAATGATCGGACACTCCTTGCAGATGTTACACTTGGCCTGATGCTTGGCAGTTTCCGCAGCAGCCACTCTGTGCAGGACAGGCAGCCACACCATGGACTGGGGTTCCAGTCTCATCCAGTCCAGGAAAAGGGCTGCTTCAATTTCGGGCTTATTATTGGCCTGCAAAGACAGGGAGGGAGAGAAACAAGGTCAGAGAAGCGGAGAGAGTAAAGATGACGGTTGAAGTACTAAGTTAGAAGAAAAATAAAGAACCATAGATGCACAGGGTGGCCTGTTGTTCAAAGCACCCTTCTGCAAATGTCCCCTTAACACCCACAAGAGCCACCTGCCCCTAAGGCTTCAGTAAACTGCCATTACCCTTCCAGGCTACTAGATGACAAGATAACAAAAACAAACTCAACAGACGGGGACCTAAAGCAAAATCCACACCTCAGTGAACTATATTTACCTCCAGTTTTTGAACAAATCCATAAAAGTTAGCCAGAAATAAAATTTTACTGATAAAATTTCAAGGAGAAAGAAAAAAACTCAACTTGGGAACTATTGATTCCTTTTATTCTAGGGAATCTACTTTTCATGGAATCATGAACACAGGCTTCCAAGTTCATCTGGTTCCAAAGGCACATTGTACAGACAACAGAACTGAGATGTAGATCAGAAAAGTAGCATTTCAAAGGCCACAGAACTAACTAGCAGGAGAGTTGCTATCAGGATCCACATCTCCCGGCCTAGCACTATTTTCATGGTGCCTTGATGCTTCTGTCTCTCCCTCTATTCTTTAAAGTTTCAACTCAATAAACACTAAGCATCCCAGACAGTACAATGACCTTAGAAAGTTTCAGGAGTGGGCATGTGCAGCTGCAGTTAAGCTGATGCTCGGGACACCTGCATTCTGTATGGGAGCGTGTCTGCCTTTGAGTCCTGGCTCCACTTCCTATTGTAGCTTCCTGCTAATGCACCCGCTGGCAGGCAGCTGGTGACGGCTCAAGTATTTGTGTCCCTGCCGCCGATGTGGAAGACCCAGATGGAGTTCCTGGTTCCTGACTTCTACCTGGCCCAGCCTTGGCTGCTGCACGCACACATTTGAGAAGTGAACCACTAGATCAAATACTTTTTCTGTCTGCAGCTTTCAAATAAAGTGGGAAAAAAATACTTTGAAATATCTGCCTTCATCTGGCTTACATACCACTTTAGACATAAATTATTATATGTTCTTCTCAACTTTGTAAGATTACAATTTTTAAAAAATATTTATTTATTTGAAAGGCAGAGTTACCGAGAAGCAAAGGCAGAGAGAGAGAGAGAGGTAGGGAGGGTGGGAGAGGTCTTCCATGTGCTGGTTCACTCCCCAGATGACTGCAATACTGGAGCTGTGCCGATCAGGAGCCAGGAGCTTCCTCCAGGTCTCCCACGTGGGTGCAGGGGCCCAAGAACTTGGGCCATCCTCTACTGCTTTCCCCAGCCTCAGTAGAGAGCTGGATCAGTAGTGGAGCAGCCAAGATTCAAACCGGTGCCCATATGGGATGCTGGCACTGAGGGCAGCGGCTTTACCCGCTATGCCACAGCACTGGCCCCAAGATTACAATTTAATTTCTTATCTTTTTAGATATATTGATCCATATATTGAAATTTTTTTTTCTATTTATTGCTTTTTTAACTCAAATCTTCCATCTGAGAACAGTTCGGTCTAGAATAGTAGGTGTCTGTTGGTGGCCAATTTTCCAAGTTTCGTTTGTCTGAAAATTCCATTTTTTTAAGATTTATTTTTATTTATTTGAAAGGCAGAGTTACAGAGATCTGGGGGTGGGGTGGAGAGAGTATCTCTTCCAGCCACTGTTTCACTTACCAAACAGCCACAAAGGCCAGGGCTCGGCCTGGACGAAATCAGGAGCTGGAAACCCTATCCAGGTCTCATTATGTGGGTGGAAGGTGCCCAGGCAGTTGGCTCATCATCCACTGCTTTCCTAGGTGCATTAGCAGGGAGGTGGATTGAAAGTGGAGCAGCTGAGACTCAAACCAGTGCTTGCAGGCAATGCCAGTGTTGTGGACAGTGGCTTAACCCTCTGTACCACAATTCTGGCCCCCATGAAAACACCCATTTTTTTTTTTAAATTCCTATTCCTTTTAAAGCTATTTTTACTGGGTACAGAATTTTAGATGAAAAGGCTTTTGGCCTTTGCTTGTTTTTCTTTTGTTTTATCACAATAAAATATTCTACTTTTGTCTCACTTTCTTGCTTGCTTGTGCAGGTAAGTCAGTAGCAAAGCTGTTTGCTCTTTTGAAGGTAATCTGTCCTATTTCTGTCTGTATTGTTTCTAGCGTTCACTTTATATTATTGCTTAGGATTCTCTGGGCTTCTTTTTTCTAAGATTTACTTATATTATTTGAAAGGCAGAGTTAGAGAGAGAGGCAGAGAGAGAGAGAGCTTCCATCCATTGGTTTGCTCCTGAAATGGCCAGAGCTGGGCTGATTGGAAGCCAGGAGCCTATTCAGGGTCTGCATGTGGGTGCAGGGGCCCAAGCACTTGGGTCATCCTCTGCTGCCTTCCCAGGCGCGTTAGCAGGGAGCTGGATCGGACGTGGAGCAGCCGGGACACCCATATTGGATGCCGGCGAACCTGCTACACCACATCGCTGGCATCTACTGGGCTTCCTGAACATGTGGTTTAGTCTTTCATCAGCTCTGGAATCTTCTCAGTCATGATCTCAACAATCAACGCCTCTTCTCCCTTCTCTTTCTTTTCTGCCTGCTTCAGAAATGTTACACTTTCCCAACCTCCATTTCTCTGAATTAGGGCTTCTCTAGTTATTCCTCCTTAAAAAAAAAAAAAAATCCCATCCTTCATTCCTTATTTTTTTTTGCCTTTTTTTTTAACAGATAGAGTTAGACAGAGACAGAGAGACAGAGAGAAAGGTCTTCCTTCCGGTGGTTCACCCCCCAAATGGCCGCTATGGCCGGCGCTGTGCCAATCCGAAGCCAGGAGCCAGGTGCTCCCTCCTGGTCTCCCATGCGGGTGCAGGTGCCCAAGCACTTGGGCCATCCTCCACTGCCCTCCCAGGCCACAGCAGAGAGCTGGACTGGAAGAGGAGCAGCCAAGACTAGAACCCGGCACCCATATGGGAAGCCGGTGTCGCAGGCAGAGGATTAACCAAGTGAACCACAGTGCTGATTCCCCCATCCTTCATTCCTAATAATTCCTTCTGCCCTATTTTGTGGGTAGCCATTTCTTTCCTTAGCTACATCCACTCTGCTGTATACTCATCAAGTGTGAGATTTTGGTGACTAGAGGCAGCCATTAGGCACAGCAGTTAAGGTACTGCCCCGGACGCCCACATCTAATATTGGAGTGCCCAGGTTCAAGTCCCGGCTCCACTCCTGGTTCCAGCTTCCTAGGAGGCGGCAAGTATTGGCTCATGGGCCCCTGCCACCCGTGGAGGAGACCTGGATTGAGTCTCTAGCTCTGAGCTTCAACCTGGCCCAGCCCTAGCTATTGCAGGCATTTGGAGAAGTAAACCAGCACACTGAAGATCTGTGTGTGTCTCCCTGCCTTTCAAAGTAAGTTTTTTTGGTTATCATACTTTTTAATAATGAGAAAGTCTGTTTGGTCAAATTTTTTAAAGATTTCTTTATTAATTTGAAAGGCAGAGTTACAGAGTAGCAGCGGTAGAGGCATAGAGAGAGGTCTTGCATCGGCTGCTTCACTTCCCATATGGCCAAAGCCAGGAGCCAGGAGCTTCTTCTGGGTCTCCCACGTGGGTGCAGGGCACCAAGCATTCCCAGGCCATAGCAGAGAGCTGGATTGGAAGTGGACAGCCAGGACTCCAAATCAGTGCCCATGTGGGATGCTGGCAATGAAGGTGGTAGCCTTACCGGCTACACCACTGCATCGGCCCCTGTTCAGTCATTTTTAAAGTCATTTCTAAAGTGGGTGATTCTCATAATTTTCAGTAGTGTCTCTTATTTTTCTAAAAATATAAATACAGCTCCAAAAAATCTGTCTCATAATTTTAAAATGTGAATTTACTGTGTCTTGCTTCTGTGATCTTGTATTTCTGCTGGTTTTCATTTACCTAAGTCTTTGTGTGCTATTTATTTTTTTTTAGTAATGTACTACATTGACCTTAAAAATACTTTCTGGGGCCAGCGCTGTGGTGTAGCGGGTAAAGCCACCACCTGCAGTGCCAGCATCCCATATGGGCACTGGCTCAAGTCCTGGCTACTCCACTTCTGATCCAGCTCTCTGCTATGGCCTGGGAAAACAGTAGAAGATGGCCCAAGTCCTTGGGACCCTGCACCCGCGTGGGAAGACCCAGAGGAAGCTCCTGGCTCCTGGCTTCAGAACAGCGCAGCTCTGGCTGTTGCGGCCATCTTGGGAGTGAACGAGCGGATGGGGGAACCTCTCTCTCTCTCTCTCTGCCTCTTCTTCTCTCTCTGTATAACTGACTTTCAAATAAATAAATAAATCTTAAAAAAAAAAGGCAAGCCAGGGGGTGTCGCTGATACAAGATTCTCACACATCCCCTAAAATATGTATAATATATATTTTTGAGGACACCCTGACTTTTGCCAAGAACTCAGGAACACTATTTATTCCACCATCAACAGAAACTGAATATGAGACATGGGATACTCAGTATCATACAGGTATTGAGCATCTGAGCTGCAAACCCATACTGTTTCCTTCTCTTGGAATGTGGTTTGCTAATAACGGATCTATGCACATTGCAGACAAGAAAGCAGTAGGGTTTGGAATGAGAGGTCATTTGCCTTGCAACGCTGACCACTTGAGCACTACTCCAGTCGTTACCCTTAATTATACATTTAACAACATTATAATGAGCTGCTTAACCTTGGATTTCCTAACTGCAAAATAGTAGCAATTGAAACAGCCAATCAGAGCTTTTGTTGAACACTTTTCTCTGTGTAGGGTGCTATCACAGAGGTACTTTATGGAACCTGCTTGTTGTTGTTGTTCTTTTTAAAGGAATTATAGAACCCAAAGTTGAAAGGGACCATGCAAGTCGATCCTTCCTTTCGGAATGGCACCACAGGGCTGTAAGACCTTCAGTGTTCAGTAAGCCCCAACTGCTAGCCAGCGCCAGTGTGTCCTTTTAGCCACTATCTCAATATCCTCCACGTGAGAGGGCAGACATCCTTGAAGGGTGATCTTGAACATTTGTGTACAGGTGCCCCTGTCAGAAGTGCTTTATCACACTGGGGCCAAGTCCACCAGCATAGCAGATGGGAGCAGAGGCCCCAGAGTCAAACCACTAGAGTTCATACCCTTCTCTGCCACTTACTGGCAGTGACCTTGGTAAAACAATTTTATCTGTGTCTTAATTTTCCTCTGCTGTGAAATGGAAATGTTAATAGTCATACCTCAGAGAGTTCTTTTAAGATTATGTGAGTTAACAAATGAAAGGGACTTGGAACAGTCCCAGCACACAGCAAGACCCATGTTTGCTATTGTTATCAGTATAATCATTATGCATCTAACCAGAAACACAGGAGTTCTCAGCTGTGGCACAACTCTGTAGAAATTTTACCAGAGCTGTCATGTCTGTTCATGCTTTTTTTCTGTAAGATTGATTTGCTTGAAAGGCACAGTGAATGGGGGTAGGTAGGTGGGTGTAAAGACAGAGAATATTTCATCTACTGGTTCACTTTTCAAATGCACACAACAGCCAGGACTGGGCCAGGCCACGTGTGTGGCAGGAACCCAAGCACTTCAGTCATCACTCACTGCCCTCCCAGGCACATCAGCAGGAAGCTAGATCAGAAGTGGAGTAGCCACGACTCAAAACAGGCACTCTGATATGGGATGTGGGCATCCCCATTGCAGCTTAACCTTCTGAACTGTAACACCCACCTCTGTTCATGCCTATTCATCCCTGTTCATTTCTTTCTCGCATTTCTTTCTCAATTTGCTGTTGTCCTTAGAAAACTATTCTCAATATGATCTACTGAGAGTGGTACCTCAATTTCTCAGAACAGTGTACTTAGATTACTTCCTTTTGTAGGCTTACATGTGGTTTCTACTCCACTAACATCTCTGGATCAGTGTGTTCTAGTGTGTCTAGCAGATCAATCATCTAGCAAAACACTTCATGAAAACAAGGTCAACTTAATCATGGAAACATTGCACATTATAGCCGCCTCTTAAAATTCTTAACACACGTTATATTAAAAGCAAAGAAGGCCATTAGTAAAGGAACACGTTCGACTTTGTTTGACACTTCAATTTCCATGCTTAATAGTCAGGCATCCCAAGACCTTTACCCTTTTTTAACTTACAAGGTCTGTGAACAGTAGAAGGTATTAATGCCCTACTGGGCATTATGGGAAGTACCGTTCTTGGCTCTTTCTCTACACTTATCCAATTGGGATTTTTTTTCTTTTTGCTATGTCAATGACTTTCCTATCAGGTTGAGCTTATTGCAAAATCCCATCAACATCTTTAAGAATCCTGACTCTTATAGCCAATGAATTAGGCATTCTTCCCCACTGTGGGTAATGTTTACATTTTAGAATATACATTCTGGCTTCACATCAAAAAGCCACTGATGAAAATATGAAATAGGCCAAGGTCAAATATGAGCCATACCACTGCAGCCTGCACCTGAGGTCAACACAAATCTACCATCCAGTCCTCTGTGGTTGTTGAACTATGACTTCTCCCAGTTCTATGATCACCTAGCCTCTGCTATACATGTTTCTCTATGGTGGTAGACAAGGACAATGAGAAGCTTTGTCACAAGAATTTTAAGTGTTCAGCTACAGTGTGCACCATAACAATCTCTTGCTCCACTGGTCTAGAAACCAACATTAACAAAATAATCCTTTCTAGCCAGCAGACAAACCTTGATAGCAAGGCAATAATTTGAAATGCATTACTAATTCAGCTGGCTTGAGATGCCCACATCCCATTTGGAGTGCCTGGAATGGAACCCCACCTCCACTTTCAATGCAGCTTCCTGCTACGAGACCTGGATGGAGTTCCTGCTCCTGGATTGGGCCCTGGCCCGGCTCCAGCTGTTGCGTGCATTTGGGGAGTGAACCTGTAGATGGAAGAGACTGATCTTTCTCTCTCTGCCTTTCAAATAAAAAGTTATAAAATGAGTTTATTGGTGCTTATTCCAAATTTATATATATATATTACATATTTCCTAACTTATGTTTAAATGACTGTTTAATAAGGGATTAAAAGGCATGCTGCAGAAGAGGAATTCCTAGTTAATATAGAAAGTTTTAATGGTTTCTGTCCACTCTGAAAGACAGAAAATGTGACTATGAGTCAGCAACAAATGTAGGTGTAAAACATAAAAGAAGGAAGCTGTGTGTCTGGGATACATTTCTAAAGGTATAAAAAGTGCAGCATAAGGAAATTATCTCATTTCCCTCACTGCTGTTGGAATCCTTAGGAAACAAGTGTCTAATTCTGGTGGCTACAACTGACCTAGAACTTAGAGCAGCCTTGGCAGAGAGGCACAACGATAATTAACGGGTTTGAAAGACCTGAGGAACAGCTTAAGGGAATTGGGATTATTTAGCCATGAAAAGAGAGAATGAATGAGCAAGAAAGAGTGGTTGAAGGGGCAATTTAATAACTGTTTTCAATTACGTGAATGGCTCTTGCATAGGGGCCTGTGACCAGCTGTTCAATCCCTCCACTGAGAACACAACAAGAAGAAACAGGCTTAAGCAGCATGAAGAATTTAGGCTGTAACTCATTCGGAAGAATTTCCTGATGCTGAAAGTTGTTAAAGCATTAGTGTGAATTACCAAGGGAGGCTGTAGAATGTTCTCTTCTTTCAAAATACTATAGATGCTCTGGTGCTTAAAGGTTGGAAATTTTCAAGTTTCTCTCTAGCGCCTAAGATCCAAGATCCATCATTTTGGCTCTTTTAAAACTGCTCGCCTATGCCAAGTGACAGTACTGAACACAAGATATGGGGATTTACTTTCTTGCTCTGTTTCAATCCTTCATTTTTACGACACACCATTCTGCATCCTAGTGGTATATTCCCTCTCCTTTTATCCGGCAATAAAGAAGGAACGAATTAAAAACCAGCAAAGCATCCATAAAGATCTAACAGAACTAAAACTAAAACTCAGCTAAAATTACGTTTTGATCACTCTAGCAAAAACATATAGGGATAGACTGAAACAGCTGGAAGACAGTGTGATGGCATTTCAGGCACTGACATGATCTTTGTAGTCTATTCGTTGACATACTTACAGTTCACAGATAGACTCTTCTCTGGGTATCAAGGATGACCTTGCCTACACCGTTCATTGCCAGTTTCAAGCCATTTAAGCAAAATCTCTGAAAAAGGCACTTTGCCCTGGGTTTTGTTGGCTTTGTTTTGTCTTTGCTTTTGTGTGGACAGCACCTCGCTTTTGCCCTCCTATGGCTGGTACCCCAAAGGGAACACTATCGCAGCTCCTTCCATGACGACAGCCACAGTTTGAAACACCATTCTTTTCTGTTGGTCCTCACCTCTCAGCGACTGTCCACAGCATGGAGGCTGAGGACGGAGGCAGCTGCCATTCCTGCTGCTCTCACAGCACATTACAGGGAGGCCTGATATAAATGTCATCTTTATACAAACGTAACAAGGTACAAAGACAGCTGAAGACATCACAACAGCTTGGATTTGAAGAAATTTAATTACCTATATAATAAATCCGAAGGCCATTTCATGGAAAGTGTGGAAGTGGGAGACTGGCCAGGGTTCAGAGCACCCTTTGGGTTTCTCTGATGTTGGGCATTCCATAAACCCAGGGGCACTCAAAGGCCAGCTGGCTGCCAGAGGGTCAACCTGCTTCTCAGTTTTCACCCAGGCTAGCAGTAACAACTCATGGCTACAGAAGGAATGTAACTGGAATATTTCCCCCCAAGCCCTGTAGCTCACCCACCGGAGACATATACGTCATATTTTTAAGAAGTCAACTGGCATCTCAATTGTGAAGTAGGCAAAAACCCTGCTGACATTTAATGAACTGAAATAATTAGGATATAAAGAAGTAAGAATTATGCAAGAGATTGTGCTCAGTAACTCAGATAAAAACAAGGAATTACCTCTCCGGAAACAATCCTTGACTATATTTCCTTTGCTTCTTTCCTAAATGGCAGGTTATTTAAAGGCAAGAAGTATGATTCTGGATCCTTGGTAAAGGCTTGTTGAGCTGAATGGTGAGTGGGAATTAAGCAGGAGTGTGATGATGGAAGGAAGGAGCCGGCATCCCATATGGGTGCCAGTTCAGTCCCTGCTGTACGTGCCGGGGAAACCGGAGAGGATGGCCCATGTACTTGGGCCCCTGCACTCACATGGCAGACGTGGATGAAGCTCCTGGCTTCAGCCTGGCCCAACCCTGGCTGTTGCAGTTGGAATGAACCAATGGATGGATGATCTTTCTCTCTCGCCCTCTCCCCATCCCTCTGTAACTCTTTCAAATAATAAGTAAATCTTCAAAAATAAAAAAGATCCACATGAAAACAAAACAAACAAAAAACTCTACTTAGTCATCCCAAAGAGCAAAAAAATTAAACCTGTAACGATTGAGGAGTATAAAACAAAATAAGTACCTTCTCAAACTGCCCCAAGTTTACTTTTAAGCAGTTTCATATAACTGTCTATTGGTTTGTCTGTGATGATGCCACACATAAAAGGTTAAGAGACATTGTCCAGACTTAAAAGGGAAGTTCAGAATGACCTGGCTTAAAACATAGGAAGGGACCTCAGAGATGGGTAGCATTGCTCTGGTCAGTCGTTCTCAACCCAGCATGATGCTGACAGTGTTTGGAGACCTTCTGCTTGCCCTCACTGGAGGGTGGGAGCACGTGCACTCTCAGCACCTAGCAGACAGGAACCAGGCTCTTTCTAAACATCCCACACTACACAGGCCAGTTCCCCAAAACAAAGATTTAGAATTATCTGGGCCAAAGTGTCAGTAGTGCCAAGACATTAGATCCCCCCCCACCCCGTTCTAACGTTAGCATATTAAATAACCATGGTGCATTTGTCAAAACTAAGGGACTAACACTGGTTCATCACTGTGAACTACACAGCCGACTTCTCTGGAAGCCCTGCAGAGCAGGGAAGAGGCAGGCAGCTGTCCTGCACTACACATAAATGGGGATCTATGGTAGGCCTGCTCAACTGCTGACAGGCAGCGAAATGCCACACTGGCTCGCCTACTGTGCACAGAGAGAACAGAATAGTCTAACAACAACAACAACAACAACAAACCAAAAAACCCAAACTGAAAGTCACAAGGCAACATTCTAAAATTGTAGACCCTGCTTCGAAATCGGGTTGCCTCTCAAACAGCCAAATCTAAGCAATGTATGTCAAGATGAATAGTCCCAGACATTTATCGAATCATGGAAAATAATTATGCCAACAATGTAAGAGCAGGTCGGCTAGTGTGTGTGTGTGTGTGTGTGTGTGTGTGTGTCTAAGTTTTAATTTTGTTTAGTGTAGAGTTCCTGCCCATTTAAAAGAAAAATAATAACTAAATATACAAATATTGAATGCATGCACATGCATATGCATGAATAGAATTTCCAAACATTCTTATTGACAGAAAAAGGTAAATTTATGAACAACACTGGGGGGCAAACCACAGATTTTTTAAAAGGTTAATCTCTTCTTCCTGGCTATTCTTATTTGGCATTTTCACTAGTAAAATGTACTGTTCATAAATCCAAATAACCATTTTAATGCCACTGCCATTGTTAATAGGTAATGGCATTAATAGCCAGCAGATCAACTTTTCTGGTTCTGATTGTAATAGGCCTTAGCATTTGGAAAGATTTGCTGCATTTAAATTTAGCCAAACTGTTTTGTGAATCATAGTCTGTACACAAAGATTTAAAACTACAAGGAGAATGGCTAGTCAGGGTCAGACAGAGTGGGACGGGCCGTTCCTGAATGTTCCCTGAGCCGTTAGCACAATTTCTTTAATAACTTCTAAATCTACCAAGGGCATCAGTGGAATATTTTACATAAGAGGAGGAACAAGAACAAGTTGTAAAGAATATTAATGACTCTTCTTCCAAACAATCCCAGTTTGTATGAAAATCAAATGAGTGATACAAAATAATCTCCATAAAACTATTCAAAACCTGTATGTAACACATAAAACAGAAGGAAGGTGACTTTTTGATCCTCTTAGATACCGATACTTGTATTTTTCCTTCGAATTGTTGAGCAAACTATAGGGCAGGAGCACAAGGGATCATCTGTACTAGGTTCCACACAGTGTTTCTTCTTATTCTTAGTGTATGCTACTTCTGTTCAGTACACAGGCCACACTCTGTGTACAAGATTGTTTTCTGCATCTTCTAGTTCTGTTACAAGAAGATCAGGTAAGACTTTGCTGACCGGGCTCAGCTTTGTAAGAAGCACATTAATCCACTTGGCTTTCTACTTTTATGATATTTAGCAGAGAATCAAAGAAGCTTGGGGATAAGTAATTCTGTTTTAACTTTATGTTACAGATGAGGAAAGGCCCAAATAGGTTAAGGAAGCAGCTCAAGATTATTGTTTTAATCCTAAGATATGTCTGCTTAGAAAGTCTTTACAACTGGAGGCCAGTATCTTTGGAATCTTTAATTTGGGAGTGAGAGTCTCTCTTCTCTAAGTAAGGAGCATTACTTAGGAGCACGCCCAGGTGCTAAATCCTGAACTGGGTTCTAAGCGATCTACTGAGAGTCCTGTGAAGGTCTAAGTGAATACTCTTTGGTACCTTCTAAGTGAATACACAGTGTATCTTCTCTGACGCTGCCCTTCCCCCTTACTGTTGCCATGACGAGTCCTTCATGCCATTAGAGGCTATGGCAGACATGAGCTGCAGTCTCTGACAGGTGCAGGTCAACATACAGCGAAGTAGTAAAAGGGAAAGAAAGAAAAAACTGCACTGCTTCTGAGGGCTTGCTACCACAGAGCTCACGCTGTATGTCTTTGGTATTAATATCAACAGTGTAACAAGCGAAGCGCTCCTCTGAATTAGTTTCTGCAGAAAAACACAAGCCTAATACAACACTGGTGTTCTCCCTTTCCTCTTCTTCATCCCCCAGTGCCCCCTCATACACTCCGCCTCAAGGTGTTTTTGCAGCCATGAAAGTGGGCTTATGAGTCCCCACGCTTCCAGGATCTTTTCTTGTTTGAAGTAAGGATTGAGAAGTCAACAAGTGTCTTCCTTAGACCAGAAGTAGTAAAAGGCTTCCCGTAACTACTGTCTTGGGTTGAAATCAAGTATTTTACTTAAAGTTCTGAAGATAACGAGCAGGTTGGAGGCCAGTGGTTACTGCTCTAAATATTAATCAGGACTCTGAATCACCCATTAAGGATAAAATCAGCCCAAACAATAACACATGGTGATTAGCTACTCTTCATTTACATGTTCAAGGACAACCTCCTGACCTCTCGCTCTGCACTCCACCTGACTAATAAACCAATTAACACCACGGCCCTAGGGAACCTAAGCACAATTTTAAATCTATGCAAATCCCTAAGTATACTCAGAGTTATTAATTTATGCTACAGAGTTCTTATTTAACAGAAAAGTTTCACATCTGCATAGGCAGGCACAAATATATAACTAGACATCACGGAACACGCTTTCTCAAGTATGCATCAGGATGTATGCAAAGGCACACAATATAAACTTAACTCTTCCCTTAGTGCCTCCTACAAGTACATACATCCAGTTCAGGAAAACACAGAAATTACAGGAATGAAAAGCAGCGCTGGGAACTCCAGAGAACTGCAGTCGGCAGGATGACCATAAAGCATGAGGGACTGTCGGGGTGATGTCTTCACAAGCAGTGGCTGGGACATGACTGCATGTATCTGCCTGAACTCCGGGTGCTGACTGGCGACTGCCGTAAATTCTAGAGCACCGAAAGACCATGTCGCTTTAGAAAAGAGGTAATATAAAAAGGTTTCAGTGTTTTACCAAAGGCCAACCGAAACACTAACAAAATCAAAACACCTAGCTGTTAGATCAGGGAATCAAGGCATGCTAAGGGCCTTGGACAGAGAAGCAGATTCCAGGGGGAAATTTTGTACTTTTTCTCACCTTAAATAATCTTTGGTAGCAAGATCTTTCCATTAAAAAAAAATTATCCAACCTACAACCCGGAGAGAAACATGGAAAAAAACACAAATGGTCAATGTTGAGCTCATGCTTCCTCATTTCCCTGATTTGGGGAGGGTGGAGGGCAAGTTTCCTTGTGAATTAGAAGACATGGTGAATAAAAAGGAGTGCAGTGTGCACACACACACACACACACACACACACATTTCTCTCCCCTTCGTAGTTCTACCTTAACTTTTCGGAGGGAGGGAGGGAGGAAGGGAAGGAGGGAAGGAGATAAGGAGATAAGGAAAATGGAAAATCAATAGATTTGGTCACAACAATGAAGTGCCACTTCCAAAGAAGAATGAAAGGGAAATGACGCGTGCTTTTCCTTAGCAGTAAGTGTACAAACAAAACAGGTTTCAACTGCAACACAAACCCATCTTCAAAATATTGGTAAACAAAATACTTGTCAATGCACCTTGGGAAGTTAACTAAACAAAGCACAACAAATTAAATGTGAAGCTAAACTCACAGCTTGTAATTTTTAAAAGTAACAGCAATTGTAAACCAATGGTCAACTCAAAACAATGAAGGTAATATTCTGAGAAAATATCATTCCTGAAAAGTGCAGGAATTTTAATCATTTGCCCATGAGCAGGCCCAGTAGGAGCTCAGGTCTCTCAGCATTCACAGCTTTCTTTGTGGAGGGCTGAGTTAGACGATGAAGGGTCTAACTTCAAATTCTGGGTAAGGTTACCTCTGTTTATGAATGCCAATCAGCAGTTACTAGTGACTATCCGTCAGTCCATAAATGACGTAACAAGGTGATCTATGCAACCAAAGAGCCCACAGTTTGATCAGTAAATTAAAAAAAAATAAGGCAGGTACGATTTCTAGGAGTTATTTTAAGGATGGAAAATATAAAACATGATCAAATGGCCTGGGGAATGTTGTCTGCTCTGTTACAAAGTCTCTCGACACAGCATTTCAACATCTGCAGAAAAGCAGCATCTCACGACTAACACCTCATCTGTAGATATTTACTTGTAGATAAAAGAAATTGTTAATCTTGGCAGGATGTCCCATGGTACTTATTCTCAAGTTGTGATTATCTTTCATTTAAATAATCATAGCTAGCATTCAGTGGGCATCTCCTGTGTGTCTGCCATGGTCCTAAGTGCTTTGTCTCCATTGGCTCACTTAATTCTCATAACTAGCTCAAATGCTTAGGGCCCAGGAAGGTTAGGGAACATACCCATGGTCCCACATAACAGCAAATAGCAGAGCTAGGATTTAGGCCCACACAGTCGGTCTTCGGGGACTGTGCACTTAATCAGTCTGCCACTCACTATTCCAGATACTCTAGAAAGATTTATTATTTATATATGAGGTACATATATATACTTGTTCTCAACAGTTGAGGTTGTAATTTATTCTCATTTCCATATCATTCTATATTACAGCAACTGTGAATAGATGATATTCATTTTTGTCATATGAATAGAAAACAGAAGACAGATGAAAAAGCAAGTTACTCATTTTGAATGCATGAATACAACAGGAGGCAGGAAACAGATGTAAAATAAACAGATTTGGACACCCTAGGAGTAGGTGAAGCATACTGAATATAAAGTTGGTATCCTTGATTCCATCTGAAGAATAAAGTCCTTCAAATGTTTGCAAAAGAAAATACCGCAAAGACTGCCATGGTGGAAGGGGGGAGACACTTCTCAGGGCACTCTGGGAGTCATCTAAAAGTATGGTTTTCCCACGAAAAGTATGACTTGGTTTTATTTAAAGATAAACTAGACTCCTGCACTTGGGATTAGTGTATATTAAATAAAGATGTGTGTGTTTGTTTGGGTAGATAAGATGATTTATCCATTTCATCTGATTACAATTGAAAATTCATATAGAAGATCACATTAATACTTTGTGAGTTCAGTTTAGGATCTACACTACTGGTCAAAGTCATGACATGATATGCATAATTGCACAATGTGCAATATATTCATTCTGCCACACTGGACCTCAATTTCCTCATCTGAAAAGGGAGAGATGGGGACAACCCCAAGGTCCCTTCAGGCAGTCTGTGTGACTCACTGCCAGGGCAGGCTTCACCTTATTTAAGGTCACACAGATCAATCTATGCTCTCCACAGGGATGTTTCCACGGAATACGAAAGAGGAACACTCTGATGGGGCATTAACTGAAGCTTTATTTCTAAAACAAACTAGCTTCAAAACCACCACTACCAAAGAGTCAATTTCTTAGCAAACAGGCAGTATGCAGTTAATGTAGAAACACATCCTGTTGCCTCATTTAGTATCAATGAAGAGGCCACGGTCAAAGCCCCAACCTTGTAGTGAATAGTCCTTTTTAATTTCTTTAGATGTGACTTCATTTCCCGCCTTAATGGGTAATTAAGTCCCTTCAAGGACCTATACTGATTTTTAAATAGATAAAAATTTGTATGTAGACCTGATGGGTAGTTTCCTTTCCTCTTTTTGAGTGGTTAGTGGGGGCAGGGTATAGGCTAAGGCCACCTTTAAAAGACCATCCACGGAGGCAGGTGTCATAGTGCACTGGGGGACCCTGGCATCCTATAATGGAGTACCATGTCGAGTCCCGGCTGCTCCACTTTCGATCTAGCTTCCTGCTAATGTGCCTGGGAAGGCAGCAGAAGATGGCCCAAGTGCTTGGGCCCCTGCCACTCATGTGGGAGACCCTGGCTTTGGCCTGGCCCCAGTCACTGTGGCCATTGGAAGATCTCTTTGTCTCTGTCTCTCTCTCTGCCACCCTATCTTTCAAGTAAAATAAACCTTTTCTTTAAAAAAAAAAATATCATCCAGGGGTGTGTGTTTGGCCCAGTGGTTAAGATACCTGAGTCCCATATTGGAGTGCCTGGTCCAAGACCCAGCTCCACTTCTGAGCCAGCTTCCAGCTAATGCGCATCCTGAGAGGTAGCACTGGGTATAGCAGGATGCTTCTCGGGATGCCCCCATGTCGTGTTCGAGTGCCTGAGTTTGAGTCCCAGCTCTGCTTCCAATTTCAGTTTCCTGCTAATGCATGCTCTGGGAGTAAGTGCTGGCTCAAGTACTGGGATCCCTGCCACCCACGTGGCAGACTCAGACTGAATTCCAGGCTCCTGGCTTTGGCCTGGCTCACCCTTGGCTAATGCAGGCATCTGGGGAATTAAACAGCAGACAGAAGATCTCTGTCTCTCTCTATCCTCCCTCTCTGCATGTCAAATAAATACAAAGTTTACAGACAGATCACCCAGACACCACTGCACATGAAAACTCATCTCTCTTCCTGCCACTATGGGGCCCTTGTTCAAATCAGAAGATTCAGTACATTTCTATCTGTTCCAACGTGAACAAAACTGTTTTCCAGTAGGTAACAAAAAACAAAGGGAATAAAAGCACTACCCTCTCCAGTCACCTTCCACGATGCAAGGAATCCATTTGCAGGAGAGAGGAGTACTTCAGTGCCTGTTTCTTTAGGCACGGAGAACCAGCAGCCTTTGAGTACAAGGTTGCTCAAGGAGCCAGCGCAGTCCCATTCCCAAAGCCTTACACTTCAAACAAAGGGCAGAGGGCATATGCACTCCTGTTATCTTTCCCTACAGCAAACATTGTATTTTCACGCACGTTGCACAACGAAAGGCAAGGTGACCCGCCAGAGCACCTGGCCCAGGGAAAGCACATCAGGGCCAGGAGGTGGACTCTGAGAGAAGCATTCATAATGGATCCATCCAACATGACTGCAAATCACAGCAACTTGAGAGACTCCCAAAATCTATGTAAGCCTCACCTGGCTCCTTTCACAAAAGAAATGCACAAGATCCTACCAGAAACATCCAGTTGTCAACAATTCCAATTCATCTCTCTTCCCCCAGACACTTGGCTCTCCCGTGGCCCCTGCTTTACTATTGCGCCTCTTATTCTACCTAGGACCCAGGGACATGTCTGTTGTCCCATCTCGGAAGGCTGAAAAGCAGAATTATGAGAAACTGCAAATCTGGAGATGAAGCGGCAAATGTAGAGGTAGGCCTCCTGGACTAGGAATCAAACTCTTCCACCAGCTGAGGGGCTTTAGGGCACAAAAAATTGCTCTACTACTTAAAAACTAATAAAAACAAATCTTCTACAAAGCCTGTCCATTCATTCCTATTCTCCTCAAAGTATGGCGAGGACTGGGGCCGGCGCTGTGGCATAGCAGGTAAAGCTGCCTGCAGTGCCGATATCCCATATGGGCACTGGTTCGAGTCCCGGCTGCTCCACTTCTGATCCAGCTCTCTGCTATGGCCTGGGAAAGCAGTAGAAGATGGCCCAAGTTCTTGGGCCCCTGCACCTGCATGGGAGACCCGGAAGAAACTCCAGGCTTTGGATTGGCCAGCTCCAGCCTTTCAGCTACTTGAGAAATGAACCAGCGGATAGAAGACTTTGTCTCTGCCTCTCTAACTCCACCTTTCAACTAACTAAATAAATCTTAAAAAAAAAAAAAACAACACACGTTTAGTACTGGATTTAGAAGCCTAAACTTTTTCTGTACACGATGTTTTTTTGCATGAAATCCTGGAGTCCATTTTCCAATTCACTATTTTTGACCATCACTCTGTGTTCAAGTAGTCTGAGAATGTGTTTCTTTTTATGCTGTTGTATACATTTTTCTTTGCCAGATTTAATGCATCAAAGAAGTGTGTTCATCTAATAAGAAAATGCTCAAGGAAAACAATTCAGAACATACAAACTGGTCGAGAGGGAAGAAAGAGGCACCTGTCACCACTGTTCATCTCTTGACTGATTTCTTCCCCATGTCACAAAACATGTTACAAAGAGCTTGGAGACCGGCTAGCCAGGAGGCGTTTGACTAATAGGCCAGGATGGAGCGAGTTCAAAGTTTCGGCAGTGAGAAGGGGGCACTGCTATGACAGAGCTGGAGAAGTAAGCAAACTAGAGACACGGGGTTAACGAAGACGAGGCCTCTAGCAAAAGGCCACAGCAGGCAGAGATGGAGTGGGCTGCTCTCCCGATGAGGAAGGCAGCACCAGGCAAAGCTGAGCTTCCGCTCAGTAGCCTCTCTCCTAACAACATGAAGGCCAGAGGCTGCAGCGAGGGTGGCCACGGCTGCTGATGCGTCTGCACAGTGGTGTGACAAGACACAAAAGCCCCAGTCTACCCAGAGCACTGCCCAGCCTACTCTGCAGCACAGATGATCAGCACTTAGTAGAGCCGACAAGGGTTTTATGTTCTGAACCCTTCACTCAAACCAGCTCACCATATAGACACATGTGTGTATATACATGCAGAGGAACACGTGCATCTCTGTTTCATGGCTACAATGCAAAATGCAACTGGGGCCAGCTTTGTGGCGTGCGTGGCCAGTCAAGCTTTCACTTGCAATGCTGACATCCCACATCAGAGGGCTGGCTGAATCCCAGCCGCTCCACTTTTGATCCAGCTCCCTGATAATGAGCCCGGAAAAACAATGGGAGAAGGCCTAAGTACTTGGGCCCCTGCCCCCCATGTGGGAGACTGGAATGGAGTTCCAGGCTCCTTGTTTCAGCCTGGCCCAGCCCTGACTGGTGCAGCAATTTGGAGAGTGAACCAGCAATTGGAAGATCACTTGTTAGCTCTCTCTTTCTCTCTCTTGTGCACGTGTTCTACCTTTCAAATACATAAATATTTTTAAAAAAGAATACAAAATGCAAGTGAAACTTGATTAGGGAAACTTGAAAGGGAAAACAACGATGAGGAAAAGAGTCACATCACTGTAGGCTCCTTTGTAGTTGGATTTTAAAATATAAAATGAGTCTGGATTAGTTATGGCCATTAATAATCATTGCATGGAAGTTACTTGTGTTTGCATTCTGGAATAGAAATATGAACACAGCAATATGTAAAAGCAAACTTGGGCAGGGAGAGTCTATTCACATTTCTGGAATTTGGGATGAAAAATGCATTATCTCTCCCTATTTTATCATTATAGATAATTTGCCAGCATTTTGGCAAAATAATCTAAATAATCTGTACTACTCTACATAGTAGATTTCTTATGTGTACATTCAATCACGGTGACAAATTAACTACTAAACTGTTCCAATCATCTAAATATTCAAGGTCTTCTGCAGGAAGCTGCCCAAAGTCTCATCCTAGTCTATGGTCAGAGACCACAGGTCTAACCCAGTCAGCTCCACAGCTTGTTCCATTTTGTAAATCTCGGCCATGTTAATGGGATTTGAATGGATTGAGAAATCCCCTACAAGGAAAACAGCCCTTAGCATTAAAAAATCAGAACACTGTGAAAAATGTGGTACTGCAAGTACCTGACTACTTCAACGCGGGTGGCATTACATTAAAACAACTTCTGAAGAAAAGGCATCTGGATATATATATCAAAAGCCACAAGAATATTTGTATACTTTAGTCTGGTAATCATAGTCCTGAAGATTTATCAAACTTCAAAGCCAAGAACAGAATGCATAAAGATGTTCATTATAGCATTACCTACCTTACTCAAAATAGCATTACCAAGCACTGTAAACATCTGTCAGTGGAGTGCTCAGGCATTTGGGAAGAAGAGGGTGATTCTGGGGCACTGAGCATGGTGTAGGGAAAGGTGGCACAGAGAAAAGCCAACAGGGCAGACATTAACAGAGTACAAACCTCAGCCCTTTTCATAAGACTGTGGAGTTTCATCGTACAGGCCTTGTAGTAGGAAAATTTCAAAGCTGCAAAGGAGGATTTTTTAAAAAAATGATGACCATGTTAACATTTAACAGGCCGCAACAGACTTGGGGAAAAACCAGGAGACCGAGACACTCACCTACAAAGGTTATTTTCTTATTTACAAAGCGCTTCTGTGGCAGAAGCGGGAGATTGATTCCCTCCTACCAAGCTCAGGAGCAGTGGGGTCCCTACTGCACATGCAGATGTCTTTTCCTTCCTCGGCACTATCTTTGTTCCCAAAACCCAGAGTCCCAGAAGCTACTTCCTACAGAGGTTTCAAATATGCCAAATCACGGACCTACCACCTCAAAAAAGAGCTACAGCGAGAAAGCAAAGTTATGTCGTTTTTTTTTTTTTTTTTACAATTAATTTCTAAAATACAAAAGCGTAAGTATGTTACTTGAGAAGGTGAATAACTTACAAACTGGAAGCAGCTTCTGACACTTGGTTCAATGTTACTGCCCCCAAAGGATGCAACTTCACCCAATTGTCTTGGTATTTGGATAGAGTCATGCAGGAGGAGGCCCAGCCTCCGCTGGTCACAAAATCCTGTTGAACTTGCCACTTGCTTGAAAAGGTCTACAGAAGGAAGAAAAGAATTGCAACAATAAGAATAATATAGCACTAAATGGATAATAATAGAACCTAATGTCTAACTCAATTCCAGTACCAAGAATAGTCACTATTACCACAGAGTGGTGGTGGGCGGGGGAAGGTGTTCCTTCTAATGTATGCTAATCTGCACATTTATTATTTTGTAGGCTAAGTTAATCACTACTGTGCATATATAAAGATACATATGTTTATAGATAAACTATAGCTCTGCATGAGATGCAAGTTTATATACAGCTTTGGCACTAGAATTTTCCCTAAGCCAGAATACAATCCTCTGGGAAATATTATATATATACATATATATGAGGAGTTTCAAAAATGCACAGAAAATGGAATGAACAGATAAGTTTACTATGGTGCATAAATAAATTTGAAATTCATGCATATAACTATAGGATATAACCACTGTCATGTAATAAATGTTTTAGCATTAGGAGCCACAGAACTAGGCCAAAGCACCATTCCCTTTGAATATCAGAGATGGAAAACTGAGAATTCTTTATGACGTCACTATGATTGAGCTTCTGTAGGTGTGCCCACAGGATGCCGCGCATATTGTAATAAGCTCACACCCACTATTCTCTGTCATTGACTTAACATGTGTTTGTCTTTTTAGCTGCAGAATGAGATTGCCCTGAGGACAGGAACCATGTCTTGGTCAACTGTGTGTCCACAACAGGTACCCAATACATGTGCATGACAGAATGAAAGAACATAGCAAATGCTTCCAAGGAATGTTTTGTTCTCAGAAATACAAGCATTGTAATCATACTCTCTATTCACTCAGAAGTTGCCAATAAAGGTAAATCCAAAAAAAGCTTTCTGTATCCATAAACCCCTCTTAAACTCTAAGAATTAAATAGCTTAGCCAGCTATCTAAGATGGTCAGAACAAAATTGAAACCACATGCATAGCTTTGCACCATCTCTCCATTACGCATACATAGATTATTTTGGGCAAAGTTATGAATTATTTTTAAATGTCTCACTTTGCAGTTAATATTTTAACAACCTTTATATTCCCTCTTAGTCGTTAACTTGAAACGGAATCTCAAAATGCCCTTAATGATTCAATTTTGTATTTACAACGTGATACATAAGGTTAGATTCGGCAACCTATAATTAATAATGACAAATTTTAAAGAGGGAAAGACCACAAGAATATCGTTTTATCCAAAATATGAGGGTACTTCAAAATGTTCATAGGAAATGAGAAATAAGAGGTAAATTTATTTTGTGGAAAACATTTTTAAATCCATGCAATCAAGGGGGTCTTCAAAAAGTTCCTGAAAAAGAGGTATTACAAAAAGAAATAATGCATGGATTTCAAAGTTGTTTTGCACACAAATAAGCTTACCCTTTAATTCCATTTTCCAAAAACATTTTAAGGACCCTGGTACAATTCTAAATGGCTAAGAAAAGGGGCAGCCATTTGGCCTAGCACTTTAAGTGGCTGTTTAAATTGCCTACATCCCTTGTCAGAGAGCCTAGGTTCAAGTCCCGGCTCTGCTTCCAATGACAGCTTCCTGCTAATTGGGACCCTGGAAAGCAGCAGGTGATGGCTTGATTATTAAGGTCCCTGCCTCTCATGTGGGAGACCTGGATCAAATCCCCAGCTCCTGGCATCAGCCTGGCCCAGCTTTGTCTACTGCAGACATTCGGGCATTTGACCAGCAAATGGGAATTCTGTCTCTGTCTGCTTCTCAAATATTTTTTTTAAAAAGCTGTTTAGTTATTTTTCTTTGGTTCTTAGGATAAGAAAATTCAAAGAGAGACAACATAAAATTCACAGCTAAAATGGTTTGTGGGGGGCCAGCATCCCATACGGGTGCCAGTTTGAGCTTGTGTGGGAGACCCTGAGGAGGCTCCTGGTTCCTGGCTTCGGACTGGCACAGCTCCGGCCATTGTGGCCATCTAAGGAGTGAATCAGTGGATGGAAGACCTCTCTCTCTTTCTGTAACACTGCCTTTCAAATAAATATATAAATCTTTAAAAAATAAAATAAAACGGTTTGTAGATTTGGCTGCTTATTCCTAGAGGAGAGATGAGCAGTAGGACAGAGTAGCTTTGGAGGAATTCAGCCTCATTTTTCTGTGGCCTGTCTTTAAGCTTAGCACATCCCCTCATTTAAGTGTGACCAGGCCTTAGAGCAAAATAGAAAAGACCAGATAGACTTGGTTTGTTTAATGTTCCTACAACAAAGTTTCCTCCATGTATTTAAAGGGAAAAAACAAGCACAGTGCTTCCCAGTGGGAATGGATGGTTTCTGGGTCCCGTACGAGGGATGGTGAATATCCATCCAGTGGCCTTATATGGTCTGGCCAAGACAAGCACAGGTGGCACTCGAAGTTCGATAAACCTATGGCAGGCTAATTCTCAAGTTGATAATTTTGTTCGGCCTGCAAATGTGGTTAGAAAAATCCAAATGGCCCTTGGCAGAAACAAAGGTCCCTACCCCTAAAACCCATCACTTCTCTAGTATTTGGGTTTAATTGGGATCTACAATTTTTTAAACTTATTTGAGAAGCAGAGCTACAAAGAGAGTGAGATAGACAGGTGGACACACGGACACACACATACACACACACACACAGGGGTGGGGTGGGGTGGGGGTGACACACGATTCCATTTGCTAATTCACATCCCAAAAGCCTGCAAAAGCTGGGGCTGATCCGAGCTGAAACCAGGAGCTGGGAACTCAATCCCGATCTCCCACATGGGTGACAGGAACCCAGGTGCCTGAGCCATCGCCTGCTGTCTCCCCAGCTGTGTATCAGCAGAAAGCTGGATTCGGGAGCCACAACTTCAACTCGGATGTGAGATGTGGGCATCTTAACAAGGAAATTCTGTAGGGTGGTCCCTACCCTTTAACCAACAGTAAGCTATGTGTCTCTCAAATGATAAAATGTTAGTCACGTCACCGAACTGGGTATGTCACTAGAACTGCAGTAAGATGATTATAAAATAAACAATGTTTCTAGAACATGAGTGCCAGACAATATTCTTTAAATAAGAATCCGAAGACCAGGCAAATGCCAGGATTAAAGCTTCACATTTATTTTTCTGACTTCTACAAAGGGGTTAGGAAATCAGGCTTTATCCCTACTAGGAACATGTGTTTTATTCAGACAGTCAATGTAACATAAAATAATGCTGGGACTGGAGAAGTTAATCCTTGTTCTCTATTTAAATACCTGCAATTTAATGTTTGACAGGGAACAGTACAAGCCAAATTTTATGACACGCTAAAAGCAGTTCTACATCTTACACGAGGAACCTGCTGTCACTAAGAACAGTATGTCATTTTCCATCTAGAACTAGCGTGATTAGCCAACATCAATAAAGGAATACAGAGTTAATATACATGACTTACATCTGTACTTATCTTCCAAATGTGCTTTACACAGAGAAATGATGCCAGTTTTAAAAGACAGGACACGGATCCTCCCCGTACGTCCCCTATTATGAAGAACCAAACCAGAAAACATTTACTGACACGTCCTCACACAGTAAACATTTTTGGTTAAGAAACAACAACAACAAAAAGCACTGGATATGGAACTTTACTCACATCGGTCACTGTTTTATTAAGGTTGTTAAGAACTTTTCCAAGTTCATTATCTATTTGGCTGATGACCTAAAATACACTGGAAATCTTAACACAACCAGTGAATATTTACCAAGCTTTCAATTCTTCAAAACCTTTCTTTACAATGAGAGGCAGGGGGAGACACTTCTATTCACCCATGGAGAGCAACTTTGGCTTAAATCAGTAACTGGAAGACTTCCAACAGTGCACCAAGCTATTTTTGTTACTGAAGCAAATTACCTACTTTGGTTACCGAAGCCCAAAAAATTACCAGCAACTAACTGCTCTGCTCTCTTCAACACTCTTTCAGATTTTCATTAGACTGCCCCTTATTGAGAAGAAAATTAATCACTTCAGGCCCTATGACACATAATGTAAAATATGAACATTTATTTCCATTAGAAAAATGACATACTCGATTAGAAAGCATTCAAATACATGCTCTAAAAGAGAAATGGAAAAGTAACCTACTGTTACATCAATGTTTTAATATATATGCTTTTACTTTACATATAGAAAGCTAAAATACCACATTCTACATAATCAGTTTATTAACAAGCTTATTTTATCCATGAGAACAAACAGAAAATAAAAATGAAAAATTTTCCATTTTGTAGAAAATGCCTTTCAATAATTTTTCAGTTTCTTAATTATGGAAAGCAACCAGACCTTAGACAGTTGTTAAAAAAAAAACATTTTAGACTAACTCTGCCACCTATCACTACTTATTCATAAAGGACAGGTCCCAGCTGTGGTTAGTTCCGGTCTACAATATGCTCAACTTTCAATTATTAAATTCCTCAAAGGGAAATGTTAGAAATTGCTACCACTGAAGGACTGTCTTATCCTTTTTCCCTCTTAGGAAAAGGTGTATCAAAGTTTAACAAATAAACCTTATCTAGTAACTCAGGCCTTCAATGAGTTAAAATTGTCCTCAATCTTCAGGCAGGTAGAATGGAAGTTACATATTCAGAATCCATTCACATGTCTTTCATGCCATATGGCAAAGAAAATGGTGCCAAAATATATTTGAGGGAAGATCTGAATACAAACCCTTATCAACACAAAGGTAAATGTAATCCACACTTAAGATCCAACATGTTTAAGGACCTGGTCGACGGTTATATTGAATTCAATAGGCAGGTGGTTTAAAAAAGCAATCCCTTATCAAAGTAACAAAGAAAAAAGGCATCAATATTTGCGAGCGTGGTGGTAGAAGTCTAGCACAAAGGCAAAAGGCAAAATAGCTGATATTCAATTCCTCTCAGAAAACCTTCCCAGATCTCCAAATGGGAATATGTTCTTGTTGATGTGTGAAATGAGGCATGTAATTCTGAGGTCTAAGAAGAATTCAGTTCGAAAACCAAGACCAATGCCTTCTGCTCCCTTACTCAATTCCTTTCATTAAGTTCAAGACAAAAATTGTAACTGGAGATATCTCCTGTGTATAATTCAACAGAAATAAACAATTGCTCTCTGAGAGTGATGAATGGAGGTGTCAAACTGAAACGTCCTAACACCTTATTAAAAAACAAGACAAAACCAACACTTCCTCAGTTTAAGGAGCTGAGTTGGCTACATTAAGGGCTTATTTTCATTCCATTTGTCTTATCAATTCATAATCTTCCGCAAATTCCTTCTCAGTATCAACTAGGACAATTCCATGCAAGCATCTCTAGGGACAGAGAGAGTGAGCCAGCCTCCAAGAGCATGGAGCATTTTCAATATATGCAGGCCAGAAAGGGATAGAACCAATAGCTACACGTGAAATCAGTCTAGTATCCGAAAAATGAATAGCTCAGGGTTTTGTTTGTTTTCTAATCTGAGAGCAATCTATTCTCTCTCATCTCCTAGCTTATCAAGGTGTTTTTCAAGGCACATAAATACGGAAATGATTTACCACAGGGACAGCACTAGGTCTACAGCAAGCTAAGCCTCCCTTGACAGAGCTGGAAGAAAACTTGTCATACGTACGTATCATAAACATTCAGCAGCCAGTTGAGACACATATCCACGCAGAGAGGGACGTTGACCAAATTGTTGTGCTCTTGCTCCAGGCGATCATAAACAGTGGTTAGACAATTGATGATCTGCAGGATATCCATCGGCTGGTCATTTTGCTTGAGGTTGTGCTGGTCCAAGGCATCGCATGCAGCTGACAGGGTCAAGAGATCCACTGCAAGAACCACATACAAGCACACATGATCCGTCAGCCTTCCTTTTGTTTTGAGACTCTTGGTAGGGTTGTCTCATACCCTTCACTGACCTCCAGCTGAACCCAGCCCTTGCAGAGGTGTCTGGGAGCTCGACCATCTGAGCTTGTTCTAAAATTTCAGTGGCACAGGATACCACGTGGGCAGACACACGTTTCCATCCCCAAACCATTAGGGAATATCTAAGAGGTAAGGAAACCTATCGTGTTCTGTGTAAGCAGAATCATTTCTACCTGAATAATAACAATAGTCATAATAATAATAAAAGTTTAGTAGAGATTTTGAAACAGTCTGACAACTCTTTTTTATATTAGTATTAGAGAAGGTCAGATTAATCTGTGTGATTGGGACTGTGTAAACTCTATTTCTAGCTGTACATTTATAATCCTAAGTGGTTTTCCCTTTAAAATATCCATCACCTAAGCATCTCTCTGCTACCTTAACCTGAGGTGAAAAAATAATCAACTTCACTAAAATTTTCCATAGGCCAACCGAAACAACTTCATAACTTATCCAATTTTCAGACCTGAGGCTTATTTATCTCCCCTTTCACCTTCAAGCTGTATTATGCAATGTACTTTTCAAGTTCTCTAAGAACTTTATAAGACTGATGGTAGGGAGAGGGCACAATCCCTTGATCTGAGGTGGTTATTTAATCATATGCTGCAACACAAAAATGTAACAGAAGTCAAACTTCAACCTCGTCCAATATCAGCATATCACAAACTTCATTTGCAAGGGTCATGAAAAGATGCTTTTCTCCAAAGCAATTTCCCAGTCAAATTGCAAGTGCAACAATATGGATTTTATACCACTTTCTACACCTATGTTCTGATTGCACTTCTCAGTCCTTTGAGACAAGGAATCAATGATACTTAAGTCAATCTCTCATGCCTCTATGGGGAAGGGGCAATATAATTATAAATGCAACTTCAGATAAATACAGGTCATCTCCAGCAGTAAACAGCTTTTGAAATAACAAATTTAAGGCATTAACATATTTTACTGGTTAGATGCAGCTAGTTCTAACGAAATAGTAAAAAAAAAAAGTGATTAGTATCTATGGGTTCATACCTACATAGCCCAAATTTCTCTGTTTGAAAAACAGAAGATAGAAAACTCTGGAATTTTCTGGAAGCATGAAGGAGAATTGATGATGGAAACAGTTTTTTCTGTCTTCCATCCCGAAGAGTACAGCTCTGTGCTCCTAGGAACCAGCCTCCCTAAGATGTCTCAGACTGGCATCTGTCTATGGAAGGACAGACATATCTTCTTTTATTTTAAAACCAGTTATAGGGACTGGCATTGTGGTGTAATGGGTAAGCTGCTGTCTGCAATGCTGGCACCCCATATCAGTACCAGTTTGAGTCCTGGCTGTTCCACTTCCCATCCAGCTCCATGCTAATGTGCCTGGGGAAGCAGTGGAGGCTGGCCCAAGTCCTTGGGCCCCTAGGCCCACATGGCAGACCAGGATAGCCCAGCCCTGGCTGTTGCAACCATCTGGGGAGTGAACCAGCAGATGGAAGATCTCCGTCTCTGCCTCTCCTTCACTTCTCTTTCAAGTAAGTAAATAAATCTTTTTTTTTAAAAAAAAGGAGATTTATTTAAAAAATACAGTCATACCTAATAAGAGACTCATTCTGAGAACTGTGGTCAATCTTGCTATGGTGTCAACACCATGGTGTGGGGGCCGACGCTATGGCGAAGTGGGTAATGCCCCATATGGGCACCAGTTCAAGTCCCAGCTGCTCCAGTTCCTATCCAGCTCTGCTATGGCCTGAGAAAGCAGTGGAAGATGGCCCAAGTCCTTGGGCCCCTGCACCTGCATGGGAGACCCAGAAGAAGCTCCTGGCTTCGGATCGGTGCACCCCTGAGAGTTGCGGCCAATTGGGGAGTGAACCAGCAGATGGAAGACCTCTCTCTCACTCTCTCTCTGCCTCTCCTTCTCTCTGTGTAACTGTTTCAAATAAATAATCTTTAACAAAAAACACCACGTTGTGTACACACACAAATATGGCTCTGACATCTCTAGGACACAGCATCCTTGGGCACCACCATCACATACGCGGCCCATTGCTGACTGCATGAGCGTCCTCTAAAGCTAGAGAAATGAGCTCTTTTCATGGAAACTGAGACTTTGCTTAAAGCGGCAGAAAGCAATATAACTTGGGAGACTGATTTGAAAAAGTTAGGTGGGGAAAAGAATAAAGAATTAAAAAATAACAAAGCAAGCAGACAGGAGGGGAAGACTGATGGGGGACTGTATGAGACTGGAAAGACCAAGAGAGACAGAAAACACTTTCATCCTCTCTTCTGTGTGACTTCCACAGAGGGCAAATTTCCAAGTGCAGGGAGTGAGACCATTGAGAAATACAGCACACCAGTTCCACCACTGGAAGAGAGGAATGGGTTTCCCCCAAACACCAACATTCCCAATGTATTTCTTTATATCAAGAAGAAAGCTGTGGGTGGCTTGATATTTTTCCATTATTTTCTTTTTTCATTACTCTGCTTTAATCATTATAAATATTTTGCCTTAGATTCCAGAATATAAGAACTAACAAGTGAGAATTTTTAGATTCACTTTTGTATTAAGAGTCTAATTTACTCATGTGATGGAAACAGCAAAATTGCATGAATTTCACTTTAGTGGGTCTTCTCTTATCTCTGTGCAGGTGAACAGGTAACACAGAGAACAGAAATCGTGGCGTATAAATAGCTCCAGAGGGGAGCAGAGCAATTGCTCTGAAATAACAGGAGCAGAAGATGACATAGTTAGGAGAGAAATACTGTGCAGCGTGCTCTGCTAAAACTTGATGTGGTTAAGCACAAGAATCATCCATCACACAAGACTGAAGAATACGCTTCCCCAAACCAACACCGCAAACAGAATGCCACTTTCAGGAAGCGACTGTCCAAAGACTTCTATTTAGGTATACCCAGTCCATGCTATGCACCTGGAAAGAGGTGAGAAAATCGATAGGGGCTATTTAATTGCCACATGGGCACACACTTACTGTTCAAAATGAACATCTTAAATAACACACTGAGGTTTTTTTTTTTTTGATGAATTTTTCAGCATAATGAGTAGCTGTTTCTTGAAGCCTCAATAAGCAAGCAGCAGACACAATTTTGTGAAACTATCCTTTTATCTTAAGCTAGGAATTTCTATTAAAATATATATTTATATGAGAGGGCTTCAAAAAACTCATGGGAAATAGGATTAAAAGAAGGCACATTTTGCATGAACTTTTTGAAGCCTTGTTGTGTATATCCTTTAGTGCATTCACCAGGGGTACATATTTTTAAAGATACATAAAAATCCAATATACTATTATATTGTCTCTTCTGAAGAGTCTTTTTACGTTATAAAATGCTTTAGCTTGTGATGCCACTGAAGAATCGGAACCATGGTGCCGGCACTGTGGTGCAGCGAGTTAATGCCCTGGCCTGAAGCGCCGGCATCCCATATGGGTGCCAGTTCGAGTCCCGGCTACTCCTCTTCCGATCCAGCTCTCTGCTATGGTCTGGGATAGCACAAGATGGCCCAAGTCCTTGGGCCCCTGCACCCACGTGGGAGACCCGGAAGGAGCTCCTGGCTCCTGGCTTCGGATCGGCATAGCTCTGGCTGTTGTGGCCATCTGGGGCATGAACCATCAGATGGAAGACCTCTCTTTCTGTCTCTCTCTGTCTCTCCTCTCTCAGTGTAACTCTTTCAAATAAATAAATCTTTAAAAATTAAAAACAAAACAAAACAAAAAAACAGAATAGGAACCATGTAGCAGTGACCTTCAAATACCAACTCTATTCCCTTCCACGTATGCCACAAATGAGGAGCTAAGGCACATTATTTCTTTTTCCCTTTTCCAGAAGCATACACTTTTACAGTTGTTTTGGAATTGAGAAAACTGAGAGCAGACATAGCAAGACTTGCTCCGGGTGTTAAGGCAGGATACCAAGGTTTTCTGATTCCTCACAGAGGTAGATACCAAAGGCAGAAAAGCAGGCAGAACGTGTCCTTCTTGGACTTCACAGAAAGAGAAAACCATTCTGCATTCCACACTAATGATAATCATGGAAGGAAAAAGAAGCACCAAAACATTGGTTAGTGGTGGGAACAAAGTCTCATGGTGTCCATACAACCCCAAACTCAACCTACCATCCACCTGGATATTCTATGTTGCCTTATAAAAGAGCCCGCAATCTCATTAGCACAGATAGAGAAAAGGGGAGGCAATGAGGAATGGTGTGTTTGCCCAGGTAGAAGGTACACGGTGACATCATGCCATTCTATGGGCCGCTCAGATTTAAGGTTAAAGAACTTTGCAAACAAATCTTTGCACAGCAAGAAAAGTCAATGCACTTTGATGTAGGCCATCTGTGCTTGGAGGGTTAACTCAGAGTGCTGGGAGTCGGCATGAGATGTTTTCCTAAAATATCTACACAGCACAGGGCTCCAGTCAAAGCAATGAAAAGCAACAGCTTACTGTGCTGACATGTAACCATGGGTTACAGGTCATCATCAATGTTTATTGCTTTCAGTAACATGGACCATTTTTACTTGGTCTCAGTGAGACCCGTGGATGCTACTGGGTTTGGAGCTGGCTATATGCCTAGGTTACCTGTAGGATATAAGAAACTAGCTGAGATTCCAATTTGTGCTCCTTGGCTTCCAAGTTGTTTTGTGCTCTCATCAATGGTTCCTAATCCAAGAGGGAACATGTAGCTTGGTGTGGCCCTTGCAGAGAAAGGGCAATTGCTGTTTGCACCAGGTCCCTCTGTTCCCTATGCTGTATTGCACACCCTGGTTTCAATGTTGTGGGTATACTGTATCCTTTTCCTGCAATGAACTGTACATTTGCAAGCACTGTCATTTGGATCCTGTGGATCCTTTTTAGCAACTGAAACTTTTGTAACTGCCACTGTCTGTGCAGTCAGTTGCAGAACTGAGATCATTTAGAAGATGCCCAACTTATTCTCAGCTAAAAAGAAGTCATTTCTCAGTGAACATACTAAGACAAAAGATAATTCTAATGCAAGAGGAAAATGATGCATTGATGCTAATCATCAAGCTACCCTTGGTTTGAAGTAGCACACACAGGCTTTGAAATTGATTACTTATAATAATACAAGTTTCTAGTGGAATCTGGAAATGATAGCCTGAACCCAAGGAGCTAACAAAATGGATTCGAAGGGAACTGCAAATCAATGCCATAGCTGCTAAAAATTCAATTCCTGCATTGTGTCAGCAAACGCTCAAGTTCAGTCTCTTACAGTTGAGTCACACCTTGCTTTGCCTGCAGGTGGAGTTCCAACTAAAGGAATCCAAGCAACTATCACCTTGCACAAATGGGCTACACCGGGAAGACCAATTGCCCTTAAGATAATTCGGGGTGGGGGGCGGGGGAGGAATATTTACAGGTGTTCGCTCCTTCACCGCCATTTTCTTTTTCTTTCTCAATGCCAGACCGAATAGTTGCAAAGGCTGGTAACATTCCAACACAAGATACCATGGCTATTAGCTGGAATTTAAGCGCAAGAATCCCACAAGAACCGGTGGAGTGGATTACTCTTTCCTTGTACCTTGCCTAATAGGGGCTTATCACAGAAAGCTTTTTGTCTGGCAGACAGAACAGCCTCATTTCTCTGAACTGATCCAATGTGATCTCTTACCACTGGGGACAGACCAAAAGGGAAAGCCCTGGCATGGTTTATCTTGCTCCCAGCTACATATGCACTAGCCCAGTTGCTGAATCCAATGGACATACTTCGTGTGAGGGAGGAGTTTCAATCAAATTCAACTTATGGAAAAGGAAGAAAGATGAGATTGTTGATGAAGGAAAGGAAGCCACCAAATGAGTTTTTAAATGGAAAAAAAAATCTTAACATAATGTCGGTGTCTATGGAGAGGCTTGAAATTAAGTAATGATATGCTCACTTAGATTTGACTTAGATACTTCTTGGGGTGGAGGACCCTACTGAAACTTCTTCCTCCTTTAAAAAGGGAAGAGGCAAGAAGTAAGGGAGACAATGAGTCAACCTGGAACACACTGGATGAAAATCTGAGAGTTGTGATTGTGACCATGACTCCATGGGGCAATATTAATGTGATGCTTGGTTCTTGTTTCACAGGATACATCTCAATAAAAACATCTGTATCGGAAAGTTCCCCATGGGAATATTTACCCAGTTAAATCCAGAGAACAATGATTTATAGCAATCTGAATATGAGGGTACTTCAACAAGTTCACGGAGAGGCTCGCTCTGCGGTGCATCCCATATTGGCACCAGTTCTAATCCCAGCTGCTCCACTTCTGATCTGGCTTCTTGCTGATGTACCTGGGAAAGCAATGGAAGATGGCCCAAGCGCTTGGGCCCCTGCACCCACATGGGAGACCTGGACAAAGCTCCTGGCTCCTAGCCATTTGGGGAATGAACCAGCAGACGTAAGATCTCCGTGTCTCTCCCTCTCTCCATCTTTCTAACTGTGCCTTTCAAACAAATTAAAAAAATTTTTTTAGAAGTGCATGGAAAATGAGATTAAAAGAGTTTGTCATAGTGCAAAAAGCTTTGAAATCATGCATAGTTTTTTCACAATGCACTTTTTAAGACCCCCCCCATAACATTTCAATTTTTTAAATTTCCTTTTCCAAAAACTTTTTGAAGTGTCCACATAAACAATGCCTGGCCATTAATTGTGATCATGAAACTTTAGGAAAATTACTGGGTATGATGTAGAAGGTTTATATGATGTATGTCTCATCTGTTGTCACATTCCATGTAAAAATTGCTATTTGCCACCATTATTGTGTGTGAAAAGACAAAAGTGGGTGGATGGTTGATTGAGACACTTGGATCACTGAGAAATAATTAAATTTAATTTGGTGGGCTAGAAATTTGACGTGGATACTTAAAGAAATTCCTGTACCACCCCCAAACCAAAGTCTCTTTAGGAGTGATTACTATTCATACAACCTGGAAGACATTCTTGTGTCTCAAATTTATGTTCTCGTGACATTTAAAGATATCAGTCCTCAATGGCAACAACATGTTTGGTGGATCAGAGAGTGCTTGAAATAAAAGGAAGTTGCAGAACTAAGAGCTGGGCTAGGAATACCTGGCCAGGTAGGATGTGCCTTGAAGGAGAGAAGAAAACGGATGGGAGACCTCCTGGTGCAGGAAGAGCACTCTGAGGGCAATGAGTTTCAGGAGGCAGGACACGGATGGCAGGCTGCCTAGAACGGCTGACTGGAGAGTGCAATCTGTACGGTGCTCTTTAACAGCTTCTCCACTGTGACTGAGGGCTAATCACTCTTGCCCTAGTGTGCAGCTAATCGGGAGTTGGAGAAATTTTACACTGGAGTGCATTATTTCCCCTGGGATAGACAGGTCTGGTCATGGGACCCCTGTGTGGTGGGCTGATATAGCTGTCAAATCATGTAAACTGAGAAATGTGGCTATGTCCTCAATATGATTTTAATTCTGAAATAACAGAGATGACCTTTAACCTTTGTGTTAAATAATACATACTACATGGAGACGGTGGATTTCTGTAGGGTAGGAACAAAGTTATTATTAGATAAGGAGTCTTCCAAAAGTTCATGGAAAATGAATAACATGGAGAAATAACGTGTGGCTCCCAAAATGTTTGTGCACTAAAATAAGCATATTTTTGAATTCCAATTCTCCAAAACTTTTTGACATTCCCTGATGCTGTCCTCTTGGGACTTGGTGTAGCCTGTGCCTGCGAGTCCACAGGCTACCTTGAATGTTGCTGTCGTATTGTAACGTTTCTCTGGTACCAGGCCGTGTTTCTAAGCCGTGTTATTGTGGTCCTGTGGGCCACCTTTAGCAACTGAACCCTATCTAATGGCACCCTGAGTGCACCATCAAAAGGGGAGGTGTGTTTATGGAGATGGGAGCACATTTTTCACCTGGTTTGTCACGAAGAAGGCCGGAAGCCGTAACTTTACCCAGACAACTCTGGGCTCTACCACAACTCCGTAATGTATGATTTCATTGGTGAACTGAGGCAAACTGTTCTCTACTTCAGACTTATCAATCAACTGCTAGACATTTAGCCCTATGGTTTGGGCTCTCTCCAACCCCCTCCTTCAACTAAATGCATTGGCTCTGTTAAGCGCATTTTTACTCCTCCTCTCAGAAGTCAGCTATACTTTTAGTTTTAGAAGCCACATACCTAGGAGTGACATCAGAATTACAGAAGGAGAAAGAAAAAGCTAAGATTATCTTTTTCATAATTTTCAATGGGGTATCAATCGAATTGAAACAGCTTATAACTTCTTTTCATCAAGTTTTTCTCTTTGTCTCTGCTTCTATCGATTTTAATTTTCATTCATGCTGAAAGGCAGTATGGCGTCACGCAACATTAAACCGATTACAAACTGGGGGCACTAAAGGCCGATGGTGATGCTCTCAACTTAAATAGCATATTCTCGATAGTGGATAAAATGGCATTACTCCTTTTTGTGCAAACTTTGATAGGGAAGTGAAAAAAATTAGATCAAATGCTTAACAGAGATGGCCATGCATAATTTCTAAGGCATCTGTAATTCAAACTCTTCACTGACATCAGAAAATGACTGAGATAACATCATGAATTTTCATTAACCTGTTAGTAATGGGGCTGGGGTTATAGCATAGCAGGTTAAGACACCGCCTGTAATACCACATTGTATCAGAGGGCCGGTTCCAGTCCCAGCTGCTCCACTTCTGATCCAGCTCCCAGCTAATGGCCTGGGAAAGCGGCAGACGATGGCTGGAGTGCTTAGGCCCCTGCTGCCCACGTGGGAGGCCTGGAAGAAGCTCCTGGCTCCAGCCTGGCCCAGCCCTGGCACTTGTGGCCATTTGGGGAGAGAACCTGAGGACAGAAGAGCTTTCTCTCTCTCTCTTTCTCACTCTCTGTCTCTCCCACTCTCTCTCAACTCTTTCTTTCAAATAAATAAATAAATATAAAAAAAAAGCAGAACTATATATTTTTTTTAAAAGTTAGTAGAGGCAGCCTTTGGTAGGAAAAGCTAGCCAGGACAAGTTTTATTTGCCTGTACTACAGACAATAGCTCTTTATCATGGCTTTGCAGGCATAGAAAGGACAAAAGGCTGGAAGATAAACCCAAGCACATACAAAATTAAGAGGAAATTCTTAAATCATCTGTTGAAAAGTTAAGCAATGTGATGACACGTTTTCAATAATAAAAGCACTGCAAACTCTTCACTCTATATCCTCACTACACATGGCAGCCTTCTAGCATTCTGGGGAAGTCAGTACTTAATTTAGATAAAAACACCCTAATTTTGCTCTACTTGAAGTTTTTTTCAAATATGAGAAAAGTCATACTCAGAGGGGAAATGCTGAAAATTTCAAATCTGTTTAAAAGTGAAATTCGAAAGAAATAAATATACTGAAGTTATCACCTTAAATGGCTAGCATTTTTTTAGTATCAAATCTTCCCATTTCCCTGATGTTTACCAGAAATTTTAACATAAACTGCAATGATTTAAAAAAAACTATGTAGAATTATTTTATTAAGCAGGAAACTGGATAATGCCTAAACTGAGGGTCAAAAGGAACGCTATGTGGAAAGAGTCATCATAAATGTTTCATACAACCTATTTCTGGGCTTAGGATCTAACAGGAATATTCTATAACAAATTATAATAAGTAATTCATAATCATCCTTTCATCAAAGGCAAGCATTACTCTTGCATGGGGCAGGGGCAGGAGAAGAAACAGAGGCAGACAATTTTCTCCATCTAAACACTTGACTCTGTCTTATCCCCAAACTGCTTTGTCTCAACTATGGTACATTAACAGGGCCCTAAGGAAATCCTAGGCCTTTGGAGCCCTTTAAAACTGCTTAAACTTGGCAGCTATGCAGTTCAAGAATAACTTTGGATGGTAAGCTTTAAGGAAATGGAAGCTTTGGTTTCTTTTCTTTTTTTTTAAGATTTATTTTATTTATTTGAAAGACAGAGTTATAGAGAGAGGTAGAGACAGAGAGAGAGGTCTTCCATCTGCTGGTTCACGCCCCAGATGGCCACAATTGCTGGAGCTGTGCCGATCCCAAGCTAGGAGCCAGGAGCTTCTTCTAGGTCTCCCATGCAGGTGCAGGGGCCCAAGGACTTGGGCCATCTTCTGCTTTCCCAGGCCATAGCAGAGAGCTGGATCTGAAGACGAGCAGCCGGGACTCGAACCAGCGCCCACATGGGATGCCGGCACTTCAGGCCAGGGCTTTAACCCACTGCACCACAACGCTGGTCCCACTTTGGTTTATTTTCATTCATGCATTCATTCCATGAAAAACTGGGCTAAACATTCTGTTTATGGGCTACGCGTTGGTGATACCAAGATGAAGAGGAAAGACCTATTCTTTCCTTTCAAATAATTTCCACTGTGAGAATATTTCTTCTCCATTTCCATTTAAGAACCACACACCAGCAACTCCTTAAGGATCTTGTTGGGGCCGGTGTGGTGGCATATGGTAAAACGACCACCTGCAGTGCCGGCATCCCATATGGGCCCTAGTTCGACTCCTTGCTGCTCCACTTCTGATCCAGCTCCCTGCTAATGTCCCTGGGAAAGAAGCAGAGGATGGCCTGGCCCAGACCCAGTCATTGTGGCCATTTGGGGAGTGAAGCAGCGGATAAAAAAATCTCTGTCTCTCCTTCTCTCCCTGTCGCTCTGCCTTTCAAAAAGATAAACTGTTCTTTAAAAAAACAAAAACAAAAACAAAAACAAAAACAAAAAGGCCGGCGCCACAGCTCACTAGGCTAATCCTCCACCTGTGGCGCTGGCACCCTGGGTTTTAGTCCCGGTTGGGGCGCCGAATTCTGTCCCAGTTGCTCCTCTTCCAGTCCAGCTCTCTACTGTGGCCCAGGAAGGCAGTGGAGGATGGCCTGGGTGCTTGGGTCCCTGCACCCGCATGGGAGACCAGGAGGAAGCACCTGGCTCCTGGCTGCGGATTGGCGCGGCGCACCAGCCGTGGCCGTGGTGGCCATTTGAGGGATGAACCAATGGAAGGAAGACCTTTCTCTCTGTCTAACTCTGCCTGTCAAAAAAAAAATAATAAATAAATAAATAAAGCTTTTATTGCTAGCCTGTGCAGCACTCCCCAGTCAAACCCTTTCATTCCTGAAGATTTGACAGCCAGGGTTCACAGCTCTTATGTCTTCCCCAGATCTAGTCCCAATTCTGGATCATTTCAACACCAACATGGGTGACTCATGCATCATTCTGGCCTCTCGGTTCCTTAACTTCTTATTTACAAAATTATTTATTTGAGAGAAAAGTACACAGAGAGATCTCCCATCCACTTACTCATTCCCCAGATGCCTGCAATGGCTGGAGCTGGGCGAGGCTGAAGCCACATAGGTGGCAGGGAGCCAACTACTTGAGTAATCACCACTGCTTCCCACAGCATTCCTTAGCAGGGAGCTGGAGCAGGGACACAAACTCTAATGTGCAACACAGATGTCTTGACCAGTGTCCTCACCGGGAAGCTAAACCTTCCTTCCCTCCCTTTTTCATCTACATAGAAATGCATGTCTACTCCGCCTCTGCCATCTGCCCAAATGGTCTTTTCCTAGACCTAATCACCCAGAACTGTTCCACCTTTGAAATAAAGTTCATGGGCTGGTGGGTAGTGTAGTGGGTAAAGCTGCCGCCTGCAGTGCCGGCATCCCATATAGGTGCCGGTTCTAGTCCCGGCTGCTCCACTTCTGATCCGGCTCTCTGCTACAACCTGGGAAAGCAGTAGAAGATGGCCTAAGTTCTTGGACCCCTGCACCCAAGTGGGAGTCCCAGAAGAAGCTCCTGGCTTCTGGGTTTGGAATGGCGCAGCTCCGACCACTGTGGCCATCTGGGGGGTGAACCAGTGGATGGAAGCTCGCTTGCTTGCTCGCTCGCTCTCTCTGCCTCTGCCTCTCTGTAACTCTGCTTTTCAAATAAATAAATCTTAAAAAAAAAGAGAGAAATAAGTACTATTCAGCTCTGCTTTTCTCCGACCACAACTTCTTGGTCTCTGCTTCTTTCTCTATCTCTTCCTTCCACCCCCTGACCAATTTAGCCTCTTGATCCTGCTACTTTCTAATTAATGGCTTTCACAGGAATTCATAGCTTCTCCCACATAACGTGGAGTTTGGAGACAGCACTTCAGGCACTCTTTTGCCCAAATCCTCACTTCTCTTGCCTAGCTGTCCCTCTGCCCACCTGCGCTCCTGAGCACGCGCCTCCTGACTGCTGTGTGTGCCCGGATGAACACTCCACTCCCACAGATTGCTGCTGCCATGCAATCCTCTGCTGACTCCTGGGTTCCGGACTGCTGGCTCTCAACTTGACCGCCACAAACATAAGCCCAACCCCAACTTTCTCACCCTTGGCTGTGAACAGCATCAGCGCGATTCACCTTCAACCTCACACAGAGTCCAGAAGCATTTCAGGTGGGCAGCCCTCACTCTCCTGTTCCCAGGTTTCTTAGTTACCTGGGCCTCCCTGGAGCCTTCCCTCTGCCCCACTCACTACAGTGGAAGAGCGGGATCTCCCCCCTCTCCTGGACCCTGGAGCACCTGCCCATAGCCCCGAGAACTCGTTTTTTTATCATCTCCTCTTAAGCCAACAATTTTAGTCTTGCTCTGCCTTCTTTTCATATCCATATGAACACAAAGGGGATTCTAAAAGTTGACTGAAAATTCCCATTTTAATACCATTTGTCCATGAACTTTCTGAAGCCCCCTCATATACTCAAGTGCCTCATTAACTCCTTAGCTCCCTTCAGCTAGCAACCACCCTTCCTGCTCGTCACAACTAAGCCCAAGACCCTTCATACCAACCACGTCTACAATCCCCACTTGTGATTCACTTCCAAGACTACCTCCATTGTGCCTCTAAAATCTCACCAAAGTTACTAAGGACCTCCTTGTTGCTAAATCCAATGAGCACTTTTTTCACGTCTATCCTGATACCCCAGCAACATCTGACCCTGACATAGGTCCCTTCTTCCTACGCAATACACAGCACGATAACCTCGCGATTTTCCTGCTTCCTGCTGGCCATTCCCTAGCAGTCCCCTTTGTGGGTTGCTCATCTCTGTCTTAAATAACTCTTTGCAGGGCTGGCGCTGTGGCGCAGCGGGTTAAAGGCCTGGCCTAGCAATGCCGACATCCCACATAGGCGCCAGCTCGAGTCCCGGCTTTTCCACTTCCGATCCAGCTCCCTGCTAATGCACCTGGGAAAGCAGCAGTGGATGGCCCAAGTCCTTGGGTCCCTGCACCTGTGTGGGAGACCTGGAAGAAGCTCCTGGCTTCGGATCAGTTCAGCTCTGGCTGTTGCAGCCATTTGGGAAATGAACCAGTGGATGGAAGACCTCTCTCTCTGTCTCTGTCTCTCTACCTCTCTCTGCAACTCTTTCAAATAAATAAAATAAATCTTAAAAAAAAAAAAAAAACTCTTTTCTTTTCTTACTCTACACTTTCCCCAAGCCATCTCCCCCTCTATAGGTTACAAGTAGTATTTACACGCTGGTGATTCCTAAATGCTATCCCCGTATTCTTCCTGAGCAACACAGCTTCACGTCCAACTGCATGAGACAAGCCCACCGTTCACCAGGTAGCCCAAGCCAAGCACCTGAGTGCTTTCTTCCTTGACTCTCCCTCATGCAACACACCACATAAATTACAAAGGCCTAGCAAATCCACCTCCTAAATGTTTCTAAATTCTCCCCACCTATCTTCGTTCCTTACTGTGTTAAGTCAGGCCACCATGTCGTTGGCTTTGATTACTGCAATAGGTCTCTCTCCCGTCACACAACCCCTCAATCCCACAGCCAAATGTAATCTTAGCTCTGTCCCAAGGCCAAAATAATCTTTCTAAACAAAACTTTGATCATGTCATCCCCTTGCTGAAATTCCTTGAATGGCCCCCCCAGTGACCTCTAAATTCTTGAGTTTGCGTTTAAAGAGACTTTCACAATCCGCCTGGAGTGCCTCTCTCATCCTGGCATTTCGCAATAACCCTTCCTGGAATTCCGTGCTTTAACCACAGTGCAGTATTTTCAACTCCTGAGCGTGGCACGCTTTCTCTGGGCTCCAGGCCTCAGCATATGCTCTTCCTTCTGGCTAGAACATCCTTTCTGGATTGAGCCCTCCGAACCCTTCTGGACTCATCTGACAGACAAAACCCCTTCAACCGAACCTCCTCTCAATCTCACCCCGTACGTCTAGCTGCTCACACAGTATCTCATTCTTCTACTGTCACACAACTAAACACAGGACACTGAAATCGTCTCTTCACTTCTCCTCAAAGTGCCCATAAAGCCTGCGAACAAAGGTAATGTCACTTTTTTACCAACCGCAGAAACCGCTGATGACCTTCCATTTCTCTATGTCACCAGACTTTATGAACACCATGAGGAGCCCTCATTAGACTGGAACTGTCTAGTCTGTTTCATGGACGTATCACCAGTGAATATAGACATGCACAAAACAGCATGACTGTCATTCACTTGGCTGATAACTGAAAATCTGATGCAAAGATAGAGCTATAACGTTTTCAGGACTTCCCTGCAGATACATGATTAACAAAAAAAACCCACAGAAAAGCAGTAGAATCAGCTTTCCTGTATCACAGCATTCGGCCACACGTTAGTCATCAAGCTAAGAAACCATGCACGTCTCTGAACTGCGGTTGGATTCCACTCCAGAGTCGCAGTCTCCTAATACTAAACACGCTTTGTAAGATGAAGAAACAGGTAAACTTGGGGAGATAGCGCAAGCTTCATGAAGATAATTATGGACAGCGATGCTAGTTGTTGGATAACAAAAATCATCCCTGTCTTAGCGATTCAACATCAGTCGCTGAGGAATACGGACAGGAATGATGCCAAACAATCTAACAACACAGTTCGGGCAAACACTAAGCCAAAGATACTTTAAAAGAATGAAACAGTTAGTACAATAGGACTTCCGACAGTGATTGCTCCCCTCTCCAAGGGAGAATGCCCTCCCCCAGTTTTTTAAGCAAGACTATGCAGATGTCCACACGGATACTCACAGCACAGGGCCTTCTGCAGCCTGCGGAGCTTCATGGCCGTCCTATACGCGGAGAACCTGACATTATTCAGGTCAGCTGAAGACAAAGGGGGGAACAAAGACCATTTGTTATTTCATCAGTAAGCATAGACCAAAAAAAAAAAAAAAACCCCTAATGATTTGCCAACAACTACAACCACAACCACAATAGGCTAGGACAAAATCTTGTGTCTGTGCTCCAGGATTTGGGAGGTGGAGCTCTGCTGATGGGAAAAACACAAACTCCCTTCGCCCTTTGGCAATCAGGACAGCTAAGTCCCGTGAGTGGCACAGCCTGTGGGGCATTCAAGTAGTCCTCGTTCCCGACGGGGAAAAGGAGGACAGGCATGTTGTTTTTTTCTCGACTGTAGTCTGGATCTACTGTCGTAAATCTTTACTGCATCAGAGTCAAGAGAACTAGGAATACATTACTGAAATAATTGCAATATCTGAGCAGACGATCCAGTGGCACTATAACATGTTTTCTGGTTCCAAAAACTTAGACATGCTCACTGTGAAAAACTGAGACATTACAGGAAAATATAAAACTGAGTACACAAATCATCTATAACCCTACACCCACAGATATGCAGTGTTAAGGGCTTTGGTATTTTTTTGTTCAACATATGTGTATGTATGTATATTATGAAATATATGTTAAAGTATAATTTGGATTAAAATATACATTTTTAAAATTTTGGTTTTTTTTTAATTGACAAAGTTTTATGTATTTATCAGGTGCATAATTTGACATTCATATATGTGTTGTGGAACAATGAAATCTCGCTAATTAACATGTACATTACTTCATACTTACAATTTTTGTGCTGAGAACACTTAACATTCTCTTTCTTGGTATTTTTCAATACAATATATCATTTTAGCTATAGTCTCTATGCTACAGAATAGATCTTGAGCTTATTCCTATTAACTGTAATTTTGTGCTCTTTGACCAACAACTGGCTTTAAATTCCCAGGTGCAATCATTCTAATATTCAGCATGGAATAACAACTGAACAATTTACGCTACTGCGGTTTCTACAGTCCTCTGTCTATCCAGCTACATAGCAGGAAACTATATTTAGATGACGCCCTTATTCAAGTCTACACAATACATAAGCCTTGATACACACTGGGCTACATTTCTTTTCTGGAGTTTTTGTGTACCTATGTTTCAGGAACCCAGCTCCAGAAAGCTCCTTGAAGACAAGAACCCTGTCGCCTACTTCTGTCCATATTTCCCAGCAATTCAATATACAACTGCTCTCTGAAAAATTGGTCTAATTCAACTAGGGTACTGACTGACAGACGGAATGAATACATGAAAGAAAGAAAAAGCGTACTGGCAAACATGACTAACTGCCATAATCAAATGTCACTCACAAAACCAATTCTAATAAGAGTTTAGGAAAGGGCAATAATTTAATCCATATCCAAGTCACTTGGGTCAACAATATTAGCTTTATAGCCTTTGCAGAGACTAAACACAGAAGCCTGCATTTACATTAGAAAGAAGAAAGCAATCTCTGTAACTTAAACTAGCAGCAGAATGAAAAACAGAAAAACACCAGGCAATACCAAATGCTGGTGAAGACATGGAGCAAACAGAATTCACACACTCTTACTGCTGGTGAGATTGTAAAACAATAAATTTGGAAAACCAGTTCAGAAGTTTATTATGAAATTAAACATATATCTATCTTATGATCCAAATATTCTATTCCTGGGTATTTACCCAAAAGAAATAAAAATATGCCCACAAAAAGACATGGAGATGAATGTCCACAGTAGATTCATTCATAATAGCAAAAAAACTGGAAACAAACCAATAGACTAATGGATAAGCAAGCGCTAGGATAGACCACTACTCTGCAAGAAAAGGAACTAATTTCTTATAATGTGTACCAAAAAAAAAAAATTAAACTGGGTAAAAGAAGTCAGGCACAAAACAGTATAGAATATTTGGTTTCATTTATATGAAATTCCAAAACAGCAAAATTCACCTTTAATGACAGATGGTAGCTTAGGGTAGACCTGGGGTAACTGATCTCAAAGGCAAACAAGGGTATTTTCTAGGTGACTAAAATGTTTTAGATCTTGACTGGCATGTTGGTATGGTAATTTACATGAGTGTACGTGAAAATTCAAGACGTGGGCTAGTGCTGTGATGCAGTAGATTCAACTGCCACTTGGGGTGCCCGCATCCCACACTGGAGCGAGCGCCCAGTTTGAGCCTGAGCACCTGTGCTTCCAGTCCAGCTTCTTGCTAGTGCTGCAGGGAGGCAGTCTATGATGGACCAGCGGCTTGGACCCCGGCCACCCACATAGGAATTCCTGGCTCCTGGCTTCAGCCTAGCCCATATCTGGCTGCTATGATCATTTGAGGAGTAAGCCAGTAGATAGAGGATCTGCTTGTGTCTCTGTCTACAGACTCTCTCTCTTTATGTACCACTTTGCTTTTCAAATACATAAACAAAATCTTTTTTTAAAAAATGGAAGAATTTTATATTGTTTAAGTTTTGCTTTAATTAAGTAAATTTTAAGAGTTTAAAGAAACCCTCACGTGGACAGTACAATATGATGTATGTGTGTGTTAGCATAAGCTACACTGTAGAGGCGGTCAGTTGCCTTGAGCAGGAATGCACACTCCAGGGGTGGCTGGCTAGCAATTAATCAAAAAAGCTCACCCCAGAGGCCACCATGCTAAGTGCTTCAGCTATATTTAGCGCCTATTACACCAGGGGTTTCATTAATTATCCCAACGAGTGTTAGTCGGGTTTGTGTTGGTGGTATTAGCGGTTTGCAAAACAGGAGGACTGTTGGAAAAGGTTTAGAAATATCCCCACCATTACATCAACAGGATTTAAGAAGAATCTAACAGGCCCTCCATCTTTAGAAATGGCGCCCTAGCTGGATTCCAAAATGTTTGGGAGTGTTGTATTGAATTCTTGGTTGCCTGAATTCCAAATGGCTAATAAATGTCTGTATGTGACACAGCTTGTTGGGAGACTTATTATAACCTGGTAGCCCTCACCTACGTCGGAACTATAGGTGGCCAGCAACACCTACCAAAGGGGAGCTATATGGGTGCTTGTTAGCCAAAATCGCCATCTTTTTGGAGCTTATTAGAAATGCAGAATCTCAGGCCCTATCCTGATCTACAAATTAGAATCAACATTTTACTGAAATCCTCAGGTGATTCACATGGACATTTAGTCACAATAGGCTCTCTGTCCACCGTAATAGTTTCTTGTTTCATATTGTTAAACTTCAATTATAAATTCTCTAAAAACTTGCATTGTCTTTTGCTTCTCTATTTTTCTGCATTCCATTTTCTGGGCTTTTAAGAGATGAGTTAATAATGATTGTAGCCAATGAGCCCAAAAACTCACCTCTGGGACGTATTTGTGTATCTCTTGTTTATGATGAACATCAATGAAGGAAATTTAATAAAACCATATTAGAGTGTCTTGAAAGGTTTTATGCACCGATTCCTTCTCAAAGTCAATGAACTCATCCCTGGACCTTGTTTTCTGGTGTGTAAAACTGGATTTATCTGGGTTCCAGTGACTGTCCTCCTTTCTCCCCCCCCCCCCACCAAGTACTGGTGCTCTTCCTTTGTCTCTTCTTCAATCATCACTTTTTACCTTCTTGGGTGGTCTCAGCCAACTCACTGTATTGTAGCAGTAATCCACAAAAATGCAGTCTTCCCCTCCAGACTGCTCTAACACCATTCACCAGTACGATGAGTTGCTTCCTATGCTTGCTAGTGTAGGGTTCCTCCACAGGCATTCATAATTGAGTCCCTTCGGCTCTTTATAAAATAGGTAATGTAGAGACACAGAAGTACACTTTTGATCAAATCCAGATCGGTTTTCCCTTAACAACAGCTGTGGCAGTTTTCAAGCGATAAGCCTCCAACACCAAATTGTCTTTCATTCATTTACTTACACAAAAATATTGCGTGAGCTATGCGCTAACCAAACATTTGTGTAGACAATCCTGGCACGATGCCTTTCTTCTCTTTCCCTTTCTGATCCTCCTTAGCAATTGCCTCTTAAGTCACAGTAGGCTCAGTTTCCTCCTACCCTTCTTCTTTCATAAAACCCAGATTCCTCTCTTATGACCTCAAATCTACTGCCCTTTCCCATTTTCCTGCTCCTACTCAGAATTCAGAACAAATGGTCTACATGAGGTCAGAAGCTCCATCCGAATGACTCAGTTCCTATGAGGAACTGGCAGATTCCAGGGGCCAGAGATCCCAGTGGGAGAAGCAAGGATGATCTGATTCTCTCAGGGTGGGGATCACTGTGCGACCGTATTGGAGACAAGCATCTGGAATGTTCTTGCTCTAGCAATGTTCTTGGCTTCTGTAAAGCACTTCAAATTTTCCTCCCTTTGAAACTTTCCAACTATGACACATGTGGCCTCTAGTTAATCCTCCCTGACACTCTTTCAGAGTACCTCCCCCACCCACTGCAGAAAACCAGTCTTCTGCCACCAGCCTTCTGCACATGAGAATCCCAACATTCTCCATCATTCAGGAATATGAGAAGAAAGTAGCAGGGCAAATGGTCCGTTTCCACCATAAGGCTACAGAATCCACACAAATTTCTATCACACCAGTGTTCGGGGTGCCCTGAATGTCTTACTCAAGGAAGGTCGCTGGCTATGTTGTTTGAATTCACATGTGTTGCTAGGGCTCCGCAGCACCACGCCCTCTGCCTCACAGCTGGAAGAGATAAGTGTGCCTTGTGAAAGTGTGTAGGATGCACACAGAAACCTCAAGATGCAATACAGCTGCAAACAATGTGCCATTGTCCGGGCCTGAAGCTTCGGATGACTGGGGAGCTGAAGTATGCAGGCACTTGAAGAAAGCTAAAAGGCTCCCATTCCCAGGCCCCGTGGGAGGCCGGGCTCCACTTTCTCTGGGAGCCGCCTTTCCAGAACCCGGATCAAAGCGGGAACGAGCTCACTGGCTCTCACGAGCCGGAACTCAACAAGAGTGAGACTGTCCAAGAAACAAGTTACACCAGGTTTCCATGGCAGCTGGTAGAAAGCATGCCTCAGAAGGATAAAAATGCTGAACTCTACATTCCTCTTCTTGCATTATTTTATTCAGAGCTGGTTCTAGCGTAAAAGTAGAGAAATCTAGAAAATGAGGCACATATCAAACCACCTGATGTCTCAAACTGCATTACCAACTACCGAGGAGATGACCCATTCACTTGATTCCGAGGCACAAAACAAGTTTGGAACATTTTTGCCCCTGGATTTGCCTGTGGACTTCTCTGAACTCTGGTAAATATCCCTGCTACAATTTTTCCTTTGGCTCTGTGGGAAGTCATCATGGAAGGCGTCAAATTCATGGGAAAAGAGGAATGCATGATCAAGTTCCAGGCACAAAGCTACACACGTTGGACATGCTCCGGCAAAACCAGTGAAAACTGCCTCAGCATGTAAAAGCCACGGGAAAATTCTGAAGATGTTCTACAGAGAAAACAGGAAGCCCCTTCGGTTCGCTTGTCTAGCTGGTTTCCGCCTTTTAATAATACTGCAACCTGCTATTGTGGCCTGAACTGAGGTGTAGAATGTAAAATAAGGAGTATTGCAGTCCAGCTTCCCAGTGGCTTCTGGAGATGTTCTGGAAAGATCCAAAGTTTCAGTATGCTTATCTCTTAGGTAGAAGGAATGAAAATGACCTCATAAACTTAATGAGTGCAAAGAGGCGTGCAGCTGAAGATTATTCCAACAGATACAGCAGTGCTGTGGTCCGTGTTTTCCCTACCAACTCTATTTTCCAGAAAAATCTAATCCAAATCTCCCAAGCAATCATGAGTGAAAAGTAAAATTGGGAAGAATTACATATTTTTAGTACAGCTCCAAACTCAAGTGTTTGGCGTACAATGTACATTAAACTACTACTATATGTTTAATAATTTTCCAAAATTTCCAAACAAGACAAAGCTTCTCACACCTTCCCTATTATAGGAAAATGACTGTAAAACACAATAGTACTCGTACATCTCTGATTCCCAAGCCTCACTCTTTCTAGAGTATTCTAATGAACTCGCCACATGACCACTACTATTTTGCCAGCTCAAACTCACTGGAACAGACAAGAACCTTGGGTCTTAATCCAAAACCTTAATGAGGTTTTAGATAAACTGAGTAATTTAAACCAAGTTGGCCAGCAAGCAAATTAGGCCACGAGGTCTAGGCTTCAGAAGTTTAGAATTACCGGAGACTCTTCAAGAACAGATAAAATTCTGGAACATATCTTCAAAAAATTGGTTGATGGAAGAGGAACATTAACAAATCACACTTGGCCCATAATTTTTTAGATATATTTGAGGACTTTTAAAATCGAAACTCATTAAAACATCATCATCAATCAACACAGAGTTTTACTTAAATCAGAGAAAAATAAATCTACACACAAATAAATAGGAATTACACATTCATATTTGCAGGAACTATAGAAAGCCTAGTCTGCAAATTTATAATTACTATCAAATTATGTTTCCGGATATGAAATGATATTACTGATTTGCCACTAGTGATTCTCTAACACTCTTCCCCAAAATGAAGAAAAGCAATAGAATATGTGTGGTGACACAAAATGTAGGAGACTTCGACTTGAGGAAGAGAGAAAGAAATTATAATCTAAAAAAAAAATACTTCTTTATTGTTTTGGAGAAGTTTAACTGTGAAACAAAAGACAGTACAAAATCCTGGCTGCGGACTGTTCAAGGCCCTTCTGGCTCCTTCCTCTTGCTTGGCCTTCCCCAACAGAACCTCACTACTTCTTAGCAACGGTGAAATAGTTGAAATTCAAATTAGTTTTGCTCATTGTTAGCTGCTCTGGTAAAAGGCAGCTTCTGGAACAAATGGCCAATATCAAGTGTTTGGAGGACCTGTGTATCTTAAGGCCCATTCCTGGGGCCTTGGCTTTTTACTCAGAAAATGGACGGCTGACTTTTATAGACACTGCTCAGGCGTATTTCTTTTACTCCAACTTCAAATCAGGAAGGATCTAATTCTCAAAACTCTGTCCCCAGGGAAAAAAAGAAAAGAAAAAAGAAAAAAAAACCACCCACACACGTATATAATAATCCATAAGGATTATGGATAGATGGATATCTTTCAATATGCAGTAAAGTATTCTGGCCAATGAGTCTTGTTTCAATCATTAGCATGACAGATCTTCAAAACGTTCACAGAAAATGCATATTATGAAAAAATTATGCATGGATTTCAAATTTTTTGCAACAAAATAAACTCTTTGAATTTCATTTTCCATGAGCTTTTTGAAGCACCCTTGTATTCTTTTAAATGTATATGAAGCATAACCAACTCATATAATGGTATAAATCTAATTAAAAATATATAAAAGGGGTAATATATAAATATTAATGACTTTTAAAGATTTTTTTAGACAAAACTGTTTTATACCTTTTTTGAAAAAAAGATTTATGTATTGAATTGAAAGGCAGTTACAGAGAGAGAGTGATCTTCTATCTGCTAGTGTGATCCCCAAATAGCCACAACGGCTGGGGTGTGCCAGGCCGAGGCCAAAAGGCAAGAGCTACATCCGGGTCTCTTACGTGGCTGCAGGGGCTCAGGGACTTGCGCCATCTTCTAAGGCATTCCCAGGCACATCAGCCGGGAGCTGGATCAGAAGTGGAGCAGCTGGGACTCGAACTGGTGCCTGTAAGTGATGCTGACAATGCAGGTGGCAGCTTTACCTGTTTACCTGCTACGCCACGTGAGCCCCACTTTATAGCTTTTTAAAAGATATCCACCCATCCACAATCTTTTCATCTATCCCTTCTTTACTACAGAGCATGGACTATGTGCCAGGAACCGGGCCAAGACACGGAATACACTGTAACCAAAACAGATCTCTGCCTTCTCTGAGTCTGCAGTCTACTGAAGAAGATCAATAGTAATCAAATACTCTCGTGTGCTGTGGCAAAAGGGTGAAGGGAAAAACACAGGAAGCTCCGGGACTGTATACAGAGGGAAACACGGGTCGGATGGGTTTCTCTGAGAATGTAAAGCTCAAGCAAGGGCCGGAATGGAGGCTGAATGGGGGTCTGGCCTTGGGAAGAGTAGGAGGTGGTCGGCACATGCAAATAAACCTCTGAAGCAGAGAAGAGCATCGGCCACTTGGACTTCTGAGTAGGCCAATACTGCTGAGATCCCAGAGAGGGCCTGGCAGGCAGGTGGGGGCGGCCCTGCACATCGAGTCAAGGACACAGGGTCTTCAGACTTCTAGCTAAACCCACACAACAGATGGATCAGATTCGCTTGTTTCTCCTCATTCCTGAAACTCGACTAAGACGACAGCACAAGAATTAAAAATGACATTTACCCAGAAGGAAAGCAAGAAAAAAATAGGACAGGACATGAGAACAGATCAGAGCTCCAGGATCTTGAAAGTGTAGAGAATGATCTGGTAGTGATCAATTTGGGAGATCAGAACGATCCCAAGCTACATTAACGTGGGGAGGAAGGATGAGGAGCTTGGAGCCAGGAGTGGGAGGAGCTAAGAAGAAGCACATCACCAAGGATCAGAAATGAGTGGCTCCATGCTCCTCTTGAGGCTGAAATGTACCTGAAAATACAAGGATTGCTTTGAAGTCTTTAGAGCCCTAAACACATTCAGCCCCCAGGGCCAAGCATTCTTGCCACCTGCTGTTTCATGCTGACACAAGGCTGCAGGACCTAATACGTTATCCCTCTTAGTATTTTTGTTTGTTTGTTCTACTTAATACTTTTGGTTGAATACAGTAATCAATACACAGTTATTCTTAAGTGTTGAAACTTAAATAAGAGAGGGAAGAGATGTGCAATTCGGAACATGCTCAAGCTGACTTACCTGAAACGGTAGAGTTAGAAACATACCAGGGGATTCCAATTCAATCCCATCAAGGTGGCATGTACCAATGCCATCTCACTAGTCCTGGTGATCAATTTCTGTTCACAATTGATCATAATGATAGGACTAAGAGCCAAAGGGATCACAGAAACAAGACTAGTGTCTGCAAATACTAACCGATAGAATAAAAAAGGGAGAGAACGATCCAACACGGGAAGCGAGATACACAGCAGACCCATAGAATGGCAGATGTCCTAAACAGCACTCTGGCCTCATAATCAGCCCTTAAGGCATGCGGATCTGGCTGAAAAGCCCATGAGAGTATCTCAGGCATGGAAAGCCAAGACACTCTGAAAAAAAAAATGACCTAAATGAAAGATCTCCGCGAGTGAGATTCCAGTGGAAAGAACAGGTCATCGAAGAAGGAGGTACCTTTCTCTGAAGGGAGGAGAGAACTTCCACTTTGACCATGGCCTTGTCTAAATATGATCAGAGTCGGAGAACTCAAAAGGCTTCCATAGCCTTGGCAGCTCATGACAAGAGCCTAGGGTGATTACTGATGCCATAAACAAGAGTGTCAATTTGTTAAGTCAACAAGAGGAGTCACTGTGCACTTATTCCTCATGTAGGATCTCTGTCCTTAATGTGCTGTACATTGTGATTTAATGCTATAACTAGTACTCAAACAGTATTTTTCACTTTGTGTGTGTGGGTGCAAACTGTTGAAATCTTTACTTAATGTATGCTAAACTGATCTTCTGTATATAAAGAGTATTGAAAATGAATCTTGATGTGAATGGAAGGGGAGAGGGAGTGGGAAAGGGGAGGGTTGCGGGTGGGAGGGAAGTTATGGGGGGGAAGCCATTGTAATCGATAAGCTGTACTTTGGAAATTTATATTCATTAAATAAAAGTTAAAAAAAAAAAAGGCTGCAGGTTAAAGCTCTGGACACGAAGGGCACTAGGAGCGAGGAAGTGAGAGAGTGCGAGAAGGCAGGCAACACGGAGGGATTTAGTGCCAAGTCAGCAGACCGAAAAGAAGTAAATTCTCAACTGTACTTTCTACTGAATTCCACATTCAGTCCCCCATTTTCTCTTCGGTCACCTCATTAAAAGGCTTCTTCCACCTTAGCACTGCCAGATTTGCTCTCCTCATCTCCAGAAGAACTTAGACCTTTCAGCAAGGTATCGTCATGGAACGGGCTCTCAATTTCTCATTATCCTGATTTGTCATCTTCTTCATGCTCCCCTGTCACCACACCCAACCAAGGCAACATGCTTTCTTTTGCTCTCCCTGTCACACTGGTCAATCTTACTACTGGAATGAAAGATGCTAACCTCTCTCTCACACCAATCTTACTACTGAAATGAAAAATGATAGTCTCTCTCTCTCTCTCTCTCTCTCTCTGGCTCAGAACTTGTAGTCATGGCTTTCCTTTGTTATTCACAATCATAACATAGGCACCTCAACTACTAACAGAACTCAGAATCACATGAACTTATAAATTTAACCTGGTTTCTTTCAGTTCTATTTTAAACTTGATTAATTAACCAACCTCCCACTCTCTCTTCCTAACTGAACACACATCTCGTACTCTCTAGGGCAGAGTCAGTTTAATTAAATTTTAGCTCATTATAATAAAGGTAGGACACTAAAAAATGATCAAATGTGACTTCATTTTTAATTTTTATAAAGCTTTCCATATAATCAAATTCACAGACCACTCTTAAATAATTTTGCGCTCTAATATTTTTGGATTGCAAAAGCATACTCTTGGTAATATGGCTGATACTACCTATTTCAAATATTTTCTTCTCTCATAGTTGGGGAATTTGTGGAAAACCTACTTTAATGATAAGAACAAACAGGAAATTTCCTCACCTGCTTGATTTATTTATTTATTTATTTGACAGATAGATTTAGACAGTGAGAGAGAGAGAGAAAGGTCTTCCTTCCAATTGGTTCAACCCCCCCAAATGGCCGCTACAGCCGGAGCTACGCTGATCCGAAGCCAGGAGCCAGGTGCTTCCTCCTGGTCTCCCATGCGGGTGCAGGAGCCCAAGCACTTGGGCCATCCTCCACTGCACTCCCAGGCCACAGCAGAGAGCTGGACTGGAAGAGGGGCAACTGGAACTAGAACTGGCGCCCATATGGGATGCTGGCACCGCAGGCGGAGGATTAACCAAGTGAGCCATGGCGCCAGCCCCCCTCACCTACTTTAATGTTAACCTTTTCCTTCTCCCTTTCCCTTTTTAGAAAGATGACCACATTCTCCTCAGTGCTACCATTCCTACCTTCTCAACTAACCTATCTCTCCACTCTCATCTCCTTTAGATTTCAACATAGGATGTTTCTCCCAAAGCTCCAGTCTCTTTCAATTCCTTTTCCTGTAACCACAGACCAGAGGTCATAGGTTGAGTCTGTTTGCAGACTTGCTTTTGATCTCCGACTGGTAGGTAGGCTTGGCTCACTTATTGGTTTTCAAAATCGTCCAGCTTCTCTGGAGGAACCTGAGGTGCCCACAATGGGGATCCACATTCTTATGGGACAAAAGTCAACACAAGCTGAGGTCCTTTTAGCCCTAAGAGAAGCTTTTTGGGTTGTCCACGTCCCCACCCAGCCACCTTCAGTTATTTCAATGTCTACCTTAGGCCCAGGAGGCAATTTTTTCCTAGTTTCTTGCCTCAGCCAGACCTTTATTCTCCCAAAACCTTGTTACATTTACCCTGCCTCCACCTCCCTTTCTTTTTTCATGTCTACTTCAAAGCTTTACCATGGAGTCCCTCCAATATCTCCAATTATCTGGCCTTCACTCCAATTACTCTATGGAAATGATTGTTACAGGGTTTTCTACAATCTTTCCAGGTATTAATTCTCGGGACTCCACCTTTACTAATGCACTCAAATCAAATGACTGTGCCACCAAAAACACTGCCTCAATGCACTTACTTTGCCGGTACACGAACAGATGGGAAGACAAACTAAAACTCACAGTCTCCTGACTATATTTCATTAAGTGACAACCACTTACACATTTAAAGCCATCAGTTAACATTTCTTTAAGCACCTATCATGGGTTTTACTGCATACTACTCTTGGGGGTTAGAGAATCAGGCTTCTAAAATAATGGGGAAAGCAAAAATATTTCTATTCACCTGCACACAATCACATATTCTGTCTGTGATGTGTCAAGCAGCATACACATACACAACTCTGGCTATGTGAATGTTAAAGAAAAACCCAAGCTGGACAATAGTTGAAGTGCTAACAACAGATTTTATTCAGGACTACCACAATAGAGCAAACCAGAGTGCAGTACAGCACAGGGCTCAATTCCAAATAACAGCATGGGCAAATGGGAATTTGCAGCCAAAGGGCAGTGGTGAGGGCTGGTGGAGAGAAAATTACTAAGAGGAAGCAAGAGGGCTATGGAAGGATTCTGGCTAAAGGAACCTAACAGAGTTCTGGTTAGGACAGACCTGGGGTAATCAGAGGGATGGCAGAGCAAGAGGAACCTGATTAGATATCTACAGCGATTAGATACCAAGGGTCGGGGTTTCTGGCTAAAGTGACTTACAGCAGGATGCTTGCTAAAACTGGATTTTACAAGGAAGGAGGACCATGAGCCTGGGTAAAAGTTCAGGAGCCTAATTCAAGTTGGATTAAACAGAGAATCTTTGTCATAGGCATGCTTATGCAAACACACAAGCATTGGAGGGGACTTCAAAAAGTCTGTGGAAAAATGGAATTAAACAATGAGTTTTTTTTGGTACAATTTTCTAAAAAGTAAACCCATGCATAAGTTTTCCATAATATATTTTCCATGAACTTTTTGAAGATGCCTTGTATAATAGACTATGGTGTATTTTAATATATTTAACAAAACACTGTCCAGCACAATGTAGGTTGTTATCCAATGTACATTTTTAAGGTTAATAGAACTGAAAATTTTCCATATAAGCCATGTTACGAAACACTTATTATAATTTCTAAGCCTACAGAGGCTTATTTAAAGTTAGTTTAAGTACTCTCTACAACACAAATAAAAAAAAGCAATACTGGTAAAAATGATCTAACTAATTAGAAATGGTTGCATTTTTACTGTTATACTTGAGAAAGAAAAGGAAAGGAAATTGCAACTTCTGAAGACATTGTTATGCATCCCTTGCCTCTGGGACAATAAATACTAGTACTCAATAAATGTGCACGGGGTGTGTTTAGCCTGGCAGTTAAGACACAGACTGGCACACTAGCATCCCACAGGTGCTAGTCTGATGACTGGTTCTGGCTTCTAACTCTAGCTTCCTGCTAATGCAGACCCTGGCGGGCAGCGGTGCTGGCTCCAGTAGTGGAGATCCAACTTCCACCTGGGGGACCTGAACTGAGTTCCCACCTGCCAGCTTAGGCCAGGCCTGGGCCCTTGTGAACATTTGCGGAGTGAATCAGCCAGCGCTAAGCTCTTGCTCTCTCTCTCTCTCACACACAATTAAATAAAATTTTTTTAAAAAAATCAGTATGTTTTGAATACAATTAGAATCTGAAAGAAAATTCCTAGTTTTTACTGGGTTTAAAGCTGCTGAGGACATCGATTGAACATATATTTTTTTTTCTTTCTTCAATAGAATTTTCCACTATTGTGGGTGAACCACTACGATTATTTTCTTGCTTACTTTTTACAGCTTAAGCTGCGACTCCTTGTCTGAAACACACACTAACAAAGACATTAAGACTTTCCCAAAGGGAAAAAAAAATGGTCTGAAGAGAATACTTATGGAAAAAGCTGATGCAGGTGTGTTTAATTGTGGCAGATACTATAGGTTGGTTCACTCAACACTCCTACCCACAATCTTTCTCCATGGGTTTTCTCTACTACAAAGCCTAGAGGCTGTCAATCCTCTAATCCAGCCAGGGGCAGCCAAGTGGCCAGAGTTTTGGTCAATGATTGAGAAGGTATCTGCAGGGCAGGGTTTCCCTGCAAAAACTTAAGACAAACAGCTTCGGGGTGGGGGGGGGGTGCGGTGTCCTTTCTCCTTCTTGCTGTACTCATCTTGGAGCCATGAGGTCAAAGGGGCCTCTGATGGCACCCTGGAACTCTTCTACAGCTCACAACTGCCTGTCTCTAGACTTCTTGTCATACAAAAACATGAACTCCTATGTGGTTAAGATATAGCTGGGTGGATGTTTTATCAACTGTAGCCAAATCCATTTCTAACTGACACCTTAATTGAACTGTAAGGAACAGAAAGCGGATGACTACATCAACAGAGAGCATCACCTAGCCCCTGCAATCTTCCTTGGAGTGGAGAAAAGAAGTAGGCAGTAAGAACACAACTGAGGGACCAGTGCTGTGGCGTAGTGGGTAAAGCTGTCGCCGGCAGTGCCGACATCCCATATGGGCACTGGTTCGAGTCCCGGCTGCTCCACTTCCAATCCAGCTCCCTGCTATGGCCTGGGAAAGCAGTGGAAGATGGCCCAAGTCCTTGGGCCCTTGCACCAGTGTGGGAGACCCAGAAGAAGCTCCTGGCTTCAGATCAGCACATCTCCGGCCATTGTGGCCATCTGGGGAGTGAAACAACAGATGGAAGCGCTCGCTTGCTCGCTCTCTCTCTCTCTCTCTCTGCCTCTCCTTCTCTGTGTAACTCTGCCTTTCAAAAAATAAATAAATCATAAAAGAAATTAAAAAAAGATGATGATAGGTCACAGAGTTCTCCATCCTTGCTACCAGGTGGTACCACTGATGCAGAACAGCTTGGCCCTTAAACAATTTTATACTAGGCGGTTTAGGGGGCAGGTGTTTGGTGCAATGGTTAAGCCACTGCTTGAGACACTTGAATTCCACATTAGAGTGCCTGGGTTCAAGTCTTCACTCTGCTCCTGATTCCACCTTCCTGCTAATATGCACCTTAGGAGGCACCAGGTGATGGTTCAGGTACTTGGCCCTTAGACTCATGTGGGAGATCCAATTTGAGTTCCTAGCTGCTGGCTTCATTCTTGGCCCAGCCCTGGCCAATGCCAGCATTTTGTAGTAAACTAATGTACAGGAGATACCTCTCTCTCTCTATGCCTTTCAATAAATGAAATAAATAATAAAGGATTTATATGAGTAATGCACTCTTCTAGACATGAGTAGATCTGTAGTGTTTAGCCATTTGTCTTGAATGCGATGCTCACAAGTCTGATTCTGCCCATATATAAGGATTAGAATTTTAAAATATAAGAAGTTACTTCTCTGGAAATTAATGTCTTCCTTGTAGACATTGTAATTAACCTATTTTTCATTACCTCTTTAGACATGTTCACATTTTTGTCTTTTCATTAGTCCAAAATCTCCTTGAAGCCAAGTAGCATCTTTTCCTACCAGGAGTTCTTAAAATAATTTTTTTTAGAAAAAGTTGGGGTGGGGCCAGCATTGTGGCATAGCAGGTAAAGCCACTGTCTATGATGCTGTCATCCCATATGGAAGCTGGTTCGAATCCTGGCTGCTCCACTTCCAATCAAGCTCCCTGCTAATGTAGCTGGGAAAGCAGCAGAAGATGGTCCAAGTGCTTGGGCCTCTGCATCCATGTGGGAGACCCTGTTGAAGCTCTTGGCTCCTGGCTTCAGTGTGGCTCAGCACCAGGCCATTGTGGCCATTTGGGAAGTGAACCAGAGGATTAAAGACCTCTCTCTTGCTCTGTTTCTCCTTCTCTCTCTGTAACTCCTCCTTTCGAATAAATGTTTTAAAATATTAAAAAATAAAAATACTAAAAAGTTGGGGTAACTTTCAAACTAAGATGCTTATCTACCCTTTATCTGATTGTATGATTTTTAGGTTATCATTGAAAATGATTTGTTCCCAACATCTCCACACCTCCCCCCATCCTCTCCTACATCTTCACAAATAAAATGGATACCAACATGAACATCAGTGCAAATTTGACCTTAATTACCATGGGAAAAGCATATTAACCATCTTGCAAGACAGCTTTTTGTACCACTTCTGCCTTGGGCCGGCACTTAGCCTTTTATCTCATTAGGGAAAAGAAACTGTTACAGTTGTGGAGAGATAGAAGAAGAGAATCGGCTGAATCCTTCAGCCATGAATCATTAGTCCAAGACGGCACATAATTCAAGATACTCAAACATGTGCTCATTGCCATGTCTGGTATACTCTAGTTGGAGAGGGGAACAGGTGGAATGAATCAAATTCCCATGCATCCAGAAGCCTAGTTAGGGGATGGCGTGCATAAAATTGAAGCAGGTGACAGAGAACAGTGTTTTCTTTCTAAGTGTTATGGCTCATTTTCAGAGGCTAGATACTAATAAGCTGATCTTCCTAAGGACACTAATTTGTAAGTCATTCTTTAAAAAAAGGAATCACATAGCAGCTGTAGTTATTATAAAACTAATCAATGACAGGAGCGTCTCCTAAGATCCTGGACTGGCCCAACCCATGACACAGATGGAGGAACTGTTAATAAAGGATGCCTCAAGGGTCCATATCCACTCTTTTCTGTGTCTGGATAACACATCTGAGTCTAGAAACCAAACGGTGACTGTTGTTCGGAAAAGACTTTGATTTTTTTAAGTCGTCTCAAAAGTAGATTGTACTTAGACACTGCTAGACATTGTTTGAAATAAAGCATGGACTGTCTCCCTTGACCAACTTGAGGGTTCAATCCAAGAACTCCACGTTCCTGTGTTCACCTGCTGGATAGCCATGAAGTCACAGGAGCCAGCTGCCCTCCTCCCCTGTCAGTGGCCAAGTCTAGGGCTCCCGCCTCTTTTGACTGCTTCGGCACAGCAGGGAGGAACCACTCCCCCTTCCTCTACCCCCTCTGCTCTCTCTCCTCTCTCCTTCACTTCCTGACACTCCATCTGACCTACTTTTGTTCCCCTCAGTATCCCAGACGAGCCTAAAGCAGACTTTTCCCCCCTAAAATGTAGTTGACAATTACTTCAGCCCTTTAAGAAAAAGATTCATTTATTTGAAAGGTAGAGTGAGTGAGACAGAAAGGCAAATATCTTCCATTTGCTGGTTCACTCCCTGAAACATCTCCAGCAACCAAGGCTGGGCCAGGCCAAAGCCAGGAGCCAGGAATTTCATCTGGCTCTCTCATGTGGGTGGTAGGGGCCCAAGTACCGCTGCCTTCCCAGTGCGCTAGCAGGAAGCTAGATAGGAACTGCAGTAGTTGGGACTCGACTCTCCAATATGGAATGGGGGTGTCCGAAGCAGCAGCTTAACCTGCTGTGCCACAACACTCACCCCTACTTTCGCTATTTCCATAGTCATGTAGTCAGTACAGAGTCTAATACCAGTGGTCGCCTGATGGGCACGGAGCACTCCAGGGCAGGTTGCTGGAGGCACCTGACAACACGCAGAGTCTGCATCATCAGCTTCATTACAGATAAATAAAATGAGCCTGAGAAATGTTTGGTAACCTCCTTAGGTTGCAGCCCAAAGCCTGGATTCAAGGCCAAATCCTTCTGACACCCCAACATCCTTGATGGCCTTCCCCGCTTCCCCTCTATAGGAGAAATGTGTGTGTGTGTCTTTGCCGGGCGTGCTTCTAAGTCCAACAGAGAGAGAGGGATGGTCTGCACCCTCAGAAGAACCAGGACTCAGGGCAAGGCGCAGGGGTGGCTGGGAAGCTGAGCCAGCACAGAAACCTCTGCACACACAAGAACAGCGAGCACAGAGAAGGGAGCTGGCTGAGCAGCAGCACAATGCGGTGACCAGGAAAGCACTAGAATACTAGGGATGAAGGCTTACCCAGATAAATTCAACAACATTCTAGTCACATAGGGCAGGGCATCAGGCGCTCTGAGGGTTAAATAACAGCCTGTGGCTTGGGGACCTAACTAACAAGTTCTAAGCACCTAACTCACAATGAAACCTTTGGAACGCAGCTGGAGGGGAAGTTCAGAAAGGCCTGAATCTTGTCTCGGGGCAGCAAAGTGGTTTCTGCCTGACTGCTGAGGGACTTAATGCACTAATTTGATGGTAAGGATGAATGTGCTACTCTGAGAATCACTAAACACCCACTGCTGGTATCACATAGGCAGAGACTCCCTGCATGGCATGTGTATCATAATAAGCATTTTTGAAGCCCTGTATATCATTAGAAATTTTATGCATGATTTTTAAATAAGAAAATGAAGAATATAGCACTTCCAAGCTAGACCCCTCTAATTCCAAATTTTCATTTTCCTAATGAGAAAGCTAAGGACTAGAAAGTGCTCCGTCACTTGCCCAGGGTTCCCTAGTCAAGGAGCAGAAAAACACCACTGGCCAAGTCTTTCTGTCCCCAGGCAGCAGCCCTTCTCTGGCACAGCCACGGGACAAAACACAAAAGCTCATTCGAAGTGGGACTTCAGACTCGCGCTTCCGGCTCAAGGGCTCCCATTACTCCCCCACTGGAACAGAGAGCCTGTGGACTTCTTTAACCTTGACGAGGATCTGACTGGAAAATGAATTTTCCCAGAAGCAAGCAGGGTCTAATCTCCCCCTGTTCCACTGATTTCTAGACTCCAGAATCTCCTTCTGTTTCTAAGGTTCAGCTCCATCCAAACCACCCTGACGTAGGAAAAGCCATGAGCACTCTGAAGTGGATAGCGGTAGAAGAGAAAGTGGACACTCGCACTAAAGAGCCGAGGTGGCTTCAATTCTCAATCAAGAAGCCGGGTCCTGGACACTTACTTAAATATGGCCACAAACAGAATCATTTACTCAGTACTTTTTTTTTTTAATTTATTTGACAGGTAGAGTTAGAGACAGTGAGGGAGAGACAGAGAAAAAGGTCTTCCCTCCATTGGTTCACCCCCCAAATGGCCGCCATGGCTAGTGCAACGCCGATCCTAAGCTAGGAGCCAGGTGCTTCCTCCTGGTCTCCCATGGGGTGCAGGTGCCCAAGCACTTGGGCCATCCTCCACTGCCTTCCTGGGCCACAGCAGAGAGCTGGACTGAAAGAAGAGCAACTGAGACTAGAACCCGGTGCCCACATGGGATGCTGGCGCCACAGGCGGAGGATTAGCCAAGTGAGCCACGGTGCTGGCCCCACCTCTCAGTACCTTTAACTACCATTTAAATAATGATTTCTGGTTTACTTCTTACTTTTTACTGACACATAAAAATTCTACATTTTCTAGGGTACCATGTGGTACCTTGATACATGTATACATTGTGCAACGTTCAAATCAGGTTAAACTTACTTCCTCAAACATTTATCACTTTCTTATAGTAAAGACATTCAAAATCCTTTTTCCAGCATTAAAAACATATACATACATATATATATAGTATATTATCATTATTTGTTATTCTACTGTGTAGAACACCAAGACTCCTTTTTACTATCTAACTACAAGGGGTCTTCGAAAAGTACATGAATGGGGACCATCATTGTGACACAATGAGCTAAGCCACTCCTTGGGATGCCAGCATCCCATATCACAGTGCTGCTTTAAATCCTGGCTCCTGGCTTTGGCCTGGCTCAGCTGTGGCTGTTGCAATCATTTGGAGAATGAACCAGCAGATGGAAGGTCTCTCTCTTCCTCTGCCTTTCAAATAATAAAAAAAATAAATCTTTTTATAAAGTTCATGGAGGGGGTGGCATTGTACCATAGCAGGTAAAGCTGCCTGTGAAACCAGCATCCCACATGGGCACTGGTTCATGTCCCCGATGCTCCACTTCTAATCCAGCTCCCTGCTAGCCTGAGAGATGGGCCATGTATGTGGCCCCTGAAACCACATGGGAGACCTGGATGAAGCTTCCTGGCTTCGGCCTGGCCCAGCCCTAGCTGTTGTGGCCATCTGAAAGAACCAGCAGACAAACGATCTCTCCCTCTCTCTGTAACTCTGACTTTCAAATAAATAGATCTGCAAAAAGTATATAAAAGTTCATGGAAAATGGTCATTATGGAAAAACTGTGCATGGATATCAGATGATTTCAGACTTTTTGCACCAAATAGTTTATCTTTTTATTTAAATATTTATTTGAAAGGCATAGCTATAGAGGTGCAGAGGCAGAGAGAGAGATAGAGGGAGAGAGAGAGAGAGAGAGAGAGAGAGAAAGAAAAGTCTTCCATTCACTGGTTCACTCCCCAGATGGCCGCAATGGCCGAACCAGGAGCTTCCACTGAATCTCCCACACGGGTGCAGGGGCCCAAGGACTTGGGCCATCTTCTACTGCGTTCCCAGGCCATAAAAAAGAGCTAGAACGGAAGTAGAGCAGCCAGGACTCAAACCGGTGCCCACATGGGACACTGGCACTGCAGGCTGTGGGCTTTACTGGCTATGCCACAGCACAGGCCCCCATAATCTTATCTGTTAATTCCATTTTCCATAAACTTTTTGTAGTTCTTTATTTTAAATCATGAGAACCAGTTTTCATTTACAAAGCGTGGAATGGTTGCTTGTCCAATTTGATTTTATGACTACAAGCAGCTGATTTTTAAACTTCCTACATTTATTTCTGGCTTTCTGCCTTATAAAATACTAACCTAATTTTCCACAAAGCAAGTCACAATCTGTCAGTTACTCTACATAAAAAAACCACATCATTTCAATAATATGTAAGTGATGACATCAAAGAACAAAACAGTGCATTTATTATGCATCAATGTTTTAAAAAGGGCATATTGTAACATAGCTAGGCTTGTATATGGATACAACATCTATAGAAGGAAACAGAGAAACTATATTATTAATTGTTTCTGGGAAATGAAATTGAGTACTGGCTTTCTGAGTGGAAAACAGACTTTTTTAAAATTTATTTGAAAGGCAGAGAGAGAGAGAGAGAGAGAGGAGGGAGGGAAGAAAGGATGGAGGGAGGAAGGGAGGGAGAGGGAGAGAGGGAGGGAGGAGGGAGAGAGAGATATCTTTACTTCTCAAATGGCTCCAACACCAGGGGCTGGGCCATGTGGAAGCCAGGGGCCAGGAACACCATGTAGGTCTCCCACGTGGGTGGCAGGGAATCGAGTACTTTTTTTTTTAAGACTTATTTATTTATTTGAAAGAGTTACAGAAAGAGACAGAGAGAGGGAGGGAGAGAGGGAGAGAGACAACTTCCATCTGTTGGTTCACTCCCCAAATGGCCAGGAGCCAGGAGCTTCATCCAGCTCCCCCATGTGCATGGCAGGGCCCCAGCACTTGGGCCATCCTCCATTGCTGTCCCAGGTGCATTAGCAGGGACCTGGATCAGAAGCAGAGCAACCGGGACTGGAACCGGTGCCTGCCCGTATGGGATGCCAGCACTGCAGACGGCAGCTTAACCAGCTACGCCACAGCACCAGCTCTCAGACTCAAGTACTTGAGTCATCATCTGCTGCCTTTTCGGGAGCGCTGGCAGGAAGCAGGATCAGAAGTGGAGCAGCCAGGACAAGGGAACGGGACAAGGCATGCTGACGTCCCAAGTGTGGAGGTCACTGGGGCTCCGGATGGTATGGGAGTCGCTAGGGAAAATCCCCAGCAGGAAGGAAATCACTAGTGATGCCAAAGCCCCGGCCAGGGGCAACTGCCTCAGATAGGTGTCTCCCACAAGGCAATCCTTCAGCAGTTGTCAGCTTCCAGGTGACCCGCCTGCCTGCTGCCTCCACGCAGTATACTTTAGTAACTCTGACTCTGCTCACTCCTCTCTGGCTTCGACTCCTGGGAAGTTCTTCCCACTGCCCGGGACACCAGCCTCAAATCGGTGGCTTCCTGGGACACAGGCAGTGGCTCAAACTGCTGTGCCACAACACTCGCCCCAAGATTTACTTTACAGAGTGCTTTTTTACATTTATTTAAATCATGTGTACCTATTACTTTATTCTAAAATGTCTGTGAAATCCATCTTTTTTCCCAAATTTCTCTCTCTTTGACTGCTTTCAAAGTCTTAGCTTCATCCACTGTCTTCTGTACTACTGCTACAGGAATAAAGATGGAGAAGACAAAGTGATGGGCTCCAGTTACGACTTTGCAGGAAAGTAACAGTAGTAATGGCTCTCGTTTATTAGGTGCTTACTGTATGTTAACCACAAATATCCAAGATTTACCTCCCACTTTGATATCATCATTTCAATTCCATTTTACAAGTAAGGAAACCAAAGGCCAAAGTTTAAAACTCAATCCTTCGATCCTTATTATACCATTTCCCAAGTGTGATTGGGCAAAATCTTAACTTTCTTCAGTTTTCATTTCTTTTTTTAAACTTTTATTTATTTGATTGGCAGAGAGAGAGGCAGAGAGACATAGACAGCTCTCCCATTCACGAGTTCATTCCCCAAATGTCCACAAAAGCCAGGGCTAGGCCAGGCAGAAGCCAGGAGCCCAGAACTCAGTCCTGATATCCCACATGAGTGGCAAGTACTTGAGCCATCAGCTGCTGCCTCCCACATTGTGCCTTAGCTGAAATAAAGAGCTGAGCCAAGGCTCAAATCCAAGTAGGCTGACATGGGATGCAGGCATCTCAGTCATTAAGCCAAGTTCAGCAAACCCCCATCCGGCCCTGCCCCCTGCCTCTTCATTTTCAAATGGAACAACAACAGTACCTGCTCCCAGGGCTGTGGCAAGACTACATAAGATATTGTTATATACTAAAAGCTCCAAAGAAAGGATAAATTGTGCTTGTTCGGTAGAAGGCAGAGTAGTCTGCCTCCAGTACTTCATATTATAAAGTGCAATAAAAATGCAAGTAACATTTCATCATGTTGATGACTTTAAAATCTCTCTTCCTTTCCTCTTTTCCAATGTCGGGAGGATGTTTCCTCTTCAAAATGCCACTGTCACCTCCCAGGAAGAAAGCATAGCTTACGGGCTAAATTACCGGTTTAGGAGTTAAAAGTTCATTTAAATCCCAGCTATGCTATAGGAACAAATTACCTATTTTCTCTGAGCTTCCTCTGCACAATGTAGATAATAATGTACTTCACAGGGCTTTTGAGAGGATTAATGAGAGATGCATGCTTATAGTATGGAATAATTTATACATTTATGACCTGCCAAAAATAAATTTGTATAAGAAGATGAACTATAAGTAAATCCATAAATACATACATCAATAAAATTCAGATTTCTTTTGTATTGCCTCAATTTGCAATTGTTCAATGGTATCACCATTCTCTTTCATCCAATCTAGAAGACATCTTGCAACTCTTCCCTTTTCTTTAAAATCTGCCCAATCTATCACTACTTTCAGGCAATTCTCCTTGGGCAAGAAAATGTCAAGGTCATGCTCCCTGTTGTTTCTCCCGTTGTTTTCCTAAGACCCCCTTATCTCAATTAGCACAAAGCAAGTAATCTTCTCCCTTCCCAATCCACCTTAAATCATTCCATCAAATTCCTATTCCTACATTCAGAACAGTCAATGTTTTCCCATTGCCCATCAAATGCAGTTTAAATTTCTGTAAGTCACTTTTTAAAAACATTCTTTATTTTTATTTATTTCAAAGGCAAAATGACAGAAAAAGAGGGAAATACCAAGAGAGAGGAAAGGGAGATAAGGAGAGAGAATCGACCTTTCATCTATTGGTTCACTCCCCAAATGCCCACAACAGCCAGAGTTAGGCCAGGATAAAGTCAGAGGCTTGGAACTCCATTTGGATCTTCCATGGGGGTGGCAGAGAGCCAAGTACTGGACCCATCATCCGCTGACTCCTAAGTTCATTAGCAGAAAGCTGGTTGGAAGCAGAGGTGGGACTAGGTTCCAGGCACTCTGATGCAGGTGTCCCAAGAGGCTGCTCAACTGACTGTGCCACAACACCCATCCCAAGTCACTTAATTTACCCCAGCAGCAATGGATCGGGTTTTGCTTCAACAATCTGAAGCAGGGGCCGGCACTGTGGCACAGCCGATAAAGCCATGGCCTGCAGTGCTGGCATCCCATATAGCTCTCTGCTATGGCCTGGGAAAGCAGCAGAGCACTGCCCAAGTCCTTGGACCCCTGCACCAGCATGGGAGAGCTGGGGGAACCTCCTGGCTCCTGGCTCCTGCCTTCAGATTGGCCCAGCTCCGGCCGTGGTGGCCATCTGGGGAGTGAACCAGTAGATAGAAGACTTCTCTCTCTCTCTCTCTCTCTCTGCCCCTCTGTAACTCTGTGCCTTTCAAATAAATAAATCTTTTTTAAAAATCTGAAGTAGATTCTCATAGAAAAATAGTTATAATGACTTAAAAATAAGCCAGTCTTCTCTCAGTTACACCTTTGCTTGTGCTAGTACACCATCTGCAATATCCTGGCCTTACATTTTACTTTAACTATTACACAACTCCTTCCTATAAAGTTACTTTCTTCTATTCTCCAAACAACTTTTCCTAAGGACTCTGATCAACACTGCTCCTGCTACCCATAGAAGATACCATACATTTATCTCCATGGTTCCAGAGGAAGCAAGCAACCTTCCTCCTCCATTCACAGTGTTCTAGATAAACTGCCTAACAAATGTGAAGCAACTGGAGTTAGTATAGAGAATAATAAAATCTAAGCTAATGGGTGAGTAATAGGTCCACTGAGGATGGATAAAAGGATTAGGCTTGCTTAGTTTAAGAGAAGAGAAAGCTAAGTCATCAGAAACTATTGATGCAATCAGGAGTCTTGTAACCAAGAGTCCTTCAACACAGGAAAAACTTGCACTATATCAGAAAAACTGTGCAAGCAGTCTGTTTGGTTAAATTCGTTTTGCTTTCACATTACTCTGAAAAGGAAAAACCCCCAACAAACACTTAAAAGAAAATGTTCCATGGTGACTAGTCATCAAAGACATGCAAATAATAACAATTGGATGGTTTTATTTTCCCTATTACAATAGCAAAAGTAAAACTACTACTCCATGCTGGCATGGGCACTTTCATATATATTAAGAGTGTAATGGGTACAACCTTTTGAGAGCGCTTCGGGCAATATATACCAAGAAACTTAAAAACATTCATCTGCTTTGCCTCAAGGACTTCACTTCTATGAATCAAACATGGAAAAGCTTCATGCACAAAAATGTTCCTCAGGTCTTACTTAGTGTGGTGAAAAAACTGGAAACAATTGTGGAAATAATTATCAGCTCCATATTCTTTAATTGCATCTTGGCCAGAAAATGTAACCGAAAGAAGCTACAAGCCTTAACAGACAGTGTAAGACCCTTGAAAAGAAAATGCTAACCACAGACACAAATGTTTTAAGATGAACTCTGGTAGCCATTCTGTCTCTCCAGAGAGTTAAGGTGAGGGTAATGAATATTTGCACAGCAGTTATTATAAAAATGAAAACTTATACCCCTTCATCACAAAGTTTAATTTCTGACTCAACGTGTTTGCTAAGAAGGGCAAAAGTTTCCCTGTAATATTGAAACTTGCCAAGGGTAGTTGTCTTGTCGCATTGAGACCATAAATAGAGGAAATGTTAAGTTTATGGTAGGAAACTGTTCACCTAAATTCATCAACTGCATTTACTGCAGGGTGAGCACCCCGCATCGATCTGCTGCGAACGGCCTGCCTATTTTCGTCCAGAGTGCCTTTACCCTGCGACGTCACTTGCACGCACGTAGGGAGCTGGCTGGGCAGATCGGCATCAGAACACCTCACGACAACTAGGTCAAAATGCCCAAGAAAATCAACTGGACGCAATCCTCTAAAAAGCAAATGGTACTTACTACTGGGTTCCGAGATGGGAGGTGATTTTCATTTGCTTTTTACACTTCACTTCATCTTTTTAAAATTTGGGGAATGACTATATACCAGAGTACCTCATAAAGTTTATGAAAAATTGAGAAAGAGGAGTTTATTTTGGCACCAAGAAATTTTGAAATGTGCACAGCTATTTCACAATACGTATTTTCCATGAACTTTTTAAAGACTCCTCATATATCATCAGAAAGCCAGTTTTTCCATAACGTTTTTAGCCTGTTACCCTAAAGCTTATGATTCATAATGCTTGCACACTCTTTAATGTTCACTGAAACCAAGAACTTATGAACAGATAAGCTGATGAACAGATGGGGCTACCAGCACATCAGCATGTCCTTTCTTTGTCATTTAAATTCCAAATCCATACAGACACCTTTTGAAAGGTTCTTCTCTCTCTGTAAGAATAAATTAGTTATTTCTTTTAGGACAAAATTAACTCCAGAATAGCAGTTCGCTGAGGTTTCTTAGATAACAAATTGTCAATAAAACCTACCACTTAGTTCATACTCCCTATTTATATTAGCATGAGGTTTTTTAATCCTGTACTTTCTGGAGAGAACTCCATCTTTCCAGAGAGTTCCATGTTGCCAGTTTAATAATCTGTCGTAGGAAAACATCATCTACACTCCTCTGTCTTCCTGAATGGTAACGTGTCTACTTCCTCAGCGAAATCGTTCTCCCTTGTTCTATTGTGCTTCCCTTGATGAATACTTATTTATTCAGAGGCTACCACGTGCTGGGCTCTGGTGACAAAGAGGAGGAAGACAGTTTCTGCTTTAAGGAAGCTCATTATTTAGTCCTGAGCATAAACAACTCAAGCATGATCAACTACACCGGAGTTCATCCTTAGTGTTTTGACTGCACAGATTATTTTTTTATTGCTACCTCCTCTTGCCTTTTTTTTTTTTTTTTGGTCAGTTTCCTTAGAGCCCAGGATACCCTACCAGTGTCTTATCTAAGCCACTTCAAACTCAGAAAGTCCTGGAAAAGTTTTTTTTAGGCTTTTTATATGTCTCATTCCCTGTATATTGGCACAGACAGTTGGTGGCATCACCATCTTTCTTTTTTTCCTTTAAGATTTATTTATTTGAAAGAGCAACAGAGACAGAGGAGAGAGGGAGGGAGGGAGGGAGAGGGGGAGAGAGGGAGGGAGAAGGGGGTGATACGTGGAGAGAAGTGGAGAGAGGGGGAGAGAGGGAGAGAGAGGGAGAGAGAGGGAGAGAGAGGGAGAGAGAGGGAGAGAGAGGGAGAGAGAGGGAGAGAGAGGGAGGGAGAGAATCATTCTTCCATCTGCCAGTTCACTCCCCCGAATGCCTGCAATAATCAGGATTCCTCTAGGCCAAAGCCAGGAGCTTCATCTGAACCCTTCCACGTGGGTGGCAGGGGCCCCAGCACTTGGGCCATCAACCACTGTCTTCCCAGCACAGTAGCAGGAAGCTGGATCGGGAGCAGAGTAGCCAGGAGTTGATGACATGGGATGCCAGGCATCACAGGCAGCAGCCTAACCCACCACACCAAAATGCCAGCTCTCCATCATGGTCCGTGAGGTCTCCTGTACTTGAGTCACTTACTTGTTGGTTCTCAGACCCATTCTCTGTCCTTTGCATACTCTACTCTTCATCACACAGCATCTTTCTGTGCCCTTACCAATTGGCTTCCACATGAGCTTGGCCAGGAGTAGAGGGCAGGAAGAGAGGAGCCGCCAGGCTGTTTCTCCCTTTCTCATTCTGCCTCCAGCAAAAAGGTCTGGCAGTAGCTGTGTCTCCTTCCTGGCTCTTGCTCCCTCCCATCAACAATCCCCTCAGGGATCCCAGCGGGCCACAGGCTCCAGCTCCAGCGGGGCAGTCCTGCATCTGGGGCTCTGCTACTGTCCCTGCAGCGCTGAGACAACAGAGGCTATATGCAGTCCGTGTGGCTTCACAAGTTACCAGTCTCCTGCATTAACTTCCCTCTGAAATAACTGGAATGGTTTATACCTTCTGACTAGATCCTGCTCAACAACATGTTGCAAGTCAAAAACCTTTGCATAACAACCCTCAACAAATCATTTAAGGCTTTCTATGGTCTCAGCCCTCCCTGCCCTCTACGGTAACAGTACCACGGTCACGTATTCGGTGTTTATACTATTTGTCAGGCATTTTTTTTAAAGCATGTTGCACTGTTTCGCAGGCTTTTTCCATTCTCTCCACATAACAATTTTTAGGCAACTTTATCTACCAATGTCCTTTTATGACAGATGAGAGTACTTCAAAAAGTTCATGGAAAGTGGAATTAAAAGACTTGGGGGCAATAAAAATTTTGAAATCCATGCATACTTTTCTCATAACATGCACTTTCCATGAGCTTTTTAAAGGCCTCTCGTATGCCTGGATTTCAAAACAAATTTCCCACCAAAATAAACTTATCTGTTAATTTCAGTATTCCACAAAATTCTGGAAGCTTCCTCCTAAAAATGGAGTGTGTCATGCAACTTGTACAGTAACTTTTCATTGCCATGACATCAAAACACGTGATCAAAGGGTTTATCTCATAGAACAGGGTACTGAGCTGGTCAAGTACTGCTGATCTTTCGTGGTGAGCTATGCATATTATGAGTATATACTTGGCAGTTTCCACAGGACCACCCAAAAATCGATGACGTACGGCATATTAAAAATAACAAGAGGACAACATCATGGCACAGCGGTTGAAGCCTCCACTTATGATTCCAGCATCCCATATCAGAGTATCAGTCTGAGTCCTGGCTGCTCAGCTTCCAATGTAGCTTCCTGCTAACACACCAGAGACACCAGCAGAAGACGGCCCAAGTCCATGGGCCCCTGCACCCATGTGGGAGACCTGGATGGAGCTCCAGCTCCTGGCTTCAGCCTTGCCCAGCCCTGGTTGTTGTAGCCATTTGGAGTGTGAACCAGCAGATGGAAGACCTCTCACTGTCACTGTGCCTTTCAAAAGCTCTTTTACCAACAACTGTCCTCCACTACTTTGAGAAACACTGCTGTAAAAGGACGGTCTCAGGAGGGTAGACATTTGGCTGAGCAGTTAAGAGAACCACACTGCACATCAGAGCGCGAGTCTCCACTCCACCAGGTTCCAGCTTCCTGCCACTGCATACTCCAGGAGGCAGCGGGTGATGGCTCAAAGTACTTGGGTCCCTGCCACCCATGTGGGAGACTGAGATGGAGTTCTAGGCTCCTGGCTCCAGCCTTAGCTGTTGTTAGCTTCTGGAGAAGCAATCAGTATTTGGAAGATCTCTCTGTCTGTCTCTGTTGTTCTGCCTTTCATATACATAAATAAAAATTAAATAAGAAACTTAAAAGCAATAAATATGTCAGCCTTTTTGCATGACCAGAAAGCAAAATATAAAACTGATCACTTTCTCACCAAAATTACTATTTGATAGAAAGTATGGATGGAATTTATAGATCTATAGGTTGTATGCACGCACATAGACTTATATATAACATTTGTCCCAGTTACATAAGTTTCAATCCATGAGGGGGCACAAGGACTTCCCTGGAGTTATGCAAGTAATCAAGACTTTGCAGAATGGCGAATTCTGAAACACTGTCACAGAATATCACCAACTCATAAATAAGCTAATGATTCATCCACTGTGTCGTAATAGAGTCTTTCGGAATATTTTTAGGTCATTTTATTACTACCGTAGAGGGTACGGACTTGAAAAACTCACTATCTATTTTATGTGAGTGTTCTGAGCGCTCTGAATCTCTTTCCAGCAAAATTGCAGTTCCCAAGAGACATACAGAGGTAATCAGACTTGTGTGCTTAAAAAAGAAATATTGGAAATGTCTGAATAAGAGCAGACACATTTTTAGATGGCTTTTCTCCGTGTGCAAAAATCAGCTTCTGCAGACCCAGCTACATAAAATTGTACACATCTAGCACTTCTGTCACTGCTGCAGGTGTAACCTTAGCATTCCTATGATTTGGATCAAGTAAACTGTAATTTGGCAGCTCGTTTAAATTGGAAACCAGTAAAAAATCTGCGAGACAATTCTTTTTGAGTTTCTTTCTGAAATAAGCTTTGGGAGAGACACTTCAGAAATAGTTGCTTATTTATGTTCTTCAACTAGAATCTTCAAATCAAGTTATTTGAACAAGAAAAAAATAATAGAATATTTCATTAAAATGCCATAAATCTCTGACTTGGAAATTACAATTCTATTTTACAAATGGAGAAATCAATTGATTCTAATGAAAGCTAAGAGATTCTTTTTTTTTTTTTTCATGAGTAGGACCGTAGAAGGCAGAACATCTATAGCAGCCTTAATGTCTTACGTATTCTATTTTGTATATCTGAGTAAATCTGCTGTGCTAAATTTGCCAGACATGGAATAAAGAATGTCGTTTTGGGATCCCACAGCTTAGTTATACTGATAAAGTAGTTTCATAACTCATGCTAAGCGTAATGGGTATTCCTTTGAGAACAGTGAACTGGGAGTCATAAAAACGTGTGTTCTGGTCTTGGGTTCCTTATCTTCTACTACTCATATGTCAGTATAAATAAGTCAAATCAAGCCTTGAATCTCAGCCTATTGAAGTGCAGACGGAGAGATGGAAACGGTTGTTTCATGCACTGATTTAGTTATTTTATTTCCCAAATCAAAAACAGGAAGTACACTCATGGGGAAGACAGAACAGAGGATGTGAAACTGAAATTTATCTAAAATCCACGTCATATGCCAGCTCACTTACAGCTGTGTAAGGGTTAAGCACAGGTTATTTCTGAAAACTTGCACTCTGTGAATCGCTACACAAATGAAAGTACAACTGATATCGTTATGATCACCCTATCATTCATCCCTCCATTCCAGCGGTGACAGAGCGGAATTATGGTTAAGCAGATAGAATTCACACAAATACGCCACACTTTAGCCAAGGGTAAGATCAAAAACACACTTTTAGAGATGGAATGATCACTGCCCAAGGTAATATATCAGAAAAAAACTAAGAGCCAAGAGAAAGCAAGGGACTAGTCCAAGGTCATATCTAAGCTGGGAGGTGAATCGAAGCATGCTCTCCAGTTCAAGGTATTATGGCAGTCGAAGATCAAAAGGCAGAGGTTTTAACACTTACCAATGCTCAAGGAACTAGAGGCAACAGCCCAGCAAAACTAAATATTGAGTAGCTTAGTGGAGAACGGTTTCCTTTACAAAATATGCTGAGGGAAGCTTTAGGACAGCTTCCTAATGCAAAAGGAATTCATAGTCATTCAGAATCCTGCCGTTTCTAATCTAAGAGCATCCTCAGGAGGGAACACTTAATGGAATGCAGAAAACCTATCAAAAGAGGAGGAGAATGAGCAAACACCTACACTACTCCTTCCTCTTGGGCAAACAGGAAAGAGGTACAAGGATTTCCGTAGCAGTGTTCTTAGCTGCATTTTTTTTTTAAATTAATGTTACTCATCTATCTGGAAGCTCTTAGACTCCTGACTTAACCAGTAACTCTCAACTCTGACTGCGAAAGAATCACACCAATCTCAAACCATCAGACCCTAAAACCAAGCTCTCATTTTTAATATTTTGAAACTCTTTGTAGGCAACAAACAGGAGGCTAATGGTCGCATGCAGATGGACTGCTTTCAAATCACAAGGGTTTTCAAGGACACTTTTCCTAAGAATTTCTACAATGCACATAGATCCATTTATGAAAATTGAGAGCTTTTATATCACTCAAGTCAGCATCATGCTGGATAGTGGGTTCCAAAACCCAGGCAAGAGCAAAGGAGCAGAATGAATATCCTAGAGAAAAAAAAAATGGTGATTTAAGGGCTTCAGTGGGGGGTGTACATTTGGCACAGCGGTAAAGACACTGCCTGAGATGCCCACCCCCCACAGAGTGCCCGAGTCCTAGTCTCCTGGCTTCAGCTTGGTCCAGCCTGGGCTACTGAGGACATTTGGAGCTTGAGCCTGAAGGTGGGATGGTACTTGCTCTCTCTCTCTCTGCCTTTCAAATAAATAATTTTTTAAAAAAAAAAGTTTTCAATGAAGGACAAGGAAATCAGAATAAGTAATACCAGAATGTACAGTACACCTGGATATTCCTTGCGAGACAGAGAAACACTCCCATTTGCTGGTTCACTCTCGAAAGGCCCGCAATGGCTGGCCCAGGCTGGGCCAGAAGCCAGGAAATCAATCCAGATCTCCCACGGGGGTGGGGCTCAAGCACCTGACCACCACTGCTTCCCAGGGTCTGAACGGGCTAGAAGCTAGAGCCAAAAGCACTGTGTGTGGGGCCCACAGCCATTCCAATTCACCTGCTAATTGCTAGGCCAAACACTTACCACCGTGCATCCGGGTTTTAAGGAAGTGTTCAAAATAGTCAGTTAACTTTCGGAAGCTTAGTGATTCTCTCTTCACATTATCCTATCCATCCTATCTTTCCCTCTGTCTCCTTCAGAAACTGCTATTCCTGCACTGTATTGATGGCATAACTAATGTAAAAACTTATAGTTTAGAGTGACACTCTCAGGGCACCACATAAAGATTTTATTGTATTGATAATGAATACACTCCCTGTAAGACAAAGAACTACTTTTTAAAAGTACTTTTAAGCAGCCCATTTTACATGGCGGGGAGGGGTTAATGTTTAATTAAAATTTTAGTGATGAACTTACTGATCTACACATAAATTGTGAGACAAGGACAGATGTTTAGCCACATAACTGCACTTCACATAAATCAATATTATATTAGTATTTCAAAATGAATTCCAGAGTGTATTACGATCTAACATCTACGGATTTTGTAAATGCCTGTTAGAGCTTTAAAAGAGCTTCAGGTTTTAAATTACCAGGATAACCTACTGGAACAAGAGTCTTTCCTTCACATCTGTAAAAATCCTAACAGAAGGCGCAATCCACCTCACGAATCAAGCCTATAAGTACTTCGAAGGGACCATGAAGAATGTACCCTCTCAGTAACAAATGGATGGCCCAGGCGAGTCTGGCGGGAAACATCCCACGAGCTTCTCTCTGCTAGCAGCTTGCCTGGGTCAGGCTCCAAGATGTGGATGCATGGCATGATCTTTTCCTATTGCCTGTTTCCTCAGAATGGGCATTTTTTTAAAATGTTTATTTTTATTTGAAAGGCAGAACAACAGAGAAAGAGATAGAGATAGAGAGATCGTCCATCTACTGGTTCACTCCCCCAGAGCCCACAACAGCAGGTGTTGGGCCAGGCTGAAGCCAGGACCTGGAAGTCCGTCCTGGTCTCCCCCATGGGTGACACGAATCCAGCTACCCAGGTCATCATCTGCTGTCTCCCACAGTGCACGTGAACAGGAAGCTGGGTCAGAGGCAAAGCAAGACTTGAATCCAAGCACTCTGATGTGGTAGTTCAACCCTGTGCACCCCAACACCCCCTCTAGAATGGGCATTTTTAAAAATAGGAATGATTAAACGTTTAGAAATCCATTCGTCTGCGGGGTCAGCCTAAACATACCTCTTGGAAAATTATAATCACAGCCAAGTTTTGGATACAATCTGCCCCACCCTCAGCCCAAAGTAAGAGAAAAACAAAATTCTTACATACTTTTGTCCATTACTCTCATTGTAAAGATATAAATAGTAGATATGAGAAACTTTTTTTCTATATATATCCCACTTACCCCACAACCATTCTTTGACTACTGGGGGTAGTTACAGAATAATGCTGCAAGAAAATTATTTTTAAGTTGTTCTTAGTGATGAATTCTTCACGAAAACCTAAGACAAGGCTTTTGCCAAGTCATTAATGTCATGCACAAAATTTTTTGGAGACTCAAATCCCTAATGACTGTCAGGTCAACACTGTGAACATTTCAATTCTTTCTTTACCCAGTCTTATTTTGTTTATGTGTGAGCCCAACAGTACTTTCATCATAATTCAGAATTTTCTCACAGGCACCCAGCCCAAAAATAAAGACAAAACACCAATATTTCAAACATTTCATGAAAGTCCTCTCTAAAAAGCCATCTGAGATCTTTTGAGAATACAAAATTAATTTCAGCTGGTGCTGTGGCACAGCAAGTAAAGCCGCCGCCTGCAGTGCCAGCATCCCATATGGGTGTCAGTTCGAGCCCCGGCTGCTCCACTTGCGATCCAGCTCTCTGCTATGGCCTGGGAAATCAGCAGAAGTTGGCCCAAGTCCTTGGGCCCCTGTACCCACATGGAAGACCTGGATGAGGCTCCTGGTTCCTGGCTTCAGATTGGCCCAGCTCTAGCCATTGTAGCCATTTGAGGAATGAACCAGTGGATGCAAGATCTGTCTCTAACTCTGTCTTTCAAATAAGTATTTTTTTTTTAAAAAAAATTAGTACTCTCCTCTGTAGCACTAAAATTTTTCAGAGGTTTGCTTTCTTCTGTGACTGAACACATTTTGAGACCAAAAATTCATGAAATGATCTTCTTGTGTTTAAAGTTACTTGTCAAAGTCCATGAAAATCAGGATGTTCAAACATAAATTCCTTCCCTATATGCATGTGGGCTGTCAGTGTACACAGCTAGCCATGCCTTCTGTCATGGATTCTCATTGGTTAACGGCAGCTACTGGGACACTTCAGAATGGGTTGAGGGTGCTCTGGTTTGAATATTAGTTTGGATGCTGATGGTGCCCAAAGCCCCGGATCTTTCATGGTTCTGAGCAATGCAGATGCTGCTACCACCCAGCATGCAGGTTGGTTGCTGACACGTCACTTGTACAGCACGTTAACAGTAGGCCCTCAATAAATGTGTTATGTTAGTTCGTGAATAACCACTTAGGTAACAGCCTAAGCAGCATGTGATTGTACGAAAGTACCAGAAATATTAGTCCAAAAAATTAGAAAGTAAATTTCAACAGCTAGTTCATTTGTAAGATATTTATTATGAGACTAGCAAGAAACAGAAGTCCAAAGGGGACTGGAATTGATCACACATTTATGACAGCTGTATTCATTATATGCAAATTATACCTTTGCTTTAATAAAATATTAAGATTGTAATATATGAGCATTAAAATCCTCTGTGACTATAAAATACTCTATCTTTCAAATTCAAGTCATTTGTCCCGAGTCACAAGCCAGGCCAGATTACCAGCTTTGACTTCACCATCACATCCAAACTACGAAGAAACCTTTAGAGATATGACTGTAAATGTAATTGCTATTGAAGATGCAAACACCTATTCATTGATAGTCCATAATTAGCTTTTTTATCAATCATGTTTACAATCTTTCACTGTAGAATAATTAAAAGTGCCTGGTTAGAGAATACAATGAAGTGAAAATATGGCAGTGGAAGGCTTTTGAAAAAAAGTAGGTTATAAAACAATGTAAAATGTCTATCTGCAGAAGAAATGTCTAAGGAAATATACTAGATTTTTAACCTTTATTTAACTCCAAGAGGGGTAGTGAATTATATTTGCTTTTTCTCCTCTTTTGTTAGCCTGTTTATACCTTTAACTTAAAAATTAGAACAAATGCTAATATCAATATATTTTTATTATATAGTGATATAATTATACTGATAAATGTACTATAAAGTAATAATTACTTTATTGAAATTTTTTTGTTTCTTTGAAAGGGACAAACACAGAGAGACCTTCCATCCACTTGTTCATTCCTCAAATGCCAGCAACTACTTTCGACTGAAGCTGGGACCAGGAACTCAACCCAGGTCTCCCATGTGGGTGGCAGGTACCACCAAAGTACTTGAACCATCACCAGATCCCTCCTAGGATGCGCATCAGCAGGAACCAGAATATGAAGCAGAGCTGGGACTTGAACCCCAGCACTCTGACATGGAATGTGGGCATTCCAAGCTGCTTCTTAACCATTGTGCCAAACTCCTGTCCACAATTATTTCTAAATAAAATTAAAATATTACAACTAAAAACAACTGTAACTGGAGTGGGAAAAAGTTAAGAGTAAATCACAGGTAATAATCAGGATGGTGGGGGCTGGCACTGTGGTTTAGTGGGTAGAGCCACTGCCTGCAGTGCCAGCATCCCGTATGGGCGCTGGGTTTGAGTCCTGACTGCTCCTCTTCTGATCCAGCTCTCTGCTATGGCCTGGGAAAACAGAAGAAGATGGCCCAAGTCCTTGGGCCCCTGCACCCTCATGGGAGACCCAGAGGAAGCTCCTGGCTCCTGGTTTTGGATCGGCGCAGCTCCGGCTGTTGCGGCCATCTGGGGAGTGAACCAGCAGATGGAAGACCTCTCTCTGCCTCTGTCTCTCTGCCTCTCTGTAACTCTGCCTTTCAAATAAATAAATAAGTCTTTTAAAATAATAATAATCATCATCATCAGGGTGTTCACAAACAAGTGGAAACCAGCTCTTTAATGAGATTCTAGTTTTTCCTGAACAATCAGAGGTCCTGAAGGTCCCAGGCTAGGAAGACCAGCTTGGCCAGCACCACTGTTTGCAGCTTCGAATGAAGCCCTTTACCCATTCATTTGCCAAAATGCAAGCATTCATTTCTCACCTGTGGTCCGGCATTATAAGCTGAAAACACTCTGCAGGCACTGAAAATGTAGCACCTGAAGATTAGCTGATCGCAAATTCCCTTAAATTTACTTAAATTTGTAAAAATTTACACACTCAACTACTGGAGGGACATGACCTAATGACTTAAAATGTATGGGATGTATGGAGGTAGCAGAACTATAAGTGACTCTTTTTTATGCTTTTTATTTGTATATTTTAGACTTCTTAGCAGAAGTTTTTATCATTTATAATTAGAAAAACAGTTTAACAAAACAATTTTTTGGCTAATAGCTCTTCCCCTATTCCTTGCTGTCTCAATAGGTACAATTCATTAACCAGCGGAAACCTGTGACAGAAACACACCCCACATATGTCTACACGTACAGAATTTATGGTTAAGCACTGATTCCAATGGGCTTTATCATGCAATTTTAAGTCCAAAGATTTCACCTCACGCATTTTAATCTGCAAATTTGTCCATCCACAAACATGTGTAAAGCAGAAAAGACTAACTTTGAGTTACAATTTTTTTAAACAAAAAAGTAGCCGCACTGGAAGAAAATTCATTTCTGAATATTCCCTACAGACCTAAAATGACAGAATAGACCATCGTTGTCCAGTGTGAAAAAGATCCGTGTTTTCTCCCTTATTTGTATACCGTGTGCCTGTTCAAAAAGTTCCAAGTTACGAGGGGGAAAAAAAATAAAATAAACACCTGTCAAGGTCTCACAGAAACACAAAACAAGCCACGGTAAATGTTCATACTCATGACCTCAGGAATTGTGAGTCCCGGATAGACAGCCAAAGATTCCTTTACACGACATCTGTGGTTTGGCCATAGCGCTGTCTTGCTTTCACACGGAAGAAATCAATAAGAATCACTTGAAATAGTTTTTGTTCTTCATGGGAAAAAATGTTGTAAATTACAAGTGTTTTTCCATTCGTTCTGGCAGTAAAAGAAACTACAAAGACCTATAGGACGTCGCAGATGTGTTTGGCTTCTCAGGAATCAATGAAACTCTAAGTGTCTGGACAAAAAGCATGCTGATTGTCCATTTTGAGAATCAAGGTGCCACTGCCGTAGGCTGGTGATATACATTTCTACAACAAATGACTGGCATACCACAAACTACGTCACTCTGAAAGGCACCCATCACTTAACCTGGAAGAAACACAGCCGTGTCCTTACCTAAAGACTGGTAGAGCTCGGTCATTTTGGGATGGTCCCAGCAAGTTGTCTGGGTCTCATGGCTGAAACACAGAACATAAGGAGAGACTTTAGAATTTACAACGTGTAGTAGAGAAAAGGCACACCGACAATGACGACGGGTTTGCTTTGGAATCACTCGGCGTGTGTACTTCCAAGGTCTCCATAGTACACTGAACAATGTTTAGCTTGCAGGCAGAAAGCCCACCCTCCCCTCCCCAACCCACCCCTGCCCCAGCTTCACTTTCAAAGGGAAAAGCAGCATGAGCATGAGCCGGCTCCAGAATGTGTTTCCTTTTTGCACCCACAAGTCCGACTGTACTTCTCCTATGATAAAATTGACCTTGTTACGCAATCAATAACCAAAGACCAGGACTGATTCAGCCATCTGATATGGAAAATACAGAAAGCATCCTGGTAATTGTCATTTGACTGTCAAAGAGACACTGGTGGTTGAATAGATACACATCACTTCACTTCGCATTTGCTTTCCCTGCCCTTGACACTTTCCTATTACTCCTTCGACGTATCCAGACTCCACAGCCTTGATACCTGGACTTCCTTTCGTCTTCCACAGTGCCGGACGAACACACCGACCTTCTTCCCATTACTCATCACTCTGAGGCCTTTTACGCTCCGACCGCCACACACCACTACACCCCTGTTCTGTTGACTTGGGCCTGAATAGCACTCACAGTTCTCTTCTACTTCTTGAACTGTGGTTGCCTGCTATCAGGTCAGGAAAAGAACAAAACACCTTTGTTCCTCACTCAGTTTCCATGAATAAACCTGGGAGAGATAACTACATCTACTTTTCCTTACTGTGGTCCATCTATATATATCAACCACAGCATCATATTCTGGGGATTCCATGAAGGGCTTTGAAAAAGTGAAAGGGCAGCTTTGAACCGTATTTCAGTACTCATACGTAGGGCTTATTTGTCATCTTTGTGGAGGAAGGGTAGAGAGGAAGAGAAGAGAAAGAGTTCAAATTTGGGCACTTGAAGAGGAGTCTGGAGAAGCAACGATGCCCAGTGGCTTCTGCACAGGTTATGAATTTCAGGGCTCTGCACCCTACCAGCCGTGATATTTAGGGCAAGCCAGCTCACCCAGTGGAGTTAAAGGAAGTGGTAGGGAAGTGATCAGTACCTTTTGGTACTTAATATGCAGTTATTTTTGTTATCGTGTGACCCCCCAAAGCACCGTCCGTTAAAAGCCAACCTTGTCTTAGTTGATTACAATATCGATGTAGCTCCAACTGCTGGAATTCAGTCCAGCCTAAGGAAGAGCCTTCCTAAAGAGCCACATCAACACTCAATGTGCATTACCTCCGTCTGGAAACGTAAGTAAAAAGAAACACTTCAAGTGGTTTGATCAGTCCAAAAGAATCATAATCTCGCAAAGACATATGGAAATTACCCCAAAAGTACAAGTTCACCGGCCGTTCAGTGCTTGAACCATGAAGGCTACTAAAATCAACTTGGGAAAAAAGTCCACTTGTGAAGGACTGCTTCAGTCTCCGCCAAATATGTTGATTTCTGATTTTCTTCTCCGCGGACACAATCGGCATTTGAGGAGTGCGAGAGGGGCTTATCAATCGAGGGAACGGACCAGAGCAACATCCAAGTGTTAAGGACTTGTAGGCAACCCCATGGCCAAGCTGGTTTATAATCTGGAGAAGGGGTAGGCGGGACTGGTACTTTATATGCACAGCACAAGGAGGCTGCAGCTTGCAGCTTCATGGAAAAAGTGTTGCTTGTTCTCAGCATTTTTTAGCTCGGAAAGCGATTGTGTACCAATTCCGTACACAAGTGCGGAGCAAAGAGAGGTTACTTTCTACTGAGACCACCCTGCATTCAGGCGTCGCCCATGCCCAGAGGTCATCCAGATGTGCGCACCAGGGACAAAGAGGAGAGCAGAGGACATGCGCCCACTAGGCACACTGTGTAATAACAGGGTCCCATCAACAGGACGTTCGAGAGGACTACTGTAGCATCTTTAACAGATCTGCAGAAAAACGTGTGGCTGAGCTGATAAACCCGGCCAGACAGAAAAGCCACCATCTGGAAAGGACTTCAAATGGGAGGAACATGGAAAAGAATAAATTTGTATCAAATGCAACTCTAAAAGCAATGAGAAGCAGAAACGTGCATACAATTTACAGGAGAATCCCACATGGAGAGAGAAAATGCAAGCTTCGTGTAGTGCCCCACCTCCAAAAGGAAAAGAATTCTCACGACTGTTGGCATCAGTATATGTCTACCTTTTTTAAGGAATTTATTTTGGAGGTTAACATCATGAAAAGGGTTTAGAAATTATTTTGTAATTCACCAGTCCGTAGTGAAACTGAAATGTCCTTTAGTGGCAGACAGAAGAAATTCTAAGGCCCCCAATTCTATTCCTCATTTGTCTGTTACTAGTTTTTGACAGGTACTAGTCTCCTGAGTCTGGGGGACATGAACAACAGATAAATGAACTCCTCAAATAATTCCCCAGCCCAACCTAGTGTTACCTTCTTCCCCTCCAACACACAAGCCTTTTATTTGCAAGCAATGCAAAGTAACCAGAAAAACAGATTTAGATTTCACCTTGGCAGTCTTACTTTCACTTCAATTGCAAACCAGTATTAAGTGAAAGAAGTGAACGCAAGTGGAAAGAAGAAAAGAATGAAGAGTGTGACTAATCCGCGAAACTAGAAAAATCATCTTTTCATCACTGAATGCTAAAAACGCTTGGCAACATAGCTGAAAAGCACTGGGAATTTTTGGTAACTGTGTGATGAACCAATATTTCCTTCACGATACATGGGTATTTTCTACCTGTGCTGACTCCAGAAGCTGTGCCAGGATAGACTTGACCCCCAAAATAGATAGGAAAGATGAAAACGGAATGGATGAAATAGTAAGCACCAATTTGCATAACTCATATCTCTCGTCTCCTTTGCAGAACAAACCGATTTTTTTTTTTTTTGCCTGTGATCGAGCCCCATTTTACAGCTGCGTTTCTTACTTTGTGCCTGTCTTTGAGAACACTAGAGAATTCTCAGGAACTCAAAGAGAAGCAGCTCACACTTTACTGGGTATGCTGGGGAGGGGGGGAGGGGAGGGGGGTGGGTGGGACTGTTTTTGGTAATTGTCTCTTTTGTGCACCACACTTTCCACAAGGGAAACACACGCCCTAAGCACATATCCAACCAATACAGAGATTCTGAAACCTGTTCCCACATTAATGGGTCCATCTTCATTCAGCTTTCCTGAGAACAATGATGCCCAACAGAGAGATCGCAAGGCGGTACATACATTAATACAGACATGGGTTTCATGAACGATCTTTAAAAAAATGTCATTGATTCTGATGCTGCCTGTTCCAAAGTCTGGCATCAGATGTGCCTCTCTGAGCCATCTTCAAACTAAGAGTTTCCTTTTTTTATTTGTACAAATCACAGTAAACTCTCCTTTGCCTTTTTATTGGAGGCCCTGATAGGAACCTGATGCAAATTAAAACATAAAATCACTGGCTATGACAAAAGACCCCAGCAACATCTACTTGTCAATAATAAGAAATTAAAACATTACTCCACTGAGCACAGGGCTGACCTAATTTCCTAACACACCATTTAAATTTTCTCTCACCTTCTTTAGTTTCAAGTAGTGTGCAAGGTTATTATAAGTGCCTCAGAGCTGTTCCTGCTGTCAGTGCTGGAAGAATCAGACTTATTGGAATTGCTGTTTTAGTTTCTTAAAAACAAACATTAAACACTTAGAAAAAGTAACAAATATCTACTGCTCTCGCTGGGGAAATGGCAGTTGCCTAATTAAAATAAGATTTCTTCTGCCACCACTGTTATTTGGTACTGAAAATATTACGAACAGTTGCCTTTAAAAAAATATATATATATATATATATTTCCACTACTTCCCAGGGAGGAAACTAATCGCTATGCGGCAATATAAAAAGGTAGCATTCTCTTGTGATTTGCAGAGGATTAGAGTTTGGCTTCATATATAATCTGGAGCCCATTGATCCACACACACAAATGATTTCCCTTTAATCTGCGGATCAGACTCTTTCTAGAGGAACCTAGTCATTTGCATGCTGAATTGTTGAACTTGGCTTGCATTGCTGGAATATTGGAGGGGTGGAGATGAGAAAAAGTGTCTGCTACTGTTGGGAGGCGGCTGGGGGGGGTGGTGGTGCATGTCAATCTAAGCATCAGAAATCCTAGACTAGCTCCCACTTCTTGTTCCGTGGATGTTCAACGTTTTATTCTGTGTGGCTCAAGCCAGGGCAAAGATGATTGCCTTGGTGGCTGTTGCAGCTGTTACTTGTCCTCTGTTCTATTTGCTTTTCAAGGTTTAACTCCCACCCACCCTCAACTTCGGCCCAAGCAATTTCACTTCAGGGTCGTGTCCAATCCAAGATCAAACAATGATGACTGAAACCAATTCCACGGTGATCAAGGGTCAGAGACCTTTCATATAGCCCTGTTGTTTCATGCGCTCCTCTGCTTCTCCAAGAGCAACTGTATCCTCCAAAGAGGGGCTTTGAAACAAGGAAATAAATATAGGTTAAAAACAAAAAAAGAAAGAAAGGGTGTTGGGGGTGATGAGGAGAGATGACTGGCAAACAGAAACCGAGGGGCCACGAAGAGCTTACTGGTCAAGGCAAAGAGTGCAGATTTCACTTAAAGACTGGCTCCCCACTTAAATCCGATGGACTGTTTCGGCTGTTATTGAAGCATTTTATAACACTCTGTCTCCCTCGGGCAACCAAACCCCAGGCTTCAAACTGAACTTCAAATTGAACTGAGATAAGCGCCTGCCCTTTCCACTGCCGTGGTCCTTGTGGGAATGACAAACTTTGCTCACACACAGCCACAGACACCTGGGGACAGGTGAGAAGGACACCCCACAAATGACTCCACGCCCGAGCCCAGAGGACAAAAAAAAAAAAAAAGCCTAAACAAACCAACAACCAGCCGTTCTCCCTCCTACCCCCCAAAAACCCTGGATCCTCTTGTGAAATCCTTGACTTGGGGCTCTGTTTTTCCTCTTTGCTGATTTCCGCAAGTCTTGGGGGCATGGAATGAACACAGTAGAAAATGCAGCGGGAGAAATGTCAGATGGAATTCTCGGAAGAAATCAGGCAGAAAGTTGACCTTTTGGCACTTGCAGTGCAACGGAAGGTAGAGCCGCGCGCGCCCCTGCCTTCTTCGAGGTCGAGAGACGATTTAGGGAAAAGCCTGGCTCGCTCACGTCCACACCGGCAGCCCGGAAAGGAGCTAAAAGCTCCCCGGTCCTAACCTCGGCGTGAGGAATGCGCTGTCCCCTCTGGGTAAGGCGAGAAATCAGCTTTTCTTTTTTTCTCCGAGCCCGTCCCAAAGGCAGGGGAAGAGCCTCCCCGAGAGCCTGGCGCTGGGGGAGAAGCCCCGGGGTCGCACCTGCAGCGGCGCCGCGGGCACTCGCGGAAGCGGTTCCCGGACGCCCGGCTGCCCCGGGTGCAGCCGCCGCGCCTGTCCAAGTTTTGGCCGGCTCGGCTTGCCCCTGCTCGTGCCACAAGTGCACGGATTGCGGCGGTCGGCGGGGCCCGGGGCCGAGAGCCACTTACCCTTTGAGCTGTTCCCTCATGGCTGCAAGGGCTCCGCGGGGCCGGGGCAGGCGTGAGCGGAGGAGTGAGCTTCCCAGAGCCGCCGGGCTTCCCCGAAAGTCGAGCGCCGCCGCCGCCCAGGCTCCCAGCCGAAAGCACTGCGGAGGAGCCGGCGCTGGCTGGCGGGCGAGCGGGCGGGCCGGCCGGCCGGGGAGGGGGCGCTGCGGGCAGACGGGGCGGGGCCGCCCCGGGCTCCGCCCCCACCTCGGGACCCGGGAACCCGGGCTCCCAGGGACTGGGCAGTTTGGGGCTTTCAAAACAGACAGGAAAAGGAATAAAGAGGAAGGGGGTTTAAGGTAGACCGAGGAACCTGAAAGCCACACACCACTCTGCTGGCACCCCCTTAAAACCTCCACCAAGACTACTTGTTGCCTAAATAAATGACCTAGGTGCAAATGACCTCACTGGCAGATAATTAGCGTGTGGGCTTGACGTTAGAAAATGAAAGAAAAAAATCACATGTGTTATCCCTCCCCCCAATTGAAGATTAAAGTAGTGGGGCAGTAAGGACGTGAAATTCAGGTTGGTCTCATCCTAAGCTAAGCGAGTCTCTTAAGAAACAGCCGCTGTTGCTAGTATTTGGTAGTGAACCAGCCCACAAAAGACCAATCTCTCTCAGTCTCTGTCTCTCTCCATCTCTCTCTTTCCCTCCCTCCCTCCCCCCTCCCTCCCTCTCCCTGTCTTTCCCCCTCCCTCCAGCACTGGAATGACCGGTCTACAACAGACACCACTAGCAATGGTGTTGCATGGTTTGGCCTTCTAGTATTCCTTCAGGAAAATCCGAAAGGAATTTGTTTCCAATAAAACATTTTACTGGATAAGTTACAGTGCCTGGACAGTTCAAATAGTTCTAATCTCAGAGTCTGCAGTATGATGATACAGGTTAACTACACACAATTATTTCAAGGTTGGAAATATTCCAAAAAGAAGAAAGCCTTCATTAGCACAAGAATTTTCCACAGCCTTCACATAATATCTTAGATTAACAGTGTAAAGAGTATTTTAGGATGAACGCCGTTAGCGTCTTCATCTCTCTTTATCCATTTATTTTGTTGGCCTGCTGTTCTTTTTATCTGCTTTCAACCGTTTGCTTTTTACTCTCTCCTGGTTGATTCATTCCACTCCAGTCTACAGTTGAAACTTGTTCCCCTTTTTCTTTTTAAATATCCCCCCCTTTTTTTTGTTCAGTAGATTTTCCCCTAGAACGTTGGAGCTGAGAGGACTAGAGACATCAATCTATCTTTGTCCTACGACACAGCATGGCAAAGAGGCAAAAAGTATGCGAACAAAAGCCAAAGGGGATGCAGGTTGCTTCCTCACCTCTAACAGACCAAGTAAACATGTTCAACATTATCACTAAAGATGTGTGCTGTAGGGATGCTTGGTGTTGCTATTTTAAATCAAACAGGCACTACTTTGGGCATTTTGCCTATAAATTGAAACTTGTATTGCTGTCCTATCTCAATTTTGACCTACCAGTGCTGCTATTATATGGGCGGGAGCACTAGAATTTCCTTGGGTGAGGTTGTCTTTGAGTAGCTTTTAGGTCTGTCCCTCTTCTTGACAGAGGGAGAGGGATTGGCATCCTGGGATGAGGATTTAATGGCCTTCGAGTTATTCAGAGAGTTATTCTCTACGTCAATGTGGCAAACTGCTTAAATACTGTTTATATGTATTTCAAGGAAAAGACAAAAACCTCACGGTATGAACATTTGCAAATATTAGCAATCAGTGTTAGGATTTATAAGAGGGTGTGGCAAGACAGATTTGTTTGTTTTACACATTTAAACTACCTGCTCAAGGTGCAGTACTTCTGATATACTTCCCTAAACTATAAACACTCAAGTCTAGAAAGCTACTGAGAACAATTTATCAAGAAAAAAATGAAAAATAAGAAATCACTATTCAGATTTTTTTAAAAAATTGACAGATGGCAATTCTCAAAAATACATCTTAAAGTTTTTTTTTAGGCTGGAGTTATAGACACTTGAAGACTTGTTCCCAAATCTTGATGGCATTTTAGAAAATACGGAGAGTGTTATTAACAAATGACATGGCATCATATCAACTGTTTTGCTGTCAATTTCAATGAGATTATGAATTATGCTTTTTGGGAAGGGCATTTAGAGAAGACCATAACAGATATATATTTATTTCACATGTAAATTATGTAGGGATGCCACATACACATTCATAATACATTAATCACTTACTGATAATAGGTGTCTCTTCTATTTACTACTGTTACTATTTTGATACAAACCACAGATATGAAATGAGAAGTTCTGCCACCAGAACAAACTTAATTTGAAATCCTGACTCTAGAAGCTACCATGAGTTTCTTGTCCCCAGTACCACAGATAGAACGGGGCAGTGCAAGGAAGGGCAGTAAGGGATCAGCTCCATGGCTTTTACTCTTGGCTACCCTGCTCTGCGGCCACAGAGAGACATGGCTTCTTCTATTGTGGAAAAACTATGTTTTCTCTAGTGTGCTCATAAGCAGTCCCACTGATGGCTGACAGCAGAGGAGAGTAACTGGGCTAGAAATAGGGGAAAAGAAGAGAGGAGATGGCATGAGGCCAAAGAAAGTGACCCTATCCTGCCCTGATCTTTGCAAAGGACGATTTCATGATACTCTCCTTAAGTGTCCCTTTTGAATGTACCACCCGCTTCTCCCAGGACTCTACCTGAACAGGGACACATCCAACCTAAGCTATCCTCTGAAACAAGAGCCTGGATGTTGGATGGGGACTACTGACAGAAGAGAAATTGAGCTCCACCCATTGGAGCTTTCAGGAAAGCAGACGACTCATTCATTGGACAAATATTGATAGCAGCATCCTCTGTAGGCCCACAAGGAGCTTCTGGCCCTTTGGGAGTAAACACAAAGGCAAACCAATAATTATGAATGGTGATACAAGTAGATGTGAAGGTGAAGAGACTGTAAACAACTTATTCATTGGAAGCCTTCAATGGTCTGCTTGACTGTCATGAAAGAATGTCAAGACAGGGGTCAGAGAGCTAGGCAAACTGACAAGGGCCTCAGGTGCCAATTGACAGTATGACTTGAATCCTGAAAAGTATGGGAGAGTTTTATAAAGAGGATATAATTTAATCACAAGTGTGGCTATATCAGATTGGTCCTTTAGAAAAATCACCTGGATAATGGTGTGTGGGCTTGATCAGAGGAAAGCTTCTAGCATTAGGAGTCCAGGTCCAAGGTGACTGCATTATAACAAGGATTTGAACTACTACAGCAGTAGTACAGGGGTGGAGAAATGATCAAATAGAATAAAAATCAGTCAGGAATCTGTGTCATAAACAGGAGTGTCAATTTGTAAAGTCAACAACAGGAGTCACTGTGCACTTACTCCTCATGTAGGATCTCTGTCCTTAATGTGCTGTACATTGAGATAATGCTATAACGAGTACTCAAACAGTATTTTTCATTTTGTGTGTCTATGTGGGTGCAAACTGTTGAAATCTACTTAATGTATACTAAACTGATCTTCTGTATATATAGAAAATTGAAAATGAATCTTGATATGAATGGAAGGGGAGAGAGAGCAGGTAAGGGGAGGGTTGCGGGTGGGAGGGAAGTCATTGTGGGGGGAAGCCAATGTAATCCATAAGCTGTACTTTGGAAATCTATATTCATTAAATAAAAGTTAAAAAAAAATCAGTCAGGAATCTTGACTGATTGGATGTTATGTATGGATGAGAAAGATCTAGGGCAATGGTCCTCCAACTTGGCCATCCCCTGGAATCTCCTGGGGAGTATTTTAAAAATTCTGATGCCTGGGTCCAACCACTCTGAGACTAAGTCAATCTGGCCTTGACAATGAGATTTTTAAGACTCTACAGGGTGGCTCCCAAGATTGGAAGAGTAGCGTTCACCAAGCTAAGTCAGTCAAGAAAAGGGAGCAGAAGAAAGGGAGGGGAAAGGTGACAAATTCAGTCCTGAATGAGGTAGATGGTGTACAAGTGACATACAAGTGATGTATAAGTGAAGGTTTCCAGGACTCAGTTGGACATCTGAACCTGGAGCTTAGCGGGAAGATGTTTGGACTGAAGCTATCGATTTGAAATATCAGTGTTGTGGGGGTCTTGGGTTTGGATGCACTCATACAGAAGAGGATGTGAAAGGCCAACAGCAGAGGTCAGGCTGCTCCTACCACATGCTGACACTTCATTTGACTTTCTAGGCTGCTTGTGGTTTCAATGGTAGCCTGATGTTACCAGTGTAAAAATGAGGAGCAAAATGGACAAGAGAAAAGACAAGGGATGGGTTGCACTGGGCACTTGCCTGGGGATGGCCCTGAGGTTTTTCTCTACCCACTAGGGTCCAGCTTCCCTCTAGCCCCCAGAGTGTCTATTTCGATTGCTTTTTGCTCCCTAGCCAATCAAAAGTATAACATGCACTGCTTTGTGAAAATCCACTTGGAGTATAGGAATTGTGTCAATTAACCATATTACATATTTTGTAGTAAAATATCAACACTTTGGTATTTAGTAAACACAGGAATTTCATGTTTCTGTTTGCATGGTACAAGTATGAGACAGGAACAGTCAATCAGACATTGCTTACAATGCTGGTGAACCATTACTAGTTAGGGCAAATATCATGGCATATCAATTAAAATATGTCTAACAATCCTTCTAGATCAATCTGAAAGATCTTCGGAATGTAAGAATCTCCAGCCAGTTCACATTAACCAGCAAATGAAGAGGCCTCTACATTCAGACACAGAGCACTTCACACCCACACAAAAGCCTATTTTTCCAGGCCCTTCCTCTGCAGGGAGGCAGGGTGAGCCAGGCTGAGGAAAGTTCTCTGAGCCAGCTGCCATCTAAACCAGAGATTTCACCAGACAGGTTCCAGATAAAGTCAAACTCCGCTTCACTCTCCCGCAGTTTGCTTTCAGCCCGATTTCCGAGAGCCTCACAAAGTCACCTATATCAAGTCAAACATCTAAAAAGATGTGAAGTTTAGCATCTTCTCTCAAATAAAGGCACACTTCATTAACCTCACAGGCCGGTAGCTGCTGCATGGGAGAGAATTCAGCGTGCCTTATTAGCCTGCCAGCTCTAGCGCTACCCTACGCTTTGGAACCAAGGCCACATCTTGCCAAAAATGGATAACTGGTTAAGGTGGTTCAAGTATCTCTGACTACCACATTGCTGATCCACCTTAACAGCAGCTGTAACTGTTCCACTGGCTTTCCCAAATCATTGTGCCAAATAACAGGAATTTCAAAACTAGGCAGAAATTCTGACACTCCGCATAATCTCCCTTCCTCTTCAGCTACAAATAAGGCTTTGTATTCGATTAGACTCACAGCAGGTGAAAACCCCAATTAGTGAATTCATTCTGGGACCTCTTTCTACCTTCCTCCCACACACCACACTTTAAAAAAAAATTAGGGGAAGTCCCAGTCTTTTCTCAAATCACAAGTAAATTAACCCTTTGAGGCCTACCCAATCAGACCAGTGGCAGCTTGAAGACTTTCCACTGGAAAATGAGAGTGTGGTGAAAAATTCCTCCTTCTTGCCCTCACAATGAGGGTTACAGGAGATTATACTTTACCAGAGTTCACCATTTTCTTCCAATCCATAAATGCTCTCAGATTTTCTGCTCAATCTAGAAATTACAGCATTTCTTTCTGTCTCAAAACTCGCAATGCCAATATTTTCTAACGAATGATTAATGGACGGTCTGCTACATGAGAGAATTACTTTTAAGTTATGTTCTTATTTTGGTGTATTTGAGGTGAGAAAAATATTCAGTTTTAGTTTAAGCAGTATGCTTTGGCCTCAGGAAGTGTACAAAGTCTATATTTCATACTTTGTAAATATTTATTTGTCAAAGGAAATTCATCATTGGACAAGGATAGAGGTTTGGTTTGAACATTCAAGAAAAAAACTGAGACAGGTTTAGTTCTTGGAGTGATTTACTTATACTTTGTCAACTGCTTCTCTGGAAATAATTCACAACTCAGTTTTATTTATGGGCATATGATTAAAAAAGAGCAGCTTTGTCTTTTTTAATTGTTTTAGTCCTGTCACTTTTCTTGAAACAAGTTGTAGGACTTATTATCCAGACGAAAATACTGAACATATATCAAATAGTAATGCAGCTTTTAGAAGTAGTCATCTGTTACTGTCAGAGGTTCATTTCATTCTGAGTCTTTTTAATTAAAATGCAAAGTTCGACATACATGCCTGCTTAAATTACCCCTTCCCGAAATACTAGAATTTCATAAAAATATTAAATGCTAATGTAACTATTATTAATACTTATGACTTGGTTCTTGAGATGTGGAAGAAAGTAAACAAAAGAATTACCAGTCAATTAGGGGAACAAGGAAGTCATCCTAAGTTGAAACTGATAAGGAAAATGTAATATTCAAATGCTACCCATGAAGACACGAGTTTTCTTTTTCCCTTTGAGATGGCTATCTGCAAGAATTACGCTCTATCAAAAGCAGCTCTCTTAATCGGCAGCAAGCAGAGCTGTACATTAGAGAGCAGCAGTAGGGTGGAAGGGCAGAGCTTCCAGACCAGTTCTGCCCCTTAGAGGCCAGTCGCTTAACCCTTTCCAGATGAGTCACTTAACCCCTTGGGAGCTTTTGCTGACTCATCTGGAAAACATGGATACTACTGCACAGGGTCACAATGTGAGCCAAAATGACATAATGACTTTGAATGGGATTTGAAGGCTGGGGGAGGCTGTGTTAATGCAAAGTAGCCTGTCAAGCAAGTACAATTCCTTAAGAGCAAACCCAGTATGTTCAGGAATACTGTGAAGAAGATAGCACAAAATAAATTCAGCACAATCACTTTAGCTTTTCATCTTTAACTTGTATGAGGGGGAATAAGAGGTTTAAGAGTTTCAGTCCTTCCTCCTTAGCAATTTGCAAAAGGGACCTGTCCACCTTTTTTTTTAACATTCAAAAAGGAAGCATGTAGTAGGAAATTCTACACACAGACAGGAACCCATACAAGGGAAAATGGAGGGGGGAAAAATGAAACACTTAGTGATCTGCCAGGGGCTGAATCTTATTCTCTAGCTCTGGCTGAGTTTTGTCAAGGCATCTGTAGAAGATGAAAGACAAATATGGATGCAAGGAATTTGGATTTATTTACAAATTTCCAAGAAATATTTCTCATATGCTACCTAGTCCAAGTTTCTCTAGTAAATATTCCCCTACGGTAATGTCTTTAAATGGATGCAACCATGGTATATTTCTGGAACACTCCCGTACATCTTTGCTCATCTTGCAAGCACTACTCATTTTTCTTTACAGTTAGTATAAATGGGGAATTGTTTTGAAATTGACATGGAAATACATAAACATTTCAACATTGTAATCAGGTTCTTCTACTAGGGGGATCCAAAGGAAATATAGCCTTATCCTTAAGAAGCTTATAATCTAATAGGGGAGATAGACTCATACATGACTATGACATCAGACAGATTAAAATAAGTAAAAGCAAAGAGAAATTAAAAAAAAGAAGCAAAAAGGTAAAAGTGATTAGTTTGACCTCTCGGGACTAGGGCACATGCATTTCAGTTAAGAACCAAGTAGCCTTGAACCAGCAGGCTTCGTGTGTCCTGCTAGTTTACAAAGAGCTGAAGCAAGTTTCTTAAAGTGCTTCTGTGAGCTAATCTCGCATGTCAATAATTTACTAAGGCATGGCTCTTTAACTGTTAACATGCTGCTGTCTTATGACATTAATTTATGCTGTTGAGGAACTCAAAAATGTGTTAGACCAATACTGGATTTTATATTTGGCAAGGCTAATTAGCAGGAAATACTACTGTCCTCACTAGGATATCAAATCACATTCTTGAGTAATATCAAAAATACCTTCCTGTGTGCATATAGGTCCTCAGGACTGGAGCTACTCTCATCCTTTAAAAGCTGGCTAACAAAGAACTGGAAGCCTCTTTTCATATGATGGCAAAAGGACAAGCACTTGGCTACTGAATACTTTTTTTAAAATAATTCATTTATTTTCATTTTACTTGAAAGAAAAGATCACCCATCACCTATATGGGAACATATGCCAAGGAGACTATTATAATAGTTCAGTTAAGAGAGGACAAAGGTCTGAAACAGAAGTGTTGAAATTACTGGAAAGATTAAATTCAGGACAGGTTATTGGACCAAATCAATTCAATTTCAACCAATTGGATCTGAGGGCAGAGTCTAGAGGTTTCAATTATGGCTCAATTAGCTGTGGGGTCTTATTTATGTCTATATTGTGTATGTATTTATACCCCTCACATTGTTCCATAAAGTCTTTTTTTTTTTTTAATTTATTTTTTTTATTTTTATTTTTTTTTTTTTGACAGGCAGAGTGGACAGTGAGAGAGAGAGAGACAGAGAGAAAGGTCTTCCTTTGCCGTTGGTTCACCCTCCAGTGGCCGCCGCGGCTGGCGCGCTGCGGCCGGCACACGGCGCTGATCCGATGGCAGGAGCCAGGAGCCAGGTGCTTTTCCTGGTCTCCCATGGGGTGCAGGGCCCAAGCACCTGGGCCATCCTCCACTGCACTCCCTGGCCACAGCAGAGGGCTGGCCTGGAAGAAGGGCAACCGGGACAGAATCCGGCGCCCCGACCGGGACTAGAACCCGGTGTGCCGGCGCCGCTAGGCGGAGGATTAGCCTAGTGAGCCGCGGCGCCGGCCTGTTCCATAAAGTCTTAATGGAAACTTATAACAATGCCTGACTTTTAAAAACTGATAGCCAACAGATACATGAAAAAAGGCTCAATACCACCAATCCTCAAGGAAATGCAAATCAAAACCACAAAGAGATATCACTTTGCTCCAGTTAGATTGGTTTTTATCAAAAAGATAAAAGATAATAAATGCTGGTAAGGATGTTTGCAAAAAGGGAGCCCTTATACACTGTCAGCGGAAGTGTAAATTTGCATAGCCATTGTGGAAAGCAGTATGGAGGTTCCTTCAAAACACCAAAAACCAAAACTACCAGTATGATCCAACAATCCCACTACTGTGTACACATCCAAGAGAAATGAAACCAGCCTGTTGGAGAGACACCTGTACTCCCATATAATTACTGCAGCACTATTCATAATGGCCAAGAAATGGTAGCAACTTAGGTGTCCATGCACTGATAAATGATTAAAGAAAATGTGGTATGTATATACAATGGAATACTACTTGGCCATAAAAAAGATGAAATCCTGTCATTTGCAATAACATGGTAAGTGAAATAAACCAAGCACAGAAAGACAAGTATCACATGATCTCACTCATAGGTGGAGCTCGTAGAAACTAATAGTATAGTGGTGGTTAGCAGGAGCTGGGGAGGGAGAAGTTGATTAATGGGTATTAAGTTATAGCTAGATAGGAGTAAGAAGTTCTGGTGTTCTACTGTACAGTGGAGTGACTACAGATGTTAATGTGCTGCATTATTTTTCTATTAAAAACAATTAGAATATAGAATTTTGAATGTTTTCACCATAAAAGAATGTTAAATGTTGAGGAGATGGATTATATTTACCATAATAGACATTACACAATGTATACATATATTGACACATCACATGGTACCCGATAAAAATGTACAAATTTTATGCTTGTTAAAATTTTTTAAATTAGTAGATAAAATCCAGAATTAAGTAAATATATATAGAAGAAAACATTAGGGAGGAAGGAAAAGTTAGGATGCAGATTTGAAGGTCATAGGGCTCGATGTAGTTATCAGAATCAGAAAGACAAACAATGCCGAACAACCGCAACACTAATGCTCTGTGGATGGGAGAATGGGAGTACACATTGGTACCATCACACTGGAAACCTGGCAGAACGGACAAAACTCGGCACTTGCATATCCTATTGACCCAGAAATTCCACTCCTAGGAGGAGTTATTAACTGTAGTGGAGCAGGTTAAGCTGATGCTTAAGAAGCCCACATCACAGAGCCAGGATTCCCCCCTTCCTATCCGGCTTTCTGCTCATGTATACTAGAAGTCATCAGATGATGACTCAAGGGTTTGGGCCCCTGCCACCCATGTGGGAGACCCAGAGAAAATCTGGAGATCCTGGCTTCATCCTCGCCCAGCATTGGCTGTTGCAGGTATTTCGGGAGTAAACCAGTGGATGGAAAATCTCCATCTCCCTCTCCCTCTCCCTCGCCCCCTGCCCCTCCCCTCCTCCTCCCCTTCTACCCACCTTTCAAGAAGATTAACAGAAACATTAACAAAAGAGAAAAGTCCATTCCTTCAGCTATGAATAGTCCCCAAAAGAATGCATACCGAACAATGTGCATCACAAAGTTTGTAAGACATTGTACCAAATGCTCATTGCCAGTAGAACATAATGAATTTTAGCATATTCACACAACGGGATACTCACAGCACAGCAATGAGAATGAACAACCTGCAACTTTGTATCACAGCATGAATGAATCTATGTTTAAGGAAGCCAGTCACAACAAAATACATACTGTGATTTCATTTATATAAAGGACAAACACAGTGAGTAATAATTCCTGGTGTTCAATGTCAAGATAATGATTACTGGACCCAGCTGGCATCTCATATAGCACCAGTTCGAGTCCCAGCTGCTCCACTTCTGGTCCAGCTCTCTGCTGTGGCCTGGGAAAGCAGTGGAAGATGGCCCAAGTCCTTGGACACCTTTACCCACGTGGGAGACCCGGAGGAAGCTCCTGGCTTCGGATAGACACAGCTCCAGCCATTGTGGCCATTTGGAGAGTGAACCAGCAGATGGAAGACCTCTCTCTCTCTCTCTCTCTCTCTCTCTCTCTGCTTCTGCCTCTCTGTAACTCTGCCTTTCAAGTAAATAAATCTATTTTTTTTTAAAAAATGATCACCTTGGAGGTGGGTAACAATTGGAAGGGGGCACAAGGGGACTTCTGGGGGCTCATAATGCTCCTGTTTCTTGCTCTCAATGTTAGTCACATGATGTTAGTGTATTCAGATTGTGAAAATTCACTGAACTATACACGTCAATGTAAGCCTTTTTCTTTTCTGAATTTATTCATGTTTTAAATTGACAAATAAAAATTGTATATTTTATCATTTATAATATGTTTTGAAATATGTATCCATTGTGGAAATGACTAAAGCTAAGTAACATATGCTTTACTTCACATATTTGTCTTTTTGGGGGTGAGAACATTAAACATCTTTCTATCCTTAGCAATTTTCCATAGTCCAATACATTGTATTATCAAAACCACCTTGTACAACAGATCTATTGAAATTATTTTTAGTATCAAACTGAAATTTTGTATGTTTTGATGAATACCCCCATAATCCTCCCCAATGTCTATGTATCTAATTTATTTTAATAAAAGTAAGTTTTAAGAAACAGGTTATAATTTGCCCATGGGCTTTCTGGATGTCAAAGGAAAAGAAAAACTATAAAAGGAAGTGAGATATGTTTTATTATTTGGATTATTCATAAAGGAAAAAGCATAGCTCTTTTTTGAACAGCAAGTTTTTAAAACATTTATTTATTTGAATGGCAGAGTGGCAGAGAGAGAAGGAGAGATGAAGAGTGAGAGCGAGTGAATGAGAGCGAGCGAGCAAGAAAGAGAGAGTCACTCCACAAATGGCCACACGGCCACAACAGTTAGGTATGGATCAGGCTGAATCCAGGATTCCGGAACTCCATCTGGGTCTCCTACATGGGTGGCAGGGGCCCAGCTACTTAGATCATGGCCCCCTGCCTTCCTGGGGGAATTAGGTGGGAACTAGCTCAGCAATAAAGCAGCCTGATTGTGTTCCTGACTCCAACTTTGGCCTCCACCCACCCCTGGCTATTGTGAGTATTTGGGCAGTGAACCAGCAGATGGGAGTGTTCTCTCTCTCTCTCTCTCTCTCTCTCTCTCTCTCTCTCTCAAATAAATAAGTAAATAAATAATTTTAAAAGAAAACATTCAGCACTGTATTCCAATAAAATCTGTATGCATCTAAGAATGTAATGTGCATTCATATTAGTGCATAGTAATGGAAATTTTAACAAGTGGTCAGGTGGTAACTAATACCATTTGGGTTAGCCATAGGGTCAATAACAACAGTAACAACGATAACTACTATTTATTGAGCACATATTATGCCTAACTTTACAAGAATACCGAGGCACCAAGAGATAAAGAAACGTGCTCAATGTCCCAGGACTGGCAACTGGCGGAGTCTTCCTCTGAGACGGAAGCAATGCGGCTCCTATGTCCTCACCGCTGTTACCCTGCTACAGCAGTTTTCAATCTGCAATTCATGAACCATTAGTAGGCTATGAAATCTATGTAGCTTTTTTTGTTTTTAATGGAGTAGAATAGAATAGAAAATATGAAAAAAGAATAGAAAAAAGGTAAGATTTTATGAAACTTTTCTTTCACTCATGCAAGCATAAATAAATATTTATACATATGTATGTGGATGTGTACTGGGATGATATACAAAATGTAATATTTACAGTGGATTGCTCAAAAGACTTCAAAGCAACAGAATCTACTGGGTAGCCAAATCAATGAACTATATGTCTATTCAACAATTACCCATAACATCATTTCCCTAGACTAGGATTTGGAAGTAAATTGAGGGCAGACAGTTTGCAGCCCCGTTCCCTGCGAAGAGTTGGAGCATTATGAAAAGACTGCAGGAGGGGGAGCGAGCTGGGGAGGTGCTCATCAAGTCTGAAGTTCAAGCCACAAGAAGGACTACAGGGGTGAGAATATGCGCAAGGTTTAGGGGTGTCTTCCCTGCCAGCTGTTTGGGAATAAACTAGGAATCAATCGCTCTACCTTCTCTTTTCCCTCCAAATGACACAGTAATGTTGTCACACTGCAGAAGGAAAAACATTGCTGCTAAAAGTATTGTCAAGGGGAGTAACAAGTAGCTCACACTACTATTCACAACTGCATGTTGTCTGTCTGAGCGATACACTGCAAAACACAAACTGAGAAATAACCCCTCTGCTCTCTCCCTGCAGTGGGACCCAGTTTCTAGCCCTTGGTGACGTGCCCAGGTCTAGGCCAACAAATTGGCAAGTGCGTACCTGACAGAATGGTGACATTTTAGGGCTGGATCGTTGCCACTATGTTTAATACCTACAAATTTATCTGATTAAATGCTTGGGAAATTCATCTGAATAAATGTTCATGAGGACTCATAGTGATTTTGCTTTTTTAAAACAAGAAAAAATGTATTCTCATATAATTGTAGGAACATTTTAGATGGTCTATGGCCATGAGGATATTAAGGATATTAAGACTAAATATAACAGCTTTAAGAATAAAATTATTTTCAAAAGAGTGTCCAGCTAAGAGAGTAAGTAGAAAGGAAGTCCCAATCTTTCTTCTTCAGTTTTTAATCACAGCAGCATTCATTAAATTCCCAGTGGCAATAAGTGGTTAATTAACTACATTTCTAATCAGTATTTCTTACATTTTAAAATCACCAGACTATGGGTACTGAATTTCTACCACTGACTGTGAAGCTACACAAACCAACTGTTTCGCCTAGCAATGAATACTCACAAAGTCAGAATTTTAACAGCACATTCAGTTTTATCTGTACCCAAATTCTGAATTCTCTCAGTCTATAGAAGAAGATGCCTATAACTTTCATCCAAAAAGTGGTCAAAATTTTGATCTCCCTCTCTGGTATCAAGCTATTTCTTTTTATAAGAAAAAAGTTTAAAAAAATTTATTTGACAGAGATACCGAGAGACAGAGCGAGAGAGAGACAGACAGAGACAGACGAAGCTTCCTTCCATTGGTTCATTCCCCAAATACCTACAATAGACAGAGCTGGGTCAGCCCAAAGCCAGGAACTGGGAACTGGGAACTGGGAACTGGGAACTGGGAACTGGGAACTGAATCCAGGTCTCACACATGGGTGGCAGGAACCCAACTATTTGACCGATTAATGCTGCCTCCCAGGGTGTGCACCGTCAGGAAGCTGGAACTGGAAGTGGAGCCAGGTATTGGATCCAGGTCCTCTAATGTAGGACATGGGCATCCCAACCCTAGGTTAAATGCCTACCTTCAGTTCTTTTTTTTCTTTTGAAGATTTATTTGAAAGGCAGAGTTCCAGAGGCAGAGAGAGAGAGAGAGAGTGGGAGAGCGAGAGCGAGAGAGAGAGAGAGAGAGAGAGGAAAGGTCTTCCATCAGCTGGTTCACTCCGCAAAATGGCTGCAATGGCCAGAGCTGGGCCAATCCAAAGTCAGGAACCAGGAACTTCTTCCTGGTCTCCCATGCAGGTGCAGGAGCCCAAGGACTTGGGCCATCCCCTCTTGCTTTCCCAGGCCATACCAGAGAACTGGATCAGAAGTGGAACAGCCAGACTTGAACGGGCGCCCATAAGCAGGTGGAGGCTTAGCAGACTATGCCATAGCACCAGCCCTATCTTCAGCTCTTTCAATGTAACACTGTTATGTTCTCCCATTGAGACAGAATGTTTCCCTACTCCCTGTATCTGGAATAGTCCTGTGATATGACTTGTTTTGGCCAAAGATAATACAAAGCATCGATACAAGTAGAAACTTGTCGTCTCCATATGAAGAAGCCTGGACTAGCATGTTGGATAACAAAACACAATCATACTTGCATCGGTTCCTAGATGAAACCCTGCCAACCATCACACATATGAGCCAGACCACACTAGCTCATCCAGTTGCTGGCTGACCACAGATGCATAAGCAAGCCCATCAGAGAGAAGTACAACTGGTCCAAACCACAAAAGCAACCCAATTCACCCATCAGATAATGAGCTAAATAAGTGGCTGTTATACTGTGGGGTGTGCAAACTATGAATCATGGCCCAAAGTCTGGTCAATGGGATGTTTCTACACAGCTTCTCTGCTAAATATGACTTTTACAATTTTAAAGAGTTGTTATAAAAACATAGACTATGCCACAGAGATCATATGCAACTCCCAAATCCTAAAATACTTATAATTTGCTCCTCTATACAAAATGGTGACTCTTGTGTTAGGCCAGTAAGTTTTGTGGTGAGTTGTTATTGCAGCAAAAAGTAGCTGATATACATCTGCTCCTTAGAAACTAGGAGGTTCACAGAAGCCAGTTGACACCTGGTAAGTCTGTCCTTGGTACTTGTCCTCTAGTTGTTTGTTAACTAAGATAGCACTTGAAGTGAAAAGAATGAAAAAATTCGCACATAACCAGGGAAGGTATTTTTGTACCTTGCTTCTCAGAGGTAAAACGTTGAAAACAAGTATATAATGTTTAGTAGCTTTATCCACAATATCTCCAAACTGGAAACAAACCAAATATCTACCAAAAGGTGAATGGAGAAACGAAATGTAGTACTCTGCAATTAATAAATTACAGAGTCTCAGACTACAGCTGTTTAAAACCATTATTCTGAGTAGAAGAATCCAGACACACAAAAATACAGTATGATTCCATTTATAGAAAATTCTAGAAAGTGCAAACTAATATACAGTGACAGAAAGCAGATCAGTGGTTGCCTGGGGAAGAACGGCCTGCAAAGGGGCACCAAGAAGTTTTTGGGGGTGGGGGCTGGGGATAAAAATCTTCTGTACTTTGTAGCAGGGGTTTCACATCTGTCAAAAATAAGTGAATGTTACACTTTAAATGAATGCAGTATATTGTGTGCAAATTGTCCCTTAATAAAGTTGATTTTTAAAGTTTTTTTTAAAAAAGCATCTGTCCTAAAATTGAATTTAACATTCAAAAATGTATACAATTGGACAGAAAATGATATGCATTACACAGGATGTTTATATAAATATAGGACAGATCCAGGTCATGCTGTCAGTTCCCTTCTGATTAATTCTGAAAATATCAAAACATTAGATTCAGAAGTGACCTTAAAGGTTAATGAATTACATCCTCCCATCTAACACAGAAATTGCCTTTAGGGGTGAGACAGTCATATCAGCCTTGAATGTTTACCGTACAGGAGAAGCTAACTGCTTTTCAAAAAAAAAATTTTCTTGAGCATTTAGTTCAAATTTGTTTTCCTATAGCTTCCATGTATCTAGCTGAACCTGTTCTCATAGTAAAACAGGAAAAATAAAAAGAAAGTGACAAACAATGCCAGATCCCCAACCGTAACAAATAAAGTAAGTCTATTCTTATTCTAGCCTCATACTTATTTGAGGCCCTCCATTACATGTTTCATAATTCCAATTCTCTCTAAGCTAAATATAAATACTTACATTACCTTCTAGTTTTTTTCCCTTTCATATAATAAGGCTTACAGACCTTTAGCTCTTCTGGTGATAAGATCCACTGAGAAACAAGATCCATTTAAAATGTGATATTCAAAACTGAGCAAATAGGACACTTACATCCCTTACATTTTAGTTTTGTAAATGTCACTTCATACTTTTTGTTCATACTGTACTTGTGGATCACTAAAAATGCTAGGGTTTAAAAATATAATCTGATATTAATAAAGGTCTTTTCCCTCTCATGTTTTTACGATTGATTACTTGAGGTTAAATGTGGGATTTATGTCTTATTTAATATGATTTCAAATTATATCTTATAATAATCACTCAACTTATAACTGACTTAAATTTATTAGAATTTCTATACCTTTGTCATTTGAAGCATTAACAACTTTTAACAATTTCAAATGGATTAATAAGTTTAGCTAATATCTAAACTCTACCAAGTTATATATCTGTATTAGCTATGTTAAATAGAAAAGAGACCAAAATAGATACTAAACTGTCTTATCTCCTCAGCACTCAAAGACTACAGAGGGAGATATAAACAAATAATTGTAATTCGATTACATAAGTGCTAGTGGAAAGCTGTGCTCACTGAATACAGCTAAACATGGTTTACAAAACTAGTGATGCACAGGCAACTCTGGTCAATAGGGTTGTTCAGGCAGAGGGCTGAGGTAAGCTTAAGAATTGACTGAAGGAAAAACAGCCATATACAAAGGCATAGAGACCTTAACCACAGGGCCAAGGATGGAGACTGTGCTGCATATAAGCCAGATGTATCCATTGACATTCTTTAGATGTCTTTGTTCAATCAGCTGCAGATTCACTCTATTGCCTAGCCCACTGTTCTTCATCTTGTATCCAAGACTGTCAAGACAACTTGGAAAGAAGACTGTAAAACCCTAAGGTATGCTGTCTGTTGGAGACTTCTCGCCTAACCATCAAGTAGCCATAATATAAGCAGAAGTGAGGTGAATGTCGCACAGCAAACTTTGCGAGTACCATGCCGATTCCCAGGAGCATGTTATTCTAGGTACTCATTAATAATCAGTTCAACATCATTTTGTAGGATTCTTTTGCTTGTCAACACCAAGCTTATGGGTTTGTAATTTTATTTTTTTTTAACTTTTATTTAATGAATATAAATTTCCAAAGTACAGCTTATGGATTACAATGTCTCCCCCCCCCCCCATAAGGGTTTGTAATTTTAAAAATTCATCTCATTTTTATAAAAAGATCTTATGTATTTATTTGAGAGTAGAGTTACAGACAGTGAGAGCTTGAGACAGAGAGAGAGGTCTTCTGTCTGTTGGTTCACTCCCCAATTGGCCAGAATGGCTGGAGCTGTGCCAATCCAAACCCAGGAGCCAGGAGCTTCTTCCGGGTCTCCCGTGTGGGCGCAGGGGCCCAAGGACTTGGGCCATCTTCTCTTGCTTTCCCAGGCCATAGCAGAGAGCTGGGTCAGAAGAGGAGCAGCTGGGACTCGAACCGGTGCCCATATGGGATACCGGTGCTGCAGATGGAAGCTTAGCCTACTATGCCACAGCACTGGCCCCTCATCTCCTTATTTTTAAAATCACCATTATTTTTTAAATCACCCACCCCCTTCCCATTTTCCTTCAAGCCTATCACTAGTGGTTCTTTTCGTGGGAGGAACAGATTTGAATTGCTATTAGATAAGAAGAATACACTCCTGTTGGGTAGAATGCAGGACTATGCACCCAAATAGAGGTTGGATATTAGAATCACATGGCAGCACTTCTAACAAATTGGTTCAGGCCTCTGAATTAATTTTATTTATTTTACAGCAAAAACATTATGAGTTGAAATTGCCCTGTTCCCATTAAACTTGAGTAATACTTGGGTTGCATTTATGTCATTTAAAAATCCAGCATATTTTTCTAAAGTGCAAGTGATTTGAATGTTTCAGCCTGTATTAAGTTATCCTTTAGTTATCTGTAGCCCTCAAATGAATTTATGACCTTCATTAGAGAAGGGATTCTCTATTTCTCATTTGTAAAAGTCATGATGATGGCAGCATGTGGGGTTAGGAAGACTGGAGGAAATTTTTTTCAAGGCTTGTTGATTGCTGTTTTTTTTTGTTTGATGAGCAAACAACACAACATACCTAGCGCCTTTTAGTGAAACAGCAACAATAAAAAAAAGTGCACCCTAAACCTATGTAAATTTCAATTTGCATCACTCACAAGCCTCCTATATTTTAGCAGATTTTAATGAGAGCTAAATAACTGGTATATGTTTAAACTTAATTGTAATCAAATGTAATGGCATGTATGCAAAGCATTTGCTTTACTTAAAGCACTCTTTATAGATGAAATGTGATTATTAAACTCCATAGTAGATCATTCACGGGGGGGGGGTAGTGGTTCATCATCTCCATGCCTCTACTTTTCCACCTTTTGATGACACTAGCTATAGTTTAAGATTATGAATGTTATAAACGAATAGTTAACTGAAGAAGCATCTTTATCAATAGCAAAATGAAATGTGTAACATGATACTAATAAAGTCATTTATGACTTTCAATGGAGAGCAACGGTAAATGGAAAAAAAATCCATTATTTATCAGCAGTAAATCCAATGTTTTTGGTAAACCAGTTTTCACGGAAACCCTGTATGTGTTAGCTTTTCCTGAACCTTGCTACAACTGTCAATTTTTTCTAATATGTAATCAAGGGAATTTTGTGTTGGGAAAAAACTTTTCATCTTCATAAAGGACACTTAGAGGAGAAGTAGGGAAAAACAAGAAAGATCATGCATAAGGATTAACTGTGAAGGTACGGAATGAATGGATTTCAACTATTTTTTTTTAAAGTGTTAAAAGGTTTATCTGAAAAGAGATGTTCTTTGAATCATGTGGAGTCTGATTTCCAATTTCAGAGTATTTCTAAATTTAATTGAAAATGAAGGCAGATACAAATAGCTACGTTTTCTGAATTAAATTGGTTTGCTAGTTCTCTTTGCAAATTTCACATTAATCAGTCTATCAACTCATGCTTCTTAAAACTGTCCTAACTAAATTTCCAATAATCTTTAACAGTAATGAGTTTAGGGGCCGGTGCCATGGCTCACTTGGTTAATCCTCCGCTTGCGGCACCGGCATCCCATATGAGCACTGGGTTCTAGTCCCGGCTGCTCCTCTTCCAGTCCAGCTCTCTGCTGTGGCCTGGGAGGGCAGTGGAGGATGGCCCAAGTGCTTGGGCCCTGCACCTGCATGGGAGACCAGGAGGAAACACCTGGCTCCTGGCTTCGGATCAGCACAGCGCTGGCCGTGGTGGCCATTTGGGGGGTGAACCAATGGAAGGAAGACCTTTCTCTCTGTCCCTCTCTCTTATTGTCTATAACTCTACCTGTCAAATAAAAAAATAGTAATGAGTTTAAAATCATATTGTAGGCAAAATTCCTTGGTGAAAGAGCCACTGGTGTTTCATTACATTATGCCTAAAATTTCTTTGCTTTACATAAAATTTAAGAAAAGCATAAAAATGGAAATACAGAACAAAAAAAAAAACCCAGGGAAGCCCTTCACAGGATTAGAATGGCTATATTTTCACAGTTGGGGGATTCACATTTGTGTGTAAATCTATGATACAAATTCAGACATTATAGTGTCTGAATGTGAAGAAAGCCCAAACACAGCCAACCCTGCTTACCCCACTGAACTAAATTGTGTATAATTAAGTTTTCTATGCTAAGATTTATTTGACAGAGAAAGAGAAAAAAGAGGGAGAAGAGAGAGGGGGGAGAGAGAGAGAGAGAGATTGATTGATTGATTGCTTTTGTCTCTCCTGGCTGTTTCCCAAATGGCTCCAATAGCCTGCACTGGGCCTGGCTGAAGACAAGAACTTCACCAGGTCTCCCATGCGGGTGGCAGGGGCCCAAGTGCTTGAGCCATCATCAGCTGCTTTCCAGGTGCATTAGCAGGGCGCTAGACTGGAAGGAGAGTAGCTGGGACTCAAACCAGCACCCCAATATGGGATGCAGGCATCTTAAGCACCATAATGCCTGCCTGAAATTATGTGTGCTTATATTTTTAAGCAAGGGCACTTTTCTCTTTTCTGAAGGTAGCTCTCTGAAGCAAACATTACCAACTTGCCAAAAATAATAATTGTAACAGTTTTGTATTATCACAAATATAGATACTTAATCTGGTCATCACAAATGTCCTGGTGTGTTCCATATTTCACCCTAGCCGTGATTTACTCTCTGAGATGAGAGTAATGTTAAAAACCAGGAGCATTATGTTGAGAATCATGAAACACATAGGCAAAATTTTGTGAAGGACTCACATACACAGAGAAAAGGGAAAATAGATCCATCAGACAAAGACTATAACACTTCTGGCCTCATCTAGAAATAGTGGTGCTGTCAGCAGCAGTGTTGTAACACCTTCCTCCTCAACACAGTATCTAGCCATGAAATGGACATGCTCAAGACATGCATGGTTGCATTCCAGTTGGGGAACGAGTTGACAGATGAAAGTATTGCTAGCGATACTTCCACTCCAACCCAAATATTTCATTGACAGTTTGCAGCAAGGGTCTACAAATGAGGAAAGGATAATGAGGAGAAAGAAAGTATATGAAGACAAGCAGATTTGAGTGACAGAATCTTCCAAAAGGAGAAAAAAATCAAATAGAGAGGCTCAGTGGACTAAGCAGCCTGGAAACTCAGCCTAGAAGTTAGTATAGACAGAGCCACAGGGAACTCAATTGCCAGTTGAGTTTGATATTGTCTTTTTTTTATTACTGCTTTGTGAGTGATCAGGAAGAAAATGGAAAGTCCTTCTTTAAGAATTACAATAAAGGATTATTTCTTACTGTTAGGTTCTGTGCTTCCCATTCCAACTCCCCTTAAAAATAATGCTTCCTTAAAGATAAAGCTAATACCAAGCATATGAGGATTAAGCATGAAGGTATGGATTGAAAGGAAATCAACCACAGTTTTAAAAGGCTTATCTGTAAAGGAGTGTTCTTTGAGTCAACGACAGTCTGACTTCCAATTTTAGAATACTTCCAAATTTAATAATAGTAATTATTTTGAATATATATGTAAATATATTCATTCCTTTTTATCACTCTCTTATACCTTGCTTTGCAATTGACTGTTGCCTTGCATCTCCAGTAATTTATCACACATTGTGTAGAATGAGGCTTTGGATATTAAACCATTCAGTCTGTCAATCTACGTCGGAAGCACCCTCAATGTCTTTTAAATGTTGTTCTGAAACATTTAAAGAGGGCCATCTGCAATAAGAATGATCATTAGATGATGATAAACAGTACTGGGTCACAGATGGAGAAAGTAATAGTATTGGAGAGCCATTTTCCATTTTCATGTTAATGTTATAGATTACATATTAAAGAAATGTGCCAGTAATGAAGCAAAAAACAAAGAGGGCCATTGGAGAAGAACAGTTATGCTATTGAAAGCAATGATATAATAAGCAGAATGGCCCCAAGCCATCTGCTTTTAAAGCTTACCATATTTAGGCTGTTACTGCCATTCGATTGTCCATGGAGGTGCTATTCTGAGATAACAGGGAAGTGGGCAAAACTAATACGAATTGAACCACTGTCAAAATTATGATTTAAATATAGATTCCCCACCCCCCCCCGACAAACAAATCTACTGTTCCAGTGAGATAATGTACAATTTTTCTATGGAGTTGATCCTTTTGCCTTAGTCTACTTATGGTACTTGGTTTTTCACTTCTCTCTCTTCCCCGCATCATAAATTCTTCCATTTTGAAGATCTTTTCTAGGACATTAGAGGCAATTATGCCAACATAAGACATTTCTCGTGTTACATGCAAAGAATCAAGTTCTTAGCCACATAAATACTTGTAAGACAAAAGTCTCAGCTGGCTCTCCAATCTGAGCAGGATATGTCAGTTTAGAAAAAAGAATACTTACAGGGGACTAAATATTATACATAAACACAAAAGGAACTGACAAATGGAGAAAATGGAAATATGTCCACTGCTACTGTTCTAATTAATGATCACCTATGTAGGCACTACAGAACACAAGAACTAGTTGAAGGAAGTTAACTTTTCACACTTATGACTATTATTTTCTTTTATTGAGATTTATATAACCATGCCAGTAAAAAATTTTTAACATTAAAATTTATAATATAGAACAAGAAAAAATTTATTAATTAATATTTCTTAAAATTACATGAATGGATTCTTTAGGGCAAAAGAAAAAAATCTTCTCCAGAAATGTTTCTAAAAGAGTGAACTGGGGAGATCTAGAGAATGAGATGCAAGAATGACAGAGCTGAAGAACTCGGGTTAGGTCTCTTCATCTTTACAATGACTATGCCCTTGCTGTTTCGAACAATTCCCTGAGCTACAGGGATATGCAGTAACTCCATGGTTGAGGACATACACTGTGCCTAAATGAGCTGGGACAGTTCTGAACCATTTCAATGTGCTCCCAAAGCGAATGCCTGCAATATTTTCTCTTTTATTGAACTTCGTATAACTATATTAAAAATATTTCTTAGTCTTTAATTTATGCACATCACAACTCTGAAGAGACTAGAAAAGCATAAACTGTGGGGCTCAAAGTCTGAAAATGAAGCTTTTAGGTGTTTATTTTCATTCCTGCTCTCCTCTAAAATCTTTTCAGTCTTCTATGCTCCAAAATTAAAACTTCATCCTTAGGTTTTGCAATTCAGATCTTATAAGGAGATAAAGAGGGAAAGGAAAAGTTTATGATTCAGGGGTGTAATAAGCTCCAGCTGGCATATCATGAGCCTAGTTATGTCAAAATAAATAAATGATCAAAAATAATCTTATTAAAAAACAAAATCATATTGGAATTTTGGAGAACAAATTTCAGTAAAACAAGTGAAATGAAAATAAGAAGGATATTAAAATGCAGAACCTGATTGATTATGTATTAGCCAGATCAAAGCCTCTGGGTGATAATGAGCCACTGAACAGGGATTACCACCTGTCCTGTTTGTCGAGCAGCTGGACCCACCAAGAACAGCTGGACGGAAACGCTTATATAAAATTAGCCTTTAGAAGACTAAGCTAAGTTTTTTCACCTGCTTCTCGGTTCTGCATCTTTATCACTCATGCCAGAGGTAAAAAGCTTTTTATATTTTGATGCTGCCTTAGCCTTAGGGGAAAACATAGCTTTGAACACCAATATTCCCAGTGGCTTCCCACCAAGTAACAGAGGTTGTCTTCTAGACCTAATAAGGTAAGACGTTAGGTGCACCTGGGTTTCTGTCACTGGCTCATCTTTTGCTCTTATATCTAAGCCCCTGCAAATTCTTTCAAAAGCGAGTAGAAATATGAGTTCTAAAACCAGCAAGTTATTAAAAGTCATTTATCCCTATATTCCTCTTCAAGTATCATGGTTTCATTGAAACCTCTTTGAAATCACAATAGATATGCACACCTGGATGGTTTATCAAGTAATTTTGATTCAAGATGGTAGAATAAAAAAAGACATGTGGCAATCATTATTTGTTGCTCTCAGTTTTTTTTTTTTTTTTGACAAGCAGAGTTAGACAGTGAGAGAGAAACAGAGAGAGAGTTATAGAAAGATAGAGAGAAAGGTCTTCCTTCCATTGGTTCACTCCCTTAATGGCCGCTACGGCTGGCGCTGCACTACTCTGAAGCCAGGAGCCAGGTGCTTCTCCTGGTCTCCCATGCGGGTGCAGGGCCCAAGCACTTGGGCCATCCTCCACTGCCCTCCCGGGCCGCAGCAGAGAGCTGGACTGGAAGAGGAGCAGCCGGGACTAGAAACCGGGACTAGGACCCGGAGCCCCAACCAGGACTAGAACCCAGGGTGCCGGCGCCGCAGGCAGGCGGAGGATTAGCCAAGTGAGCCACGGCACCGGCCCTCTCAGTTGGGTTTAAATATTCTTTACCTTTATTATTTATTTTCATTTTATCTGAAAGGCAGAGAGACAGAGAAACAGAGACAAAGACTGTTCCGCCTTTGGTTCACTCCCCAAATGCCTGCAACAACCAAGGTTGGACTAAGCTGAAGCCAGGAGCCGGGAACTCAATCCAGGTCTCTCACATGGGTGGCAGGGACCCAACCACTACAGCCATCATCTGCTGCCTGCCAGGGTTTACACTAGCAGGAAGCTGGAATCAGAGCGGAGCCAACACTCAAATCCAGGCACTCCAATATAGGACGTGGGCATACCAAGTGACGTGTTAACTGCTGCATCAAATGCCCAGTGTAAGTTGTCTTAAAGCCAGCAATCTTTTTTAATAGTTATTGTGCAACAAGTGAATGAGTTAATAAAAGATAATCTATAGGGGCCAGCATCATGGCACAGCAAGTTAAGTTGCCTCTTGACGCCAGCATCCCATATCAGAGTGCCAGCTGCTCCACTTCTGATCTAGCTCCCTGTGAACGCACGCTGTGGGAGGCAGCAGATGAAGGCTCAAGTGTTTCAGTCTCTGCCACCTACTTGGGAAAGCAGGATGAAGTTCCTGGCTCCTGGCTTTGGCCTGGCCCAGCGCTGGCTGTTGTAGCCATTTGAGTAGTGAACCAGCAGATGGAAGATCCTCTCTCTCTCTCTCCCCCCTCTCTCTGGCTGTGCATCTCCCTCTTTCTCTTTGTAACTCTGTCTTTCAATTAAATAAAACTTTACAAATTAATCTGTGGCCTGGTTGCATCATACCAGCAGCATCAGCGTCCCCTGAGACTGTTAGAGATGCGGACTATCAGGTCTCCTTCTAGACCTACTAAGTCTCGATCTAGAGTTTAATTAAGAATGCCCAGGCAGTTTGCATGCAGTTGAACATCTGAGAATCAATGTTCCTGTGTTTAATCAGAGGCTCTCTATTGCTTTACATATTTGGACTGGTTTTATTGGAATATGACACTTTAGCACAAAAAAGAGGCTGGGAAGCCTGGGTATTAAAGCTATACCTACTATGTAAACTTGTAGTCCATATACATTGCATTAAGGAGGAGCTGTAGCACAGGAATATTGCAGAAGATCACAGGAAATTAGCATATCTGTACATCTGTGTACTGACTGGAACAGGGCGTTTTCATTAGACTCCAATCTGAGGGTTTCTCTGTCTGCCCAAAGGGAACTGAGAATAGAATCCTTCTACTTCCACAATATAGGATAGAACGCAGAAGGGAGGGGTGTGAAGGAGAGGAAGGGAAGAAAGGGAGGAGGAGTGGGAGAGAGAGAGCCAGAGGCATACAGGAAAGAAGAGAGAGGAAACACTGTAGGCGGCAAGCACGGGCAGCAGGCACTTTTACACCACACCGGAAGCAGCATGCCTTAGCAAGCAGAGAAGTCCTTATTTCAAATTTGCACTTGGAGCAACTGCAGACAGACCAAGAATGCTCATCGAGTATTAAGAGATCTGACAGAAGAAAGCAACCCGTGCAGCTCAAGCTGGGAATGAAACACAATGAAAAGAATGAATAAAAAGTAGGTGCTGGGGGAAAAGTACAATCTATAGAGGGATGGGGATAAATTCCCCTGTTTAAACTTTTCCAGTTTCTACGAAGGGGATATTGAAAGCTAATATGGAAGCCGGCGCCGTGGCTCAATAGGCTAATCCTCCACCTTGCGGCGCCGGCACACCGGGTTCTAGTCCCGGTTGGGGCGCCGGATTCTGTCCCGGTTGCCCCTCTTCCAGGCCAGCTCTCTGCTGTGGCCAGGGAGTGCAATGGAGGATGGCCCAGGTGCTTGGGCCCTGCACCCCATGGGAGACCAGGAAAAAACACCTGGCTCCTGGCTCCTGCCAGGATCAGCACGGTGCGCCGGCTGCAGCGGCGGCCATTGGAGGGTGAACCAACGGCAAAGGAAGACCTTTCTCTCTCTGTCTCTCTCTCACTGTCCACTCTGCCTGTCAAAAAAAAAAAAAAAAAAAAAAAAAAAAAAAAAAAAAAACTAATATGGGATCCGGGGGCAGGTGTTTTACGCAGTAATTAAGACACCTGAGTTCAAGTCCAGTTCCTCTTTGGATTCCAGCTTCTGGCTAATGCTCACTCTGAGAAGTAGCAGGTGATGACTCGAGTACACAGATCCCGGCCACCCACTTGGGAGATCTGAACTGAGTGTCAAGCTCCTGGCTTCAGCCTGGCCCAGTCCTGGCTGTTGTGAGCATTTAGGGAGCATTTCTCTCTGTCTCTTTCTCTCTTTCTGCCTTTCAAGTACATAAAATAAATAAGTAAAATAAATTTTAAAAATCAGATCAGAAGCTCATAGTATGCTAATTATAGGCAGTTATTTATGTTTTATTTACTTTTTAAGTTACATACTTTTACATATAATTAGGCTTCAATTAAGTGTACAGCAAATGGTAAAAATTTCTCGTTTATACAGCACAACTTCAGTCATTCACAACGACTCTTTTCTGATGCTTTAAAATCTCCAGTTAAAGACTCCTTCAAAGGCTCCAACCAGATATTAATTAAGGATTCCTCTTAATAGATAAATATGTGGGAGCCGGTGCTGTGGCACAGCGGGTTAAAGCCCTGGCCTGAAGCGCTGGCATGGGTGCCAGTTCGAGTTCTGGCTGTTCCTCTTCCCATCCAGTTCTCTGCTGTGGCCTGGGAAAGCAGTAGAACATGGCCAAGTCCTTGGGCCCCGCACCCACGTGGGAGACCTGGAAGAAGCTCCTGGCTCCTGGCTTTGGACTGGCGCAGCTCTGGCCATTGCGACTATCTGGAGAGTGAACCAGTGGATGGAAGACCTCTGTCTCTACCTCTCTCTGTAACTCTTTCAAATAAATAAAATAAATCTTTTGAAAAAATAGATAAATATGTGAACCAGGCAGCCTTTAAAATGCTAACTAGTGTCAGGATTCTAGTGGTCAAAAGTAGTCTACCAAGCCAATTGACTAATTGGCTAATTCCACCCTTAGCTGAGGGAAGAGGAAATGATTGTTTCAGTTGAACTCCATGGATGGAGGGAGCAGAACAAAAGGAAAAAGAAAGAGGGCCATGAGTTAGGAGGCAACAGAGCAGTAAAGAAATGTCGTGTAGCAATTTGTACCTGGACATCAGTTGGGGAATAGAATGCCAAAAGAAACATGAATATTTTTGTTTCCTTCTAAATAGAAAAATCCCATCAACCTTAGGCAAGCACTTCACTAGTTAAGTCTGGAGGTATCATCTGCTTAGGGCACATAGGCCAATTGGTATCTTCAATCTTTTTCAAAGGCTTGAAATGTAGGCCATTCGGGAGTGAGAAAGCCTTTCCCTTCACTGCTTGGCAAGATAAAGCTGGGCAATTGTTGAGCCCCAGTTGAGTGAATTTTATGTCAGTTAAAGGAAGTAATTGTGGGTAGGTTGCCAACAATTTATCAGATAACCAAGTACAATCCCATTAAGATAACCGCTATACCCTTGAATTGAAGACTTATAGAGCCATATAGAGGTGGCTTTTGTCTGGAAAGGACAAAAGACTGAATAATGTGGTCACTTCTCTGCCTCAGAGATATTAAGACAAACCAAGAGACTTTGATCATTTTCTCAGGAAAAAGCAGGGAGATTTTATTACATAGCATCTTGCTCCAAATGCTAAGAATAACTGTGGAGGTATCAAGTTTGTTCTGCTCTTACTCAGTTACCCCAAGATTCTAAAGAAATTTAAAGACAAACACAAATAGAAAATTCCAAAATCTTGTTAGGCTTTTTGGATGTATAAGCAGTACTAACAATCTCTGTAAACATTTTTGCTTTTATTAAAGAAATATAAGGTCATAAAATTTTAACATGCTGATTGTATGCAATTATAATTAAATTTTTTATAATTCACAAACATATCTTTCTTTATTTGGTTGTTCTGATAGTTTTAAATGGAGAACAAATTCTAATCTTTGCTCTATATTAAATTTTAAAAGTAACTGGAATCATTAAAATTGCCTCATTTTTTTGCTTAACAGAATACTTTAAAAAGATGAACAATAAAATACATGAAAGTGTAAAGGCCAGACAGAATCTATAGTAGTTTTGACTATAAAATGAGAATCTATACTATATATATTACAGTATTCTTTTAAGATCAAATGTGGTGGGGCCATGGCTATGGCATAGTGGGCTAAGCCTCTGCCTGTGGTGCTAGGATCCCGTGTGGGTGCTGGTTCAAGTCTGGATGCTCCTCTTCCAACTCAGTTCTCTGTTACAGCCTGGGAAAGAAGTAGAAGAAGAAGGGGCTCAAGTGTTTGGGCCCCTGCCCCCAAATGGGAGACCCAGAAGAAGCTCCTGGCTCCTGGCTTTAGATTGGATCAGCTCCAGCCATTAAGGTCATCTGGGGAGTGAACCAGGGGATGGAAGACTTCTCTCTTTCTACCTCTGCCTCTCTGTAACTGTGCCTCTCAAATAAATAAATAAAATCATTTTAAAAAGATTAAATAGGGTAATGTATATAATTTTATGTATTCAGTTGACATTCTATAAGAGGAAATAAATGCTGGTTTATTTTATTTTTTAGTTTAGTAAAGTCTATGAAAATTTTACCTAGCTCTGTATATCAAACAGTCACTTAGGTTATTATTGTTTTAACTTGCTATTTTTCTTTTCAACATTTTATTATTTTTCTTTTATTCTAATTTCTTGAATTTTTTTGTAGGAATGCAGATAAGCAGGTAATGCCTTTGGTAAGGGTGGTGATGGTCTTAGCAGTGAGATAATACCTAATCCTAAAAATCCTTAATCACATATTGACTCTTCAAATACATGAACTGTTGTATGTCAAATAAATACAATTTGAAAATTGTTTAAAGTCCTTATACTTCCAGTGTACCTTCTATACTCGTGCATATCTTATTATACTCCAAGACTTCAGATGTCTTTATGGTCCCCACCTGCCTAATACAGTGACTATAAATACTTGTTGAATGAATGAAAATAATACTCTTAGAAATGTCTTCACATGGGGCTGGCACCTGCGGTGCCGGCATCCCATATGGGCACCGGGTTCTAGTCCCGGCTGTTCCTCTTCCAGTCCAGCTCTCTGCTGTGGCCCGGGAAGGCAATAGAGGATGGCCCAAGTGCTTGGGCCCCTGTACCCGCATGGGAGACCAGGAGGAAGCACCTGGCTCCTGGCTTCGGATCTGCGCAGTGCTGGCCATAGCGGCCATTTGGGGGGTGAACCAATGGAAGGAAGACCTTTCTCTCTGTCTCTCTCTCTCTCTCTCACTCTCTATAACTCTACCTGTCAAATAAATAAAAATAAGGTCTTCACATGAGAATTGTTCATACATTATTCTAAGCATCTCATCTATAGAATGCTAATCAAAAGCAATCTAAATTCCTGAAAAATGGAAACTTATCTGAGATTCTTCACTATACAGTACCTTAAAAGGTAACAAGGTAGTAACAGTAACCTGAAATGAGACTACCAGTTTTGCTTTAGGCACTAAGTATATCATTAAAATAATATTTAGGAAAGTAAAAATATAGTATGTGACAGTAATGAAAATATTCTAGCTGTTTAGACTTGGATGTTTCAAAAATCTAAACTTTAATTTTAATATGGTAAATTAAAAGACAAATCAACAGATTCATATTCAAGTTTAAGTAAAAATACATGTCAATTATAAGTGAATTCTATTATTTGAAATTAAAATCATATATGTTCATTGTGCTTTTCAGTAGTTTGGATTACAAGTGGCAAACTAGCAGCCTTCGGACTAAATTTGGCATTCACATGTATTTTGTTTAGCCCACACAATATTTTTTTTTAAGTTTGAATTACTCAACATCCAAATATTCAGAGACTTTTTTTAAAGAGTAGTCCAAACTTCTGACTTCTCCTTTAAATGGGATGGTTTGGCCTTACTGGGCTCCCGTTCTTACATGGTAACAACTGGCTGAGGTTAACAGCTACCACTCCATAAAGGGATATGTACTCTAGTCATTTACATCACCAGGTTAGCCCTTGTGAGCTTTTAAGTTTGCCACCGTTGGTTTAGACTAGCAAGGCTTGGCCATAGCAATCTTAGAATATCTTTCTCTGCTTATCAACTAGCAAGGACACAGGAAGAGCTAGAAAATTGGGATAGTCCTATACTATTTAAGAAATTGATTCTAGTTAAAACTTCCCTTAAGGAAAACTATAGGAGAGATGAACTCACTGGCAGAAATGCCAGTCTTAGGAAAATTCTTCCCCACTTGCTTTAATGAAATTAGACAAATCTGATACGAAAGCACAACAAGAAATAGAGACCAATATCACCAATAAACACGTATGCAATAATCCTAAAGCAAACAGTGGCGAATCAAATCCAATAATGATTGTTTAGAATCATACCTCACAACCGATTTGGAGCTTTTTTAAGAATGGAAGAAGTACTGGGGTCAACTGGCTAGCTATGTTATAAAAAATGAAACTCCATCTCTATCTCACATATTACACAAAAAGTTAATTCCAGGTGGATTGTAGGTTTCAATGTGAAAGTCAACAAACACAGTTTCTAGAAGATAATACAAGAGATTATATTCTAGGGTTAGGTAAATATCTATTAAATAGGACACAAAAATTACCATAAAGAAAAGTTATTTATAGGGCTAACACTAAAATTCAGAACTTCTTCCATCAAAAGATACAAGTTCATTTAAAAGCAAGCTATGCAATGCGATAAAATATTTGCAGCACATAGAAGGGTCTTCAAAATATTCCAGGAAAATGTGTATTATGAGAAAAGTATGCATGCATACAATATTTTGCACCAATGTAAACTTACATTTTAATTCTACTTTCCAAGGACTTTTAAAATCTATATATAATATATAATCTTATAATCTACAAAGGACTATTAAACAGAATTTGTAAGAAACAAAGAAATAAACCTATAGATTAACAAGAACAAGAGGAATGAATCAATAAGAAAACAGGCAAGAATAGAAACTTGAATAGACATTTCACACAGCATAGGGAAAATGATCGCTAAATACCTGTAAAAACATTCTACCTCATACGTAATCAGGGGAATGCAAATTAAAACCACAAAAAATTCTAGTGCATACTCACTGCAATGGTTACAATTAGAAAGGCTTACACTATTATTGTTGCAATACGGAGCTACTAGAACATTCATATACTGCTGGTGGGAGCATAAAATTGGTATAACCATTTTGGAAAACTGTTTGGAAGTATCTGGTAAAGCTCAGCATATGCATATCCTCAACACAGGCACTTTTGCTCCTGCCTATATAAAAAATATTTATGTATGCACATGTGTACCAAAAGATACACAAAACAATGTTCGCAGGAGTTTTATTCATAATGCTTCCAAACAAGAAAATACCAGGATGTCCACCAACGAAAGGATGGATAAACAAATGATGGCATATATTTGCAACAGGATATCCAATAGCAAGGAAAATGTATGAGAAACACACACGGCGACACGGACTCATCTCATAAGCACAAGGCTGAGTCACAGACACAAAAGTTTATATACTGCATGATTCCATTTTTGTAGAGTTCAAAAAACAGGCAAAAGTACACCGCAATGTTAAAATGCGGGGTAACAGTTATTTTTAGGATGAAGAGCAGAATATACAAGGGTGCTTCCAAAAGTTCATGGAGGGGCAGGTGTTCAACCAAGCGGTTAAGTGTCACACAGCACAGTAACTGTGATCCATACCTGGCTACAACTCCTAGCTCCAGTTTCCTGCTTCCCTGAGAAGCTGCTGTGACGGCCCAAGTAATCGCATTCCTTTCACCCATGTTGGAAACCAGGAATGATTTCCTGGCCCCCTGCTTCAAAATGGGCCCAGTCTAGGACAATGGATGCATTTGGGGAGTAAACCAGCAGATAACAGCTCTGTCTCTGTCTCTCTCTGCCTCTCAAATTACAAATCATTTCTTGAAAGTTCATAGAGGGGGGCTGGCACTGTGGCATAGCGGGTAAAGCCGCTGCCTGCAATGCTGGCATCCCATATGGGTGCCAGTTTGAGTCCTGGCTGTTCTACTTCTGATCCAGCTCTCTGCTATGGCCTGGGAAAGCAGTAGAGGATGCCCCAAGTCCTTGAGCCCCTGCACCCACATGGGAGACCTGGAACAAGCTCCTGGCATTTGGCTTCAGATCGGCCCAGCTCTGGCCATTTTGGACATCTTGGGAGTGACCCAGTGGATGGAAGACCTCTCTCTCTACCTCTGCCACTCTGTAACTCTGCCTTTCAAATAAATAAATAGAAAAGTTCATGGAGCAGCTGGCATCAGGGCATAGCAGGTTAAGCCACCGCATACAGTGCTGGCATCCCATATGGGTGCGGGTTTGAGTCTCAGCTGCTCCACTGCTAATGTGTCTGGGAAAGCAGCAGAAGATTGCTCAAGTGCTTGGAACTCAGCACCCACATGGGAGACCCGGATGAAGCTCTTGGCTTTGGCCTTGCCCAGTCCTGGCCATTGCAGCCATTTGGAAGAGTAAACCAGCAGATGGAAGATTTCTCTCTGTCTTTCAAGTAAAATAAATGAATCTGTAAAAAATAGTTCATGGAATCCTGAATTAAAAGACATGCATTAAATGTATTAAAAGTATGAAAAGTATGCGTAGCTCAGAGTCTTCAAAATGTTCATAAAAAACATACACCGCTGAAAACCTGTGCATGTAATTTATGTACTGCAGTTCATGTATGTAATTTATGTATGTAGTTTTTCTTGCACTAAAGTAAATGTGTCTTTTAATTTCATCTCCTACTAACCTTTAAAATAAATTTTCTTTTATTATTTGTCTGAAAGACATAGCAACAGAGAGAAAGAGAAAGAGAAAGAGAGCTTCCATCTGCTGGTTTACTCCCCAAATAGCCTCAACAGCCAAGTTCAGGCCAGGACTAACCCAGGAACCAGGAACCTCATTCCAGTCTCCCACAAAGATGGCAGGTGCCCAAGTACTTGGAACATCTGCTGCTGCCTTCCCAGATGCATTAACAAGAAGCTGGATCAGCAATGGAGTAGCCGAGGACTTGAACCAGCACTCTGTAATAGCACACTGATAGAAAATGCCTGCATTCCAAGTGGCAGCTTAACACTCTGTGCCACATGGGGGCCCCCTCCCATTAACTTTCTGAAATACCAGAATGTGTGTGTGTGTGTGTGTGTGTGTGCCCGCGTGTGGTCTCTTTGGGGACTGCTGATAATGTTTTCATTTGTTTTCCTAGATGGTAAACATGTGTATGTTCATTTGTGACATTTGTATTGAGGTGAATCTTCATTATCTGTACACTTTCTAAATGTGCGTTATTCTTAAGAAAAACCTGATTCAATCAACCCGTTTTTGAAAATATTCTTGAATACAATGTACTCAATACAACACATTACTGAATCAGTACTGCCTAATGATTTTGTGTTGTTGTTTTGACAGCATTTAGGAAAACTGCATCATGTCTTCTGATCAATTTATTGAACAAAGATACTTTAACACAGCAATGAGGCTTAGGTTAAATTATGCCACAGCCTCACCTGCTGGTTGTTTTCCATAACCAAACTTTCCATTTGCCTCTGCATTATATGGAGATCAAAAATCTCTCCATACTTGTGGATTTTAGTATGTATTTTTTTAAAAATGAATTTTATTTATTTTTTGAGAGGCAGTGTTAAAGACAGAAAGAAGGAGAGACAGAGAGAAAAGTCTTCCATCTACTGGTTCACTCCCCAAAAATGGCTGCAAGGGCTGGAGCTGTGCCAATCTGAAGCCAGGAGCCAGGAGCTTCCTTTGGATCACCCATGTGGGTGCAGGGTCCCGAGCACTTGAGCCATTTTCTACTGCTTTCCCAGGCCATAGCAGAGAGCTGGATCGGAAGAGGAGCAGCTGGGACATGAACCAGCGCCCACATGGGATTCCGGTGCCTCAGGGGAGGCTTCACTCACTATGCCACGGTACCAGCCCCTGTAGGATGTATTTAAGGCGGGATTGTTTAGGGTACAGGGTAAGACACAGAGCAGCTTTGCAGGGATTGGTGGCAGTGTGGATGAATATCAAATAGTCCTATCAGCTCGGCGACTGCATAAAACACACTCTGATCTTCCAAACAAATGGTTAAACCAGCAAGCTAAAGAAAGGACATGATTACTCCTATTTCACAGAACTTAGGGGAAAAACGGAATGGCTGGGCTGGGGGTCAAAGAGAGACAGAATTATAAAAGATTTTCTTTTGCACTGCTTACAAGCACAGGAATGAATTAACAATCCGGCAAGACCAGAACAAACATGTAGCTCAGAGAAGTGTCAGCTAGGTCCCAACTTTCACTCCATGGCAAGTGATCTTAGGGAAATGATCTCAGGGAAACCTAGACATCTCAGAGCTTCAGTTTCCACATCGGGAAAAACGAAGATAATCATAGGTGCTACCTAAGCCCTCTGTGGATGTTGTAAGAATCAAACTGGATAACAGGAATGAGGAGGTTTTATAAAGTGCTACACAGACACATAGGATTACCTGCAAATTTCCTACTTGAGTATGACACCAATGACCATGGCATGGTAGAAGGACCACAGGACAAGGTATCATAAGAGATGACTTTCTAGGTCAGTTTAACTACTTTACCAAATTATTTTCCCCTTGAACCTCCATTTTCTTATCTGTAAGATGAAGAGTGTGGGTTAGATTCTCTCTAAGATTGTTTCTAACTTTTACCTTTCATGATATTTTTATCTCTTCATCCTTGAGAAAAACCACTTCTGCAGTCTAATTAGATGACTGTAGATATCACACTGATGACACATTATGTAAGTGTGGATCAGAGATAAGTTAAAGGACAAGGTTTCAAACCTAGGCTAACAGTCTTCGGAAGAGGAGATCTGATCCCTTGAACGATAATGGCAGAATGTGACCACTAAAGAAAGGTAAGAAGAATCTGGTTTATGGCATTTGGAATCTATTTTCTCAAATGAAACTCAAGTGTAAAATTTCTGTTAAGTGAACACTGCTGATCTAAGTGATTCTGTTAAAGTACCCAGTATTCATGTGTGTTTTAGTAGCAGGTATTCAGAACTGAGGATTTGTGTTTCTAAGCAGCATTGTAGGTTTGCTTTCAATCTACTCTGTGTGTGAATTGGTACTGCGTATTGGTGATAAATGCAATGGAGTCTAATGTTTTGGTCACTGTATACAGGAGCAAAGTGACAAACTGATTAAGACCTATATACTTGGCAAAGAACAGCAGGCTCTCAATTACAAATGTTGAGAATAAATCTTATTATAAGAGCAATTCGGCTTTGATGATCTAACAGATTCCCATGCATTACTCAAAGCTTGAAAGCAGGGGCCAGCGCTGTGGCGCAGCAGGTGGGGGCACTGCCTGCAGTGTCGGCATCCCATATGGGCACCGTTTTGAGTCCAGGCTGCTCCACTTCCAATCCATCTCCCTGTTATGACCTGGGAAAGCAGGGCCCCTGCACCCACGTGGGAGACCTGGAAGAAGCTCCTGGCTCCTGGCTTCGGATTGGTGAAGCTCCGGCTGTTGTGGCCAATTGGGGAGTGAACCAGCGGATGGAAGTCCCCCCCCCACCGTGTAACTCTTTCAAATAAATAAATAAATACATCTTTTTTAAGAAAAAAGCTTGAAAGCAATATTCTTGAGATGTTAAACCTTCAACATGGATTATCCATGAAAAGTGGGGAAATCTTTCTGAATCAGAAGAGGAAAGATTCTCATTATTCTGGACTGGTTTCCATTTAGCTATGCCATGGGAATAGACTGAATGATTGTCCTTTAAACTATACTCTATAAATTCTGTAACTATCCATAAGCATGACATCTAAAAATAAGACTGATAGCTTAAATACCCATGGTTGTAAAAAAAATTCCTAAAAGTAGCATTGAGAAAAGCCAAACTTTTTTTCATTTTCAAAAAGCTAATGGTAACCTATTTTTTAATCCAATGGATGATGACTTCAGTAAAGACAAGGGTGTCACAAAGAGTTTTATGGAGATGGGCAGGACACCGAAAGATTTCCCTGAGAAAACATCATTTACTCTTTACACTTCCTTTTACAGTGGGTCAAGCGACTCTGATTCACAGCAGAGCTGTTTTATAGGCATCTTTTAAAACCCCATTTAAGTCAGACAAGTGGGTCCTAATGTAACCAAGAGCCACTCTGAGCTAAGTCAAAGAATTATCGGTGGACAAGTGGGAACAAATAACAGGATTCATATCTGCAATCACAAATTTTACTCATAATAGTCTTAGTGCCAAGTCATACACGCTTTCAAATTTTATGTGATTGGTACAACTTTCTTATTGGCATCAGATTCCCAGGCCTTTCTTTACCTGTTAGGTTTCATGCTCTACACATGGATTGGCAGAGTTTTAAACTGAATCAAATCTTAGAGCACTAGATGGTAAGTAGTATCTTTCTAAACCATAAGCTATTCTTAATCACTTGACTTTCTAGGTCATAACACATGTGTTGTATTTATAGAATGATCTACTATTAAGAAAAAGTAATCATTTCTGAAGTCTGTACTCATTTTCCTGTCTCATGTACAAGTGTGCGTAAGGTAGGCACGGTTACTTATAAAAAGCAAATGTCACAGCCAGGGAAACTGATTCATAAAAAACTTGAGAAAAGTCCCTGAAAACTACAGTCTCTGATTATAAACTAGATCTGAAAGTGGACCGTCTATAACAGTTTATACGCCATGTTCCTCATACAGTGGTAAATTACACCTTGATGGATGCTCTGTGTTGTCTAAAAAAGAGGAATAGAGTTGAAAAAGCACAATAGGTCAGATGCAATCTGCAGGCTACCATCCCCAGAGTGACAGGGCAAGTGTCTGGAGGCTAATGTGAACAATCTTCTGTTTGTGTGGTTTCTTTGGATAGCTGTAGTCCAAATTTTCAATCTCACATGGATGTTTTAAGAGAAAAAGTCAGACTATTGAGAAGAATGATACAATATTTGAGCGGATCATTTCTATTAAGATTCTATTTAGATTTTGGTTCTCAAGATCAGTTAAAATGGAAAGTTAACTTCAAAATATTTCCAGTACATAAGAAGAAAGGAAAAATGGTACCACAAGGTCAGAAGTTGGTTTCATAGTAGTCATCCACAGATCACCGTCTAATGAGATTGAGTTATTCTTCCATTGTGCATACTATGAATATAGACATCTGCCTTTCAACAGAGCCATAACAGCTGGAAAACTAAAACAAAAGTCCTTTTCGGGTCACCATTTGATGACTGGCTGTAAACTGGACATCAGTTGGGTGAAGCATTGGAAAAGGGGAGGGATGCAAGGTCCATAGTTCTACAGCATCACTGCCATATGTGGCTTCTAGGAGTTGCTGCCTTTTAATAATACAGAAATACTGGGTTACAGTCCACTGGTTGACTGACTGTAGTGAGCTAGAGACTCATCCGTTGTAGAACAGAACTAATAATAGCACAGATGCACCCTTAACTGAAAGTCAGATCCTTTGCTCTATTTTGTTTTGTTAGTGTGGACTAGCATAGGCTTGCCTTTAGGCACTTGAATGGAATGTACAAATTCTAGTCTCTACATGTATTGGGGGAAGACAGCTATGATTCGTTTTGAAAAGCAAAAGGTGCATATGTATCTGTCTATATCCAAGCTTGGGGCAACACTTCTAGGTTTGAGCCATGACATTTTTCTATAATAAATTAAAATGAAACTCATTTGAATTTCATAATTACCTACTAGTGGTGTGATTTAGAAGCAGCTGGTAGGTCAATATGGTGCTCTTTTTATGCATTTTGGTACTGAGGAACACATAAATGTTAGATATGCTACTATTAAAGTTTCTCAAAATTTTAGCATTCACATAAAACACACGCACACACACACACACACACACACACAGAGTAACTACTATTACTAGTAACAGTAATACAGTAGTGATGCCATTGCTTGAAACTCAGCTAATATGGGTCTCTTTCTAATTCCGTCTAAAGATGAATGAGAACGATCATTGACCTATATCTACAACACGGTTCTATTTTTTCCTAAATGAGTTCACTAGAGGATCTAACAGCATAAATCTATTCCCCATGAATTAAATGAAAAAAAAATCATGAATGCATATAATGCTTTTAGATTGAATTAGATATTTTCATGAATATAGACTCTCTCAGTCCACATAGGAAACTGTATTGGTGAGCAGTGGGTTGGCCATGAGTAAATGCTGCTCAGCAGGTCCGAAGTGGACGGCTGGAGAAAGATCATGAAGTTTAGCTAGTATACTAGGCAAACACAACTCTGGAGACTATCCACAGTGCAATTAAAAATTCTGTATAGACTTAGGGATCTTGTATCGTACTCACACACTCAAGAAACACAAATATCTTCCAAGAGAGTTCCAGTAGGCTTTGCCTTTGAAGATTTCTTTCTCCTATTTTTTTTGGAAAACAAAACACAACAAAACACCTCCTGTTGCCCTGAATGCTAATGGTGGAAGACTGTTGCTATGGTGATGCTAATTTCAACACTGTTGCCTGTGGACTTCACATGAACTTGCTGTTTTAACTTCTGCAAATGTCATTTACAAAATGAAAACCCATTAATGATTAGCGAGGGCACAATGTTCCACTTTAATTAGAATAATAAGGAACGCTGATGCACAAAGTCCAGGTTTGTGAATCGCACGGAGCGTACACTGTCAAAATTAATTACTATAGATGAGGATTTGGTTGCATTTTTTTATAGGAAGCTTTAGAAAAGAACAGTTGTATCTTGACTTTAAAGGAATTAAAAACTCTCCCTTTTAAATTTGAAGGTACAAAAAAAAAAAAAAAACCATTCCCCTAATAGTATTCATAAAAACTGTGGAGAACCAAACAGAAATGAAAAACCAAGAGTCAGATGTTACTAGCTGAATAAGAATTGAAGAGAAACCAATTAATTATTAGTTTTAAAAATGGGGTGTGTGTGGGGAGGGGTGGGAGGAGAAAGAGGTAAGCTGTTTCAATATTTAGAAAATAACACTCTGAGAAAAAAAAGGGCTACATATGACAAATATCTTGATATTATTAGGTATATTTGGACTTATGTGTCCACACAAAGAAATAGAGAACATTTAAACAACTAAAAATAGGTAAGGGGAAGCAAAAATAAGTTCTATTCCCTCCTATGGCAAAAGATTGACTTATCTTAAAATAAAGTTTTTTTTTTTTCACCTGCACAAATGTTGAAGCAAATTCTAAAGATGGATTGGGAGGGGTATTTTCCATATTTAAATTTGTTTCCACATGGTTTACTGCAAAGATTGCCTTGGATAATTTTATTTTCAATGCTCTAAAATCCTATTCTGGGTCATCCTCTAGTCAGTGAAATCATTTTATGTCATTAGTGCAACCAACCAAAAACAGGTGGTGTTTTTTACTGTATGTGGAAGGAGCAAAACACATTTTTCAATATTAGACAAATCCTCATACAGAAGTTTCAGACCTCTGGGCTTTGGCAAGATAGGACAAAGAGGGATAGCACCGATACTCAACGTAGTCTCTAGAGTAATCTTTGAAAACTTCCATCACATTCTGGGTCTGGAGTCAAGCAATATTACAGGGTCTGTAGAACTACAAATTACTTATGTTATCAAGGTGAAAGCTGGATCTGTGGCGGCCTTACTTGTCTACCTGATATTAAGCCCAAGTATTTCACTTGGGAAGACAGTTGACACTTGCTTTCAAAAGGAAGAAGTTAGGGCAATTTTGGATTTAAGTTTAAACTTGCATTGCTCAACAAAGGTAGGATACAAGGTCATATACGTCATATCTCCCATATTTTATTAGGAGATTAAAAAAGCGAAGGAAGACATTATCATTATGTTCATGGCACTTGTCTGGTGGCTTTGGGCAATATAATTTTTTATTATTTTTTAAACAGATTTATTTATTTCAAAGTCAGAGTTAGAGAGAGACTTGCGGGGGGGGGGGGGGACAGAGAGAGACAGAGAAAGAGATCTTCCATCTCCCCAGATGGCTGCAACAGCCAGTGCTAGGCCAGGCAGAAGCCAGGAAACAGGAGTGTCACCTGAGCCTCTCATGTGTGTGCAGGGCCCAAGGACCTGGGCCATAGCAGAGAGCTGGATCAGAAGAGCAACAGCACGCTGGCATTGCAGGCGGTTTTGCCTGCTATGCCACAACACCTGTCCCCTTTATCTTTTCCTATGTTCTCCACTGTAAACATTCATTATTTTTCTTATGAGGCAGAAAACTTATAAAAAATAATTTAAAAGAAATATTGCTGCGGCCGGTGCTGTGGCACAGTGGGTTAACGCCCTGGCCTGAAGCGCCTGCATCCCATATGGGGCTTGGTTCGAGTCCCAGCTGCTCCACTTCCCATCCAGCCCTCTGCTATGGCCTGGGAAAGCAGTAGAAGATGGCCCAAGTCCTTGGGCTCTTGCATCCACATGGGAGACCAAGAAGCAGCTCCTGGCTCCTGGCTTCAGATCGGCGCAGCTCTGGCTGTTGTGGTCATTTGGGGAGTGAACCAACGTATGCAAGACTTCTCTCTCTCTGCCTCTCCTCTCTCTGTGTAATTCTGAATTTCAAATAAATTTTCTATTTTGTTAAGGTTCTCTTTTATTGATGGGCATGCAGTGGGTATTTCTTGGAAATGGCCAAATTTTTATTAAAATATTTCTGGAAGAAAAAAAATAAACAAATAAATTTAAAAAAAAAATAAAAGAAATATTGCCCAGATGTCTGGTTTCAATTTGGAGCTGCATAGGGCTGCAAAGAGGTAGCCCTTACACTACCGGGGGCTGGACAAATCAATGAATGACTTTTCATCAATCTATCAGAGAGGTGACGTCACAGGACAAACAGCCAGCCTGAAATCTGGAGAGAGTGAAGCCTCATCGGGGCAGGAGCAGTTGGATCCCCCAGGCAGAAGTTGCCAGATGCCATGTGAACTGACCGGGGATTAAAGCCTAGAGGACACGTGTGAGCCGGCCTACGAGTGACCCGCGCAGGGCTACAGTCCTCGGCAGAGGCCCAACCTTTGGCAGGCCTCTCCCTCTGGAACTGCATCAGGCTGTCAGCGGGACAATGGCGAGCATCGACAGAGGTGCTGACGGGGAAGGGCCACAGCCTCAGCCACTGTCAGTGTACTGCCGCCTTCTACTTTAAGGAATACAAGGCTAAGCAATCTGCAGAAGCAAGGACACCCCTCGAGGGCATGGCTGAACCGGCAGCGCAGCAAGAGGAAACACAGCTCAGATCCACTGAAGACCTAGGTGAAGTTAGAAAGGGGTGTGTGCCACGGGTTAGAGCACCCAGGCCTCACACTGGACTGTGCCACAAGGCTGCCTGCCCCATAATTCTTCCTTAAAATTTATTTATTTAAGAGGCAGAGAGACAGAGGGAGAGAAAACACAGAGAGAGCAAGAGAGAGCTCGCACTTAGTGGTTTACTCCCCAAATGCCCTCAAGGGCCAGGACTGTGCTGACCTCAAGCCGGACCTGGGAACTCCATCCAGGTCTCCCATGTGGGTGGTGGGAACCTCACTATGTGAGCAGTCAGCACGGCCTCCCAGGTCTGCATTAGCAGGAAGCTGGAGTCGGCAGCTGGATCGGGAACAGAACTCGGACACTTCAGTGTGGGATGCCGGTGTCTCAGCTGGCAACTTAATGATGTCTTTTTTAAAAATGTTAGCTTCAGATTAAGAGTTTTAGGAAATAAAAAGGAGACAGAGCACAAAATAACAAATATGTTTTCTCTCATACCCTGAATTAGTAATAGTTGACATTTTATCTTTGCTCAAAGTTTCTTTTTAAAAAACTAAATAAAACACTGGGGCCAGCGCTGTAGCGTAGTGGGTAAAGCCGCTGCCTGCAGTGCCAGCATCCCACATGGGTTTGGGTCCTGGCTGCTCTGCTTCCGATCCAGCTCTCTGCTGTGGCCTGGGAAAGCAGTGGAAGATGGCCCAAGTCCTTAGGCCCCTGCACCTGCGTGGGAAACCCAGAAGAAGCTCCTGGCTCCTGGCTCCTGGCTTTGGATCGGCACAGCTCCGGCTGTTGTGGCCATCTGGAGAGTGAACCAGTGGGTGAAAGACCTCTCTCTCTCCTTTTCTCTCTATGTAATTCTGCTTTCAAATAAATAAATAAATCTTTCAAAAAATAGTACAATAAAATTAAAAAAATAAAATAATAAAACATTGAAGATGATTTCAGATCATCTTTGATGCCCTCTCCTGGATACTAAAACCACTATGACAATTTTGATCTATATCTTTGCAGACTTTTTTTTAAAAAACCAGTCTTTTTAATTTTTAATACTTCACCTCTACTTCAAAAAGCAAATAATTAAAAAAAAACACACTTCTAAAATTTAGCATTAGAATCTCATTCACATCCATGACTTCAGGTATTAATTACATACATCTGAATTAACAACTCCAATCCATATCTACATACCTGTTTTCTAGATTCTAGGTAGATTATATATCTATGTGGTAGTGCTTCTTAACGTCACCAATCATCTCAAGCTGGAACACTCACAATCGAATTGTTATGCCGAGTTCCATCTTCCACTAGGATACCCTATACTGCTGTAAAACTCACTAACTTTCCACTGCTCAGAAATCTGGATGTGATCCCTTGACATGTGTTTCTTTTTGCTCTTCCTTCCTATGATCTCTATCCTCAAGTCCTAAGGATTTTTACCTTTGAAATCCCTTGCAAATCTGTGTCTTTCTCACCACCACCATCCTACCATCACCTTGGTCCAAGCACAAAACCTTCAAATGTCTGTATTCAGGGAGTCCTCATTTCGTTCATTTGAATCAGCCAGAGGACTTTTCCAGTTTTCTCCTCACCTTCTCCAGGACCACTTCCACTATCATTTCAGTCCTTTGTATGGACAACGTTTCTCCTGTCAAGTTGCCTTAACTTACGGCTCCTCTTTTTTGTGTTAGCGCTTATTCATACTTAGAGTCAACCCCATCATCTGTTCTTTGGCTATTCTTTGTAGATGGAGTCAACCCCATCATCTGTTCTTTGGCTATACTTTGTAGATGTCTCCTCTGCTTCTAGCACAGTGTCTGGCACACATACGATGACAAACCTCTATCTATTGGATGGATGGATGGATGGATGAATGAATGAAGAGCCTATCTTTAGATAAGTACTAGAGATTTTTCTTCATCAAGGAGAATCAGACTATAAATGCATTGGAATTAAAAATCATCTTAGCATTTGTGAGAAATCTAGAAAACAGGAACAAATGCATATAGGAATCTGTTTTTACAAATACATCTGAGGTTAAACAAAATACACCAAGTAAAAAATAAATTCATACTAAATTGGCTAATTATGGGTGAAGTTGGCCATTTATGCTTCAACAATAATCAGAGATACCTTGTAAACTATGTTTCTTTAAGGAATAATAATGCATTTTATAGTTTTATGCTTTCATTTGAGCATTTGAGAACACTTCACAAACACACTAATTAATCTTTGCAATGGCATTATACTCCTATATTACAGGCCAATTCAAGAAAGTAAATCACAACAGATTTCAAAAGCATAGGAAAGCCGGCGCCGTGGCTCAATAGGCTAATCCTCCACCTTGCGGCGCCGGCACACCGGGTTCTAGTCCCGGTCGGGGCGCCGGATTCTGTCCCGGTTGCCCCTCTTCCAGGCCAGCTCTCTGCTATGGCCAGGGAGTGCAGTGGAGGATGGCCCAGGTGCTTGGGCCCTGCACCCCATGGGAGACCAGGAAAAGCACCTGGCTCCTGGCTCCTGCCAGGATCAGCGCGGTGCGCCGGCTGCAGCGGCGGCCATTGGAGGGTGAACCAGCGGCAAAGGAAGACCTTTCTCTCTCTGTCTCTCTCTCTCACTGTCCACTCTGCCTGTCAAAAAAAAAAAAAAAAAAAAAAAACAAAAAAACAAAAACAAAAGCATAGGAAAATTCTTCAATTCCTAAGGGGAAAAAAACTATCTCTTATACCTCATTTATATGTTTTCATAGTCTTACATAAATCTTTAATTTAGAACTGAAATAAAAATAGAGATCATTTTAGCTATTTTACGTAAATCATATGCAAGTTTATGACAATTCCTTTATGTGAGGGGCATTTTTTATTGTGGTAAAAGATACATAAAATAAAATTTACAATTTAAAAATTTTTAAGTGTACAATTCAGTTGCATTAAGTATATTTACAATATTTTGTAACCACCACTACTATCCATTTCTAGTACTTTCTTACTGTCTCAAACAGAAACTCTGTACCCATTACACTGTAACTGCCTATTTCACCTTTGCCTCAGCCTTAGGGAACAAGTCTTTTACCTTCTATGAATGTGACTACTCCAAGTATGAATGGAATCATACAATATTTGTTATTTTGTATCTGACTTATTTTGCTTAGCATATTATCTTTGAGGTTCATACATAGTATAGCATTTAGCATAAATTCATTCCTTTTTAAAGGCTGAATCATATTCTACTATGTGTATATACCATATTTAATTTATCCATTCATTTGTTCATCAACGTTTGGGTAGTTTACAGCTTTTTGCTCTTGTAAATAATGCTGCTATAAACAGTGGCAGAGAAGCCCTGTATCTGTTTGAGTTCCTGCTTTCAATTCTTTGGAGTATAGAACTAAAAGTGAAGGTGCTGGATCATATGATACTTTTATGTTTACCTTTGTGAGAATCCATCCAACTATTTCTCACAATGGCCACGCCACTATATATTTCCATCAGTAGTGCGAAAGTTTCCAATTTCTCCATATCCTGCCCAACAGTTATTTCCTGTTATTTTTGCCTCATTTTTCAAATGTTGATTTATTTATTTTCATCTATGTGAAAGGCAGAGTGACATACATACACACAGAGTGAGAGACAGAGAGAGATCTCCCATCTGCTGGTTCACTTTCCCAGTGTCCACAACAACTGGGGCTAGGCCAGGCTAAAGCCAGGAGTAAGGAACTCTACCTGGGTCTCCTAGATGGGTGACAGGGACCCAAACACTTGAGCCATCACCTGCTGCCTCCCAGGGTGCACATTAGCAGGAAGCTGGTTCGGAAGCTGAGGTACAACTTGAATCCAGGCACTTAGATATGGAATATAAGCATCTTAACCACTGTGCCAAATGCTTGTCCCCTATTTACCTATTTTTAATCAACAAATGATGGTGTATATTTATAGGGTACAATGTGATGTTTTGATATATTTGTACACTGTAGAGAGATTATATCAAGAGAATGAACTTATCTAGTACCTCATCAACTTACCTTTTTGTAGTAATAATATTAATCTATTTTAGCAATTTTGAAATATGCAATGCATTTTGATTAACTGTGGTCACTACGCAGTACAATGAGTCACTGAAACCTGATTTTCTCTAGCAAACCTGTCCCTCTTCAGGTACCTGTTCCAGCAAAAGCTCAGGAGACATCTGGATTGCATCAAGACCTGTTGACTGCTTCCAAACAATATGTCCCAATACAGCCACTTCCCGTGAACTCTGCTGCTCCCATTAACTAGAACTAGTCTCCCACCAATGCTTTCCACCCTCCAACTGGTCCCCCTGCTTCCACACTGGCTCTTCATAAGCATTCACTCCCAGCTCACTGGTTCCAGCAAGCGTATTCTCTACCCGCAGCATTAATGTCCTGCCCACCTAGTCTAGTCTCGAACTGTACTCTAACAAAGCACAAGACTGAAACAAAACCAAAACAAAACACCTCCATCAAACTTTACCTAGGGCTTCGACAAAGGTCAGTGTTTGCATTTCAAAGGTTTTCCTCTTTGGGGTTGCAGAAAAAAATATCCAGCAGTATTTCAGCAGCTTTCTTATTTACAAACCAAGTACACCTTGTTAATTTGTTACAAAATTGAAAGTAAAGTTTGCCAGTGCATGTATTTTATAATGTGAACATTAAAAACAAACAAATAAAACATACTGTCTACCAAAATGTTGCTGCTGTGAGTTATAGGTGTATGTATTTTAACAATCTGAAAAGGCAATCAGTCGAAGTCCCAGGGAGTTAGGCATTTAAAAGATTGTCTTTTTTGAAAAGAATACATGAAATGTGGAAATTGGGAAAATATGTTTAAAACTACAACACTCAAGCCAAAGAATGAAGAATTGTCAAATCAGGGTTTATATGAAATTCATTTTCAAATATTTAATAACTGGATTACTTTATAATGTATTCCTTTAGAATTTTAAATTCTAGTCTTCTGATGGGTTTATAAGCAGAAGTGACGCTGTGTTTTTCAGTATCACTCTCCTTTATTTCTCCTTTATTCTCTGATGAAGATCAGAGAGTAATAAAATTAGGTAAGGGCAAACATAATATTTTATAACAGCTATAGAATTTACAACTTTGGACTCTTACTCCTGACTTTGGTGTTTTATACCCAAATTAAATTTCCCACAGAGGATTTTCGGTATATTATTACTCTATACAGCAGAAATGATTTGTTCACCATCAACACCACGACTGCTTATAATATTGGTCATTTTTTTAAAACAAAGATTTATTTTTATTTATTTGAAAGGGAGAGAGAGAGAGAGAGAGAGAGAGAGAGAGAGGATGAATCTTCCTTTTACTAGTTCTCACCCAAAATGCCTGTAACAGCAGGGCTGGGATAGGCTGCAGCCGGGAGCTCTAAACTCCATCTGAGTCTCCCACACGAGTTGGGGCCTCACCTGCTGCCTCCCAGGATATGTGTGAGTAGCAAGCTGGATCTGAAGTGCACAGTAGCTGGGATTTGAACCAGGAACTCTCGTGGGACGTGGCCGTCAGGGCAGCAGCTTCCCCTGCTGCAACCACAACACCAGTCCCAGAACCTTGCTTATTATTTTAGTATTTTTCTTTGTTTTGAGATACAAATATTTTGGTAAAGGCTAACCAAAAAAATCCTAAATTGATAATGCACCATGAATCAGTTCAGAAAACCAGTATAGTCAAGCATAAACGTGAAAACAGCTGGCAACTTTGAGAAGTCTATCCAGCATCCTGAGGTACTCTTTTCTTCACTTTGCTCTTGATAAACTTTGGCGAGAAAGGTAGATACTGACTACAGAACTAGAGGTTATTTGGATAAAAATGTTGTTGGTCTGGGATTCACACTTCCCCAAGCAATACTGATTCGCTAGAGGATTTTTTCCTGTTCTTATTCAGTGTTTTTAATTTAAAATATTTTATGTTTATTTTTTTCTGATGCTTTATTGAATTAATTCTACATTCTTCAGACCACAGTGACTAGTACAAAGGTATGACCCGCACTGTGGAATTCTATCATTCAGTATTCCACAGCTCACGCCAGTTGCTTCGGAGGTAACTATTAGTGTATACTGTATTAGACATCAGGCCTTTTAGGTTTTACTTTTAAAGAAATGTTCCACATCTGAGCCCTCAGATAATACCCCGAGTTATAGTTACGGTCAGAAAACTTCTCAGAAAAAAATGACTTTGTAGTTTGAACATGTTTTCTCCATCCTTCCATGTTAATTTTTTTCCAGGTCACAAGTGAAAGCAAGATTAGTATGCTTTGAATGTGCGAGCCAGTATAGAAAGATCAAACTTCTACCTCTACATTGAGCTGCTCCCTTTCAGTTTACGCATTTTTTTCTCAAGTAATATATTCAAATACTTAGCACATAATTGGCAATTTTGTTGATGATGAATGAGGCTGAGCCTTTTGCTACTCTGCAGTGTTTATAGTATAAAGAAATGCTTTGGTGACTAAGAGCATATGAAACATGCTTTAGATAAACAACTCTAAAGCCCTTGTAACAAAATCTATTTAAAAAGACATCATGAAGTGACTTTTCCCCTTACCAAGACCCAACCAAAAAAACCCACAAAAATGGTATTTGAAAAAAAAAATGGCCATCTTTGTCAACTTTAGGCATTTGTGCTATTCGTTTATCTTCCAAGTGTCTGATAATGACAGTTAACACTACAGAATGAGTACAACTAAATGCCAAACTTGAAGTCTCTTCTCTGCTGGGTGCCACTGTGGCTCTGCTTCAGTATATGTGCTAGATTTTACTGCCTATATCACTTCAACTTTTTACAGAATCTTTTAATACTAAAACACAGGCCTATCTGTACTCACAGAACAACCTCGACTTCTGAAGGCAATCTATGAGCTTTGATAGAAACAGGATTTAGAGGTGTTTTCCCAAAATTTCCTCAGAACAGTTCTGGCATTAGGAGCTGTTCAAAGAATACACTCACTTAAAAATACTTTCCCAGGGACCAGAGTTGTTGTGCAGAGGATAAATCACATCCCATATCAGAGTGCCAGTTTAAGTCCTGGATACTCTTCTTCCGATCCAGCTCTCTGTTGATACAGTAGATGATGGCTCCAGAATCTGGGTGCCTGTCACTCACATGGGAAACAAGGATGGAGCTCCTGGCTTGGGCCTGACCTAGCCCTGGTTGTTGTGACCATTTGGGGAATGAATCAACAGATAAAAAGATCTGTTTCTGGCCAGCACCGCGGCTCACTAGGCTAATCCTCCACCTTGCGGTGCCGGCACACCGGGTTCTAGTCCCGGTCGGGGCGCCGGATTCTGTCCCGGTTGCCCCTCTTCCAGGCCAGCTCTCTGCTGTGGCCAAGGAGTGCAGTGGAGGATGGCCCAAGTGCTTGGGCCCTGCACCCCATGGGAGACCAGGAGAAGCTCCTGGCTCCTGGCTCCTGCCATCGGATCAGCGCGGTGCGCCGGCCGTAGCATGCCAGCTGTGGTGGCCATTGGAGGGTGAACCAATGGCAAAGGAAGACCTTTCTCTCTGTCTCTCTCTCTCACTGTCCACTCTGCCTGTCAAAAAATAAAAAAAAAAGATCTGTTTCTGTCTCTGTCTCTCTTAAATCAGTTTAAAAAATACTTTCTTCAAAACAGGCAACCAATCATATAAAGGATTTTTTTTTTATCTCAACCAGGTAAAATACAGAAAATGAATGAGTTGATGATTAAAATTGCTTCCAAAATATAATTTAAGCTACTGGCATCTCAATGGGATTATCTAAAAAGAAAACATTGTATAGATCTGTTGTAATCTGTTACTGTCTACTGTTTTATAAGAATTCTTAAGATCATAGCTTAGCTTCCAGTGTTTAGCTGTGAAAATGAAAACAAACTGTTAAGTATTTATTGCCATTTTTTATATGCGCAATCTTATATAAAGTGCTAAGGATGATGCGAAGATGCACAATGCAATAGTGTTGTCAAGGAGCTTACAGCTTCACTGGGGAGAAAATGGATCCGAAAACCAACAACATATTTCAAGAGTCAAACAGGCTCTTGGCTTTCACGCCATCTTCTCAGAAAACTCCACACCAACAGAGCCCAGTGGAAGAAGAAGCGGATGCACAAGCTGAAGTGTGAGGAAAAAACTCAGTGTGACCTCTTATCTGATAAAGTACCCACACTTATACATTGGTACAGGGTGACTGTTCAAAGAGAGATTTTTTTTCTCAGTCTTGAGGAAACATACTATTTCTTTAAAAAGATTTATTTATTTATTTGAAAGTCAGAGTTACACAGAGAGGAGAGGCAGAGAGAGAGAGAGAGAGAGAGAGAGAGAGAGAGAGAGAGAGGTCTTCCATCCGCTGGTTCACTCCCCAGTTGGCTGCAACAGCCGGAGCTGCACCAATCCAAAGCCAGGAGCCAGGAGCTTCTTCCAGGTCTCCCATGCAGGTGCAGGGGCCCGAGGACTTGGACCATCTTCTACTGCTTTCCCAGGCCTCAGCAGAGAGCTGGATGGGAAGTGGAGCAGCCGGGACTAGAACCGGCGCCCATATGGGATGCCAGCACTTCAGGCCAGGGCATTAACCTACTGCGCCACAGCGCCGACCCCAGGAAACATACTATTAATTATCCTCAAAAGTATGTTAATTGCTCAAATTGATTAGGTGGTTGAATCATAATAAGTAAATTCTAAGAAATATTTTTGTCCATAACTAGTTATATCAATAATAATAATACAAAGAATATCATTTTGCATTATGATGAGATATTCTGTATGTAATGCATTGGAAGACCCAATGCCTAGGGAAGTCATGATTTATGGCCACAGACCATAAGCACTTGGCTTATAAGGCTAGAACCATACACCTGCTTGGGGTTTATAGGAAGAATGAGATTTCATTGCTCTGGAGGGATGGAATGATGTCAAATCCCAACCATGCTCAAATGTTGCAGAGGGGTGGCCGGCGCTGTGGCATAGTAGGTTAAGCCTCCATCTGCGGTGCCGGCATCCCATATGGACGCCGGTTCATGTCCCAGTTGCTCCTCTTGCGATTCAGCTCTCTGCTAATGGCCTGGGAAAGCAGTAGAAGATGGCCCACGTCCTTGGGCCCCTGCACCCATGTGGGAGACCTGGAAGAAGCTCCATGCTCCTGGCTTCGGATTTGCCTAGCTATGGCAGTTGTGACCATTTGGGGAGTGAACCAGTGGATGGAAGACCTTTCTCTGTGTCTCTCCCTCTCTTTAATTCTGCCTCTCAAATAAATAAATAAATCTTTAAAAAATGTTGCAGAGGCCCTTGTAGTGCTGTTTCAGTTCATCTGAGTTGACCATGTCCTACATTTCAAAAAGACTTACAACTGGAAGTATGAAAAAAAAAAAAAACATTATGTGGCATCAGGAAACCCTGACAGAGATGGTGGAAAGTGAGGCTGAAACTCTTCATTTTGTCAGTTTCCATGGGGAGAAAAACATGCTTGTATCAAGGCTGAGCATTTCAATTTGGTTTTGCTCTCTTTTATTGTCAAGGGCAGCAAAGAGTAACCTAGAGGGTAGTGACGAGAGAACTTGATTGGGAGACACACCATGGAGAAAACACTAGCAACGCAGGCAAGGACTGCTGGAGTAGTGCTGGTGGTGCCCATGGTGGCAGCCTCATGGTGGTGGCCTTGTGACTTGTGGGTAGACGAAAGGCAGTTGAAACACCTGGGAGTGACAGATGAGACAATGATGATGCTTCTACACCTCCACTTTCTACCCCATTATTGGAGTGACTTAGATAAGCCACCAACCTCCTTGAGTATCTGTTGTTTCTTCTTTATTGGATAATAACTGAAGTTGTTATGAGGATTAAATGATTTCAGATGAAATGAAACTATGTTTCTTCATACAGATGAAACACTCAGTCTGTCATTAAGCACACAATAGGCACATATTAAACTTGGCTTTTCTTCCTGTCTGGGAGATTATATGAACTGTATCTATGAGATAATCCCTTTAGAGGAAGCTCAAAGCCAAGAAAAAAGTGACCAAATGAAAAGGAAAGAAAACAAGAGGAAAAAAAATCGCTGCAACACAACAAAGAAGCCAAGTTAAAAATTACACTTTGTACTGCCTATCTGACATGCAATGGCTTTGGGGACCAAGATGGATATGAAGAAGCTGAGAAAGAAAAACAGAAAAAGCAATTGAAAGTTTCAGGAAGAGGATAGAGGCTTTTCACTTTGATTCACCCAGGAGTTAATGATATCGCAGAAGACATGATCATTTGCTGAATGCTGACATGGGCTAAGCCCCATCTAGGACCTGTTTTTCGAAGCTTTCCAGACTACTTAAAAGGACAGAGATTTTCTTCCCTTTACTGTACAAGGATTTTAAAAATTCACAGTGTAATAACACTGATTTATTTAATGTGCCCACAGTTTATTTTTTTAAAAAAAGAAATACATACACCAACACATTAATGTACCACCTCCCTACCTCCCTATCACATATCTATCGAGAGCGAACGTGTTAACTTCTTCTCAAAAGAAATATTTAATTTCTTTTCCCTACGCTCGACTTCCTTACCCTATCCCCTGGAATGAAGGAGGTAGAGACTGAATAGGATTTGGTGTTTTCCTGCTGAGAAAGGGACATTTTCTGCAACCAGGTCAGTGTTCCAAGGACTAATGCTCCAAGGAAATTATCCGAAGGGGAGGCAGTTCAGGGTGATTAAGTTATTTTAAAATGTTGTCTGGGCTGCTGCTGACCTTTGTGAAGGGAACAGGATGCTGCTTCCCGGGGGACAGGATCAGGAGCAATTAGAGCAGCCTAGGAGAGGCTCAGGAATGTTTGGGAACTCACACGTAACCAAAATTGTGTGGGAACGCTAAGAATGAAAATAAACTAATTTGATCAGAGACATATTTGGGTCCCAGAAAATATTCTAAATATGTAGCTTATACTGGCCCTATCACTATGAGTGTTTTCTTAAAAACCCAAAACTCAGTATCTAGTAGAAGCAAATTAGGTTTCAATTTGGTTTCAGAGGAGTGAAGGAAAGCCAATTAACATTTCTTGAGTGATATTCCTTATGTGCCATAAAGTAGAATGGATGTCAGGTTAAGTAAATTGTTCAAGTAGCAGAGTCACAAGCTATTAGAACTGGGTTTCCAATGCAATTTATTTGATACCACTAGCCATGTTTTTTCTACCACATCATTATGTAAGAAAGGACACACTAGAGCAGGCCAAGATGCTGGCTGGGATGTCCATGTCCCACATGTGGGTGACTGCGTTCAGTTCCTAGCTTCAACTCCTGACTCCACTTCCCACCAATGCAGATCCTGGGCGGCAGAGGTTATGACTCAAAAGATTGAGCTCCTGACACCCACATGGAAGACCTAGATTGCACACTCAGCTCCTGGCTTCAGGCATTTGGGAGAGTGAATCTGGACAGGATTTGGACAGGATTGATCTCTCTCTCTCAAACACATAAAGGATAACAGTTAGTGAGGTGGGCATTTGACCTAGTGCTTAAGATACCCAGGCCCCATACTGGAGTAGCTTGGTTTGATTTCCAGCTCTGGCTCCTGACTCCAACTTCCTTCTAAATGCAGTCACTGGGAGGCAGTGGTGATGGCCCAAGTAATTGTCTTCCTGCCACCCATGTGGGATACCTGTATCGAGTCCTTGGCTCTTGGCTTCATAGCATTTGTACGCATTTAGGGAGTCAACAACTAGATGGGAGCTCTGTCTCTCTAATTCTCTGCCTTCTCAAATAAAAAATATATATTAGAAGGTACATGACTAAGAAAGTGAGAAAACGAACAGCTGAAATAGCTTACTTCTTTGGAAGAAACAAATTTTAATATGTGCTATACCTACCCTCACATTTCCCAAAGTGCCAAAAATGAGACAGTGTCACCTACACTCTACCATGTGTATTAGAATCAGTATTTTTTGGTCTGTGCACAACATACTTTAGCTGCCACAGATGTATGTTGCCCCCTTGAAGCATCACATATAAAAATGACATGCAGAATGTTACTACAGTGTTCTGTAAAACAAAAATGTAGTATCTATGGCATTCTTTTAAAACACAGTGCCTTCTAGATCCCAGGCCTAAATTAGATCCTGTGTGTAATGCTCAATGAAACACAGTGGATGATCAATTTCAAGCTCTGCTGATCACTGGAAAAGCAGAAGATGCCTCAAAAATGGTGTTTAGGAAAAACAAAAGACCCCAGTTCTACCAAAACAAAAAAAGCCAGAGTTCACAGTGAAATCAGTTCCAGATGGACTGAGTTACACCCCAGATAATGTTGTTCACAGCCTAACAGAAATCTAGAACTCAAGTTCTAGTATGTACCATTCAGACATGCATGCTAAGGGTTGCCTTTTAGGCACCAAACTTCAGCAGACACGAGACACGCTATCAAAGACAGCATACATGTGTGAACATTACAGGTGATGTCTAAGGGATATGAGAGATGTGTTCAAGTGGTAAATCTGAATTGACACACAAACACTGAAAATTTTTTTGAAGGTAAAAGGAGCCAGGAAATTGAAAAAACACTGAAATAGAGTTACTGGTAAATGTTCATTCATTCCATCAAATATTTACTGAGCACATGTTATTAGTGAGGCACCATGCAAGAAACAGAGAGTCTATTTATTTATGGAGTCTGTTATTTCAGTTACGGTTACTATGAAGCAGTTTATAAAACTACAAAGAAGGATGTGAGTTTTTTTTATGAACCTATGAGACAGAGATAATATCTGCATCGCTCCCAAGAGAATCTACGAAACCAAAGGCTAGAATCAATACACTATGGCACCCCATTCACTCTCAGTTTAATATCTTAACCTGAGTTGTTTTTCTGATTATATCACTGATTAGGCATTACTGACTATTCATTTATTGTTAGTCCCAGAGTCTAATGAGACTCAGCTAATGTGACCTTTGGAACTATCAAACTGTGGAGGAGCAAGCCCAGCAGAGAAGACTGGCCTCTGGGTTATCTTAATGTACTAAAGTCTTTTGACAAGTCAGAGAACCAGGCTTTTGGCAGTAATTTTAAAAGATTAATTACTCAGAGATATTCACCAGCATCCTCAAAGACAGACAGCTCACAATTAGACACTGATTCTCTGTTACATTCACTTCCTATCATCAGTGGTGCTAAATGGTTAAGTAAAAGGTTTAATATTATTTGTCCTTTCTAGCCTGATAAGATTGATGGTACAGTTGAATCCTCAAGGGTGATATGAAGAGTCATCCTCACTCCTCTGGAAAACTGTCACAAACAATTTCTATTTTCAAGTCAACATTCATAAAATCAGGATTTCAGGACTAGGACTGACCTGTGGTCCTTTTCATTGAGGAAACAAGGAGAAAGGAGGCCCAGAGAAGAAGACAAGTAACTCATGATTGGTCAAACAACTAGTTAATAGCAAACCTGGAACTAGATTTCAAGTCTTCTGAGACTTGGTGTATTTAAAATTTTCACCATTTAATATTGCCTTCTCAGCTGCAAAAACGTGTATTTTGAAGCAAAGTAATACACAAGAAGGATATTATAAGAAACAGCCCAAAATTATATATTACATGAAGTGTTCATATTCTATGAAAAACTATGCCAACATTCAACCAATTTTCAAACTGAAAGTCAGAAGATTGGTATCATTCTTAGAATAATGAGGTATCAGGAATGAGAAATGGAAGAATCTTTTCTAAGTCAGATACTGTAATCTAGTGTTATTTATAATAAAACCCATGTTATTATCAGAAGATGTACCCACTGTAAGTCAGCTAACAGACATATTAAGCATGTTGATGGCCGTTAAAGCTTTTCATAGCTAACCACTATTTCTTCTGTATATAAATACTGGTACTGAAAGAATCAATCAATACAAAGGAACAAATAACCCAACCCAAGCTTGAATTACAGTGACTCCTGACACAGATAGAAGCTGGAGCAAGAATGAGGGCAAGGTATGCTTTAAACATGGGAGGTATTTGGAATCGGAAACACTGCGCAGAAAGTAATGAGGGGCAATGCAGTATGTGTTTGGAGGTGATGTCAAGACTCACAAGCTCCTGGATTTAGTGAATACAGGGACTAAAAAGCAGAGTTACACCATGAGTTCAGACCAGAGTGCAGAGTACCAGGATACACTACTAAAAGGTAGGTTTTCATAGAGAAGCACGATTCCTGCAGAGTCAAATACTGATACTAGCAGAGCTATAGGAATGACAGGCCATAAGAAAACAGTACAGTCAGAATCCAAACAAGCATTTTGTCAGCAGACACAGCCATATTAATAAGAACTATCGACTGAAGCAACTGGTGACTTCAGCTGGGGGGGGTTTATATTACATTTTGCTAAGGCAGATACCACCAGAAAGTTGTGAGGAACTCAGATGCAATAAATGGTTGTAGAAATGCACTCATGATTGAGAGTGGAAAGAAGGGTAGGTCAAGGTCATTAGGAAACATGCAGCAATGGATATATATAACACTCAGCATCCCCAGCAGGAAAAGACACACATTCCATTGGACACGAGTTGTTTCTTGAGCACTGCATGTTAAAAAAAAAAAAAAAAAAAAAAGCTAGCCAGTTAGCAACTTCCCCAAATCCCATTTTTCACTCTTCTGTGAAGTGCTTTGTAGATATTCCGAGAGGGACCACAATGAAAGCATTGCTGCTGGTTGAGTCAGCAGGTTTACTACTGAGTTTCATTAGTGAATGCCTCCTAATATTTAGCAACTGTGGCATCTTTGAGGGAGGCAAGGCCCACCTTGTCTAAAAAATCCAATCCTTCCTAAGGGACAGCTGGCAGAAATACAAGGTCAAACACTTCAGCTGGGATTACAGAAAAGGAGCAGAAAACCAACCTTCGGTGACAACTAATAGATATAGGACAGGTTATGACCTCAATTGGCTTCTCAATTTCTGCACCTATGGGAAACAGTGAGCAGCATTTACTTTCTTCATGAGTGAGTGGCGACCAGAGACTACACTAGCAAATTTAATAACCAGTATTTGGGCTGCTCCAGTCACAGCATCCCAAGGAAGATATAACAGAGCTGGAAAAGTTCCAGGGAAAAGCAACTAAGATGATCAAGGGACAAGCTTATCTTTCCTTCATTCAAGGACAGACTAAAAGACTAAAAAGGATTAGAATGTCTCAAACCGGGGAGATGAAAATGAGAAGCACTTGTGGGGGGATGTGAGCTTCAAGAGGGCTCTGAGTGAATGCAAATGTGGTTGCTGAATTCCAAAGCATTTGACTGGGGCCATTCTCTGAAGTTAAAGGATGCAGAGTGAAGAGAAATTAAGACATGCCTTTATTTGATATAGAAGTCATTACATTTATGGAACTAATTATTTCTAACACAAGTGGGGAATGGTAAAAAAAAAAAAAAACAAGATACAATAGGATAAGCTTACTGCCAATTGATTTACAATTTATCATTAAGAAATAGGATGCATCCCAATGTTTAAAACAAAAATTATTAGGTTCACTGACACAAACAACTATTCGTACCTTGACTGGGACAGAGTTCTGGGTCAGTTGCCCCGTTGGTTTGACCAAGTGTGATATTTCTACCCTCTTTTTACGACAGCTATGTTAGAACATCCTGCATGTGAGTTTGGGATTCCTAAATTCTTGTGACAGTCCAGAGCACAGAAGAATAATTTTCTAACTCATTAAGAAAGCAAGTGAGTCTCAGCTCTTGGCTCTGGTTGGTTTACCCATATGGGAGTATGCAACATAAAAAGGTGAAAGAAATCCTAACAGAACGCAGCAGCTGGTTAAAGGCTATTATATTGAAATTTTCATGAGTTTGACAGTAGGCCAAAAACCTACAAAATGGCAGAGAGTAGAAAAGGCAGTTGTAACAGGTTGAACATTGTTAGTGATTATTTTTTCAGAGGCAATGAAAGCTGTAATCAAATAACCTGAAAGAGATGCTGGCAGGAAGGAGAGAGCCCCAAGGGAGAGGGAATATGAAAACTGTAACAATGATGTATGCTACACACTAATAAACCAGACAAACATGTAGTTTGAAGTATCCAAATCAATGTTCATAGCATCCTATGAAAAGCTGGTGGCACGGTGCAGTCATAAACCCCGCCCGATTTGCAGTCTAGAGCAAATGATGTTATTAGTGACTTAAAAAGCTCAAAGATGACTCACAACTCAACTACCAACTAGCAACTGTGCTGTTCCTACAGAAAGCTCTTGCTAGGTGATCAGCCTACTCTAGTATTGAAAAGGGAAAGTTATAAAGCACCATAAAAGTAGCCAGAGAAGACACTCGGTTTGGTAGCTGGGAATATGTAGTGAACACTCTTGAATGGCAGGCAAGGCAAATCAGGTGAGAAAGAAGAAAAATGTAGTGACTGAAGCAGTGTCATTGTAAACATTTCCATTGTTAGCTTGGACCAATAGGGCATCTCAGATTATAAATGGTGATTACCAGCACATGGAGTCCACTGCAACTTGGACATCAACGCACTTTGTTTTACAGAGAATGTTTTAGACAACAGTAGTGGGTAATAGCAAAACAAAAGTGACATCAATAATCTGCTAGTAACAATGTACTTTTTAGGAACATGTGTTACCCCTTTTTACAACTTAGTGCTTTAGAGTTATATTTAAGAAATTATGTAATTTCTAATTTCAAACAGATTATACTTTAGAGAGAATTATTCAGAGATAAGGGGTCAGTGTTATGAAACAGTGATAAAGCTGCCACCTGTGGCATCCCATATGGAAACTGGTTTGAGTTCCAGCTGCTCCACTTCCAATCTAGCCCCCTGCTAAGGGCCTGGGAAAGCAGCGGAAAATGGCCCAAGTGATTGGGCCCCTGCACTCACATGGGAGACCTGGAAGAAGCTCCTGGCTCCTGGTTTTGGCCTGGCTTAGCTGGGGAGTGAACCAGTACATGGAAGATACCTACATCCTTTCCCCTTCCCTCTCTCCCTCCATAACTTTGACTTTCAAATAAATAAATAAATTTTCCAAAAATGTTTCAGAGATACCTTTGAGAAATTACATAATTCTTCTTTCTAAGCATTTGATCCCTTTGGAACCTTTAAGCATCTTCATACTCACTTTTCCACTAATTTTTCCTATTGTTCTGTGCCTCTTACCACTGAGGTAACAGTGCAAAATTATAAAATAATTTAAATTCTAGTCCTAGAAAAATAACAGTCCAAAGTTATAAACCAAGATTTGAGCTCTTTAGAGAGGTACCTGGAGAAATTGGAGTGAGTAGAGAGGCCCTATCTGAAGCTAATTAAACAATAGGAAAAAGTTCCTGAAGTTTTCTTTAAAAATAAGAAATTATATTAATTAAATAAAATTTTTAAATAAATATTCCTTAATAAAAGCTGAGATATTAGATTTTTCAGTTTGGATAACACCATTGAATGAGTGCATTCATTGATTCTTAGAGCTAAAATGGACTTTAGATATCATCTTTTCTAACTCCTTAGTTTAAAAATGAGAAATGAAACTTCATGTAGGGTAAGTTACTTGCCCAAGGTCACACAAATCATCTTGTGACAGAGCTAGGACTAGAATTTAAGTTTTCGTCTTCACACATGTGTGCTCTTACCAATACTCCCACCACCATTATCTTCAAGGACATGACCCAAGTACATACAGGATATGTAGCTGCTTACATAGCTACAACTTTTCTGGAATTTCTCTCTCAGTTTTGAACGGAATTAATTTCCACTTCCCCACAGCGATGTGCTGGGAACTCTTTTAGTAGATGCGAGGAGAAGTTACAGATTTAGGGCAAGGACAACAGGACTGGGGTGGGTGGTGGTGGCTAGGATCGCTTATGAGACCCGTATTGAACCTCAGATGAGCAGTAATTTGAAGAATATTGGCTTAGGTGGTTCTAAAACCTTTTCACAAAAGGCAAAAAGGAGTCTTTATTTCAGCTCATACAGGAATTGCAAAATAGTTGGAATTGAAAATCTGTGACAATAAAGACACTGATACAGAAAATTACTGTGAAGAGTGTGAGTAAAATGGTCCCACAAAATGTACAGTAGATGCAAAGCAATACAGTGCAAGTATAACTCAATATGTTATTTCATAACACATGCGATTTAAATAGTATTTAAAACATGCAATTTTGAGTGACTACATTAATAAAATATAACAAAAACAAAACCGCTAAGTTAAAAATAAGAAAATTAAAAAGCAGGACCAATGCAGATGAAGGGAGAATTTTGAAAGTTAAGAGATACTTCTCCCAGGAAAATTTAATACGACAAAGAGTAAACCCTTTCCTAAAGGCTGTGTGTCTCCTTGAGGAGTCAAGAGAGTCCTTTCACCCCTATTCTTCGGAGTTAACAGAATAGAAGCATGAAATCAAATTTCTTGAGAACTATAGTAATGAAGATCTAGGACAGCTGTTATTGCTTCGGAACTGAATTATGAAGAATTGTTGGGCAGGAGAAGACGAAAAACAGACTTGATAGAAGATGGCAGGGAAAACAATGGGAGAGCTCGGAACATGGATAGTCAGACTCACGGCGAAGCAAGTTCAAAGACTTCCGCTGGTGCTGAAGACTATTTCATCAACTTCATTAATATTAATTGTTGGGGTAGCCAATTCAAAGTTAAATTTAAGTTAGGTTCTATTGAATTATTGATGGAAGACTGTGAAGGTACCATAAGAAGTCAACATCCTCTCTCCTCTCTTCCACGTCGACCCAGCATATGGTGATTTCTATTTCACGCTACAGCCTTCAGAGGGTGTGTCTGTGTTCCTTTGTCTGGCACAAGCGATCTCAGGAAACAGCACCACTTTATCGCTGTTGCTAGCTGACAATTATTGAGTGCTAGGTTTTGAGAATCAACACCCCAGATCCACAAATCCAGGACTGTTTGCTGTCTGCCTTTTGGATCTATGACAGATTCATTCACCTCAAACAATCTGCACACATATAACTGCAGAAATCTTTCATCTCTGTCTGAAGAAGAAATGTAGGGGAACCCCTGAATACATGAAATTTTGCTCATAAACATTCACTTCTACTATCAATAACATCATTTGGAGCTTTCTGTTCTGTTGTGGATAATCTGCTGCCCATATCGCAAATATGATGCATGAAATGACTTATTCTTAAAAGAAGATCCCTTTTGTATCAGCAAACTGATACATGAGTATACATGAGTATACTATCCCAGCTTCTTTAGGGAAGAAAGAATTAGGTATTATAGGCCAGGCCAACACATTTTAAAAATAAATTCATTTGTGAGTACACAGATCAACCATGATAAATGCTCCTTTAAGAATGTGATTCTTTCAACTTACTTGATATAGTAGGGCACTTTGTTCGGTGAGATGGCTCTCTCCCAGGGACCCTGGACAGAAGCTGAAAAAGAAAAGAAAAAAAAAAGGCAAGGAGGTCAAATTCGCTGCAAACAGGAAAGACAACATTAATCTCCAGAATTACAATTTTACACTGATATTGCCCTGTTTGCTCAGTTGCCCATGAAGACAGGACGGATTAACCTGCTGTTCTGAAATTTCTGCCCTAATCTAAGTGAAATTGAACTCATTCAGGCACAAAGATAAATGCAAAGGGGGGGGGGACCCTTTCCACTGCTAACCCTATAGAACTGATAAGAAACTGAATGAGCAGACGGGTTTCTCTTAAGTGTTTCCATTGGTTGCATGTCTCACAATCCTTTCTGTTGCTGCTTCTCAGTTTTTTTTTTCTGTTTGATTGACTAGGTTTTATTAGTGTAGCAGCTCAAATATCCCTCGATGATATATTTATATTCCAATTTATTGAATGTAAAATACTAGAGGTATTACTCTGGCATGTTCATTTTTATTTGGTATAAAGAGAATCCAGATTCATTTACTCATTATATGCTTAATTGGCGTCTCAAAATGTTAGTCAAACAGTGCAATTTTATCAGAAAGGAGAACCCATAAATATGTATGATTATCGTTAATCAAAAAAGTTTTGATGTTTTAAAAAGCAAGTACATTTTAAAAAGATAACTAAAACTGAGAGAATGGCACTTGACATCAGGATATAATAAAACGTTTTGCACACTTTGTGCCTTCTCAAATATATGCTCATATTTATATGTTCATGGATGTGCTGCATATAATGCCATTTCTTTTTATGATGATTTTATTGTAACTTAGTCAAATCAAACATCTTTAAACTGTTTTTTAAAATCTTCTTTTATCTACTTTATTTGAAAGGCAGACCGAGACAGGGTCAGAGAGACAGAAAGACAGAGATATCTCTCTCACTTTCTGGTTTACTTCCCGAATGCTGGCAATGGTAAGGGCTGGCCAAGCAGAAGCCAGGAGCTGGGAATTCAGTCTGAGTCTCCCGTGTGGGTAGCAGGGACTCAGGTACTTGTGTCTACTGCTTCCCAGTGTGCGCATTAGCAGGAAGTTGAAGCAGAGTCAGGGCTTGAATCCAGGCACTCCAAAATGGAATGTGAGAGTCACAAGCTGCATGTTAACCACTGCACAAAATGCACACCTATAAATTTTTTTTTTGATGCTTAATTTTTAGGGCTTTTCCCTTTTCTAAAGCTGAATTTGGGGCTGTAACTGTGGTGCAGCAGGTAAAGCCACTGCCTGCATTGCTGGCATCCCATATTTGCACGGGTTTGATTCCTGGCTAATCCACTTCTGATCCAGCTCCCTGCTAATGCATTTGGGAAAGCCTTGGAGGATGGCCCAAGTGCTTGGGACCCTGCACCCATGTGGGAGACCCAGATGAACCTCCTGGGTCCTGGCTTTGGCCTGGCCCAGCTTTGGTCATTACAGCTATTTGGGGAGCAGTAGAACCAGTAGATGATCTCTCTGTCTCTGTCTCTCCTTCTCTCTCTCTCTCTCCCTCTCTCTCTCTCTCTCTCTCTCTCTCTGTGCAACTGTGCCTTTCAAATAAATAAATACATAAATCTTTTAAAAAATGAGTTTGTTTGGAAAAACCACAAGTTTAAAGGTGAATCTCCTGAAGATGGTTTGAAGCCATGGGAATTGCAGGAACAATAGACTGGCATCGGAAACAGAACTATAAGAAGCATTCTAATAACCATTGAACAATTATACTCGTATGCTTTTTTCCCTAAATTTTCATCCTGCTAATAATTTGAAGCACAGCTGATGCCAACCAATATTTCCTGTGAAATGCTCCCTTCTAAGTTCGTCTCACAGTCAATTCACTCTGCGGCGTATGGAAATGTAAAGAAACGTCAAAGCTAATGCATCCTCGGCTACACTGTATAATATGAAAGAACAGCTTCTAATAAAAGTTAACTTCACCCACTGCCAGACAACTTGAGGGTAATGAAACTCCAGCTACTTTGTTTTATATGGAGTAATAGAGGAATCGAATCATCCAACCTTTAACCAGACGTGCCACTTGGTACCTTGGAGGTATGTCATTTAAATGATACCGGAAATGGATTTGTATTTAGCTGCTAATTATGCCTTTTCACTTTGGCAGGCAGAAATTCTTAATATGGAGAAAAGATGCTGATCTGCTGCTTTGAAGCTGTCCCTCCCCTGTAATCTCTCTGTCCTTCTTTCTCTGTTTTTTTTTTTGTTTTTTTTTTTTTTGTTTGTTTGTTTTTTACTTCTTCCTTCCCCTTGCCTTCCCCTTCCTCTTCCATCCCTGCGTGGTTTCCTCATTCCCTGCTGACTCCGCTCTTGTCCTTTTTTCTTCCCTAGGATGCAGCTCTCCTGCCCAGATTCGTTCAGAGTAAACAAGACGAGATTGAAGGACTGGAGCTGGACCCCCTGACCCACCTGGTCGCAGTCTGATGTTAGGGAAATCTAAAAACCCAAGTCCTCTCTAGCAGGAACCATGGTGGAGAGCCAGAAATCATAGCTCCTGTCTGTTTAGTGCACCTCTTCTTAAAATCACAGCATCATAAAAGGAAGACGAGAACTCCACAGAGCATCTGCTGCAGCCCTTACTGGCTGTCGACGCCAAGCCCATGAATGGCACAACAGAGAGAAGTGTGGTGGTTCTTCCCCAAAGGGCCTCTTGACTGACACCACAGGATGTCACTCATGACCCCTACCCATGTCTTTACCATTCTAATGGTTCAGAAATTCTTTTAGATTTCAGGATGCTGGGAGCAAAAGAGTCATTTTGGAGTCCCTGCACTCTTGCTCGGTGGCTCTCAGAGAGACCGTGCTGGAGTGGTCTGCTGGCAGCCTGGCCTGGCTCAGGGACTTTTTGCCTGAAAGAAACAACCTGCAGGCAGATAACCTAGCAGGAGACCGGAGAATCAGCAGAGCCAGGCTAAACTACTGATTGGACTAACAGAGTATTGGTAGTTGACTTTGCATTGTTAAACATAAAAGGGGAAAAAAAAATCCCAATTACATGCCAGAGGAGTTAACAGAATATGCTTGAACTAAATGGTTGAAAAGATTTAAAACGGATTTTAAAAAATCAAGATCCAGATCATTATGAAATTTTAAGCTTTCATAACTGGAGTTCTTGACTGCTAACTTTTTCCGTTAAAATAAAAACAGATGCCTTTTGTCATTAAGTGGAGCTATCAAATAGGTCTGATGGTGTGTTTCACTGCATTTTCTTTCCTGGATGATGTTTTTTCCCCTTTGCCTTACAGTTTATAAATTCACCTAAGCAGTTGCTTCATGGTCATTGTTTGAAACTCTGAAATTATATGCTCAAAATTGTCCTTGGTATAAGGGGGAGAGAGAGAAAGAGAGAGAGAGAGAGAGAAACAGACAGAGAGACAGAGAGAGAGATAGAGAGAGAGACAGAGAGACAGAGACAACAGCCTCCTCCCATTACTTCTCTGCCCATCACCACCACATACGCACACTGGCACCACTTGCTTTAGAAATGACACACAATTGGGTGACAGTTCTGTAGGACTCAATTCAGTGCTGTTTCTTGAGAGACCGTTAAAGAGTTGTTGGCAATTTCATTTGGGGCTGCCAGATAATTCTGGTCTTGCATGAATTCAAAAACTTGATCAAATATGTGGTAACTCTCATAAGTATGCCCCAGAATTATCATTTCATTTCTTGCAGTAGTGCCGACGTCAACAACAGCTGTTCCTTATCTCAGTGTACCAGTGGAGACTTGTCATCCCTCACAAAGCTAGCCTATGCAATAGACACACACATCTTTTATGCCTGATATGTCCATTTTAAGTAGCCCATCAAAAGCAGATTTATTGGTAAATAGTTTTTATATGACACCAGGCTGTCCTTGGCTATTTTCTTATACAGATGTTTCTATAACCACTACATGTAATTCCAATGAAACTTTGTGATTCAGATCCTCAAGTGTAAAAATCATCCATTATCATACGGAACCAGCACCATGGGGTATTGTCTACTGAATTTAAATAGCAAACCACACATGAGTTTATTTATTCCAAAACCAATCTCTGAATTTCCCCTTGTATTACAGATGCAGTATGTTATTAAGAGCAAGAAAGGGTACCAATTCTACCTTCAAATGTTTTGTCTCCCTTGAGGTGACAGGATTCAATATTGTACCCAAGGTGGTTTTGAAATTTCACAAACATAGGCCACACTATTCAGAAACAGTTCTTCTTCCAAACATTGCTTTTAATGCATGATGAACAGAATGTGCCAGTGATGCACCCCGGTGTCAACACAGGGGCCTATCCAGATAATTAAAAAGAATGCGAATGTTATTTAAACCGGGCCAAAAGAGCACTCTGGAATTCTGACCCTAATATTTCCATTAATCTTTTTACTTTTCTCATATTTGGTGTTTGATAATATAGTTGTGTCAAAAAAAAAAAAAAGGACAGTTAAAAAAATAAATGGTTTAGCATCTACTGGTGATAAAACAGAAAACTCACCTCTAGGGATTAGGAAAATGGTGTTAGGTAGGATCTATTGGTCCCTGGCACTTGAATCCTCAGACATATTGCAAATCCTAGTAATGGCTTTATGGATACATTCTATATTGGTACAATAAGCAATATTTTTTTAAAATTTTATTTATTTATTTATTTGAGAGACAGAGACAAGGAGGGAGGGAAGGAGGAGGGCGGGGGGGGGGTGTAGAGAGAAAGAAAGAGAGTGAGAGAGAAAGAATGAACACACTCCCATCTATTGTTTTACTCTCCAAATGCCCCCAATGGCTGGGCCTAGGCTGGGCCAAAGCTGGGAGTTAGGAACTCAATCCAAGTCTCCCACCTAGGTGTGTGTGTGTGTGGGGGGGCAGGAATCCAGTTACCTGAGCCATTCCTGTTGCCTCTCAGGGTCTGAATTGGTAGGTAGTTGGAGTCAGGAGCTAGATCTGGAGATCAAACCCAGGCTCTCGGATGCGGGATGCAAGCGTCTCAGCACTAGACCGAATGCCTATTACCAATGAGCAATATTTTAAGTCTTCTTCCCTTCCTCTCCCCTTTATATCCCTATCCCAGGAATCCTTTTAGGCATGTCTTCTAACCATGGAACCTCCTCTAAGAACTTTCAATACAACAGATAACTGTCAGTCTGTTGATCTATTTATGTGTCTGTGATTTACATAAAAACAGTAAGAATTTTTCCTTCCCCAGAAACCAATTTTTACCCCCTTGAGAATAATATTGCTCCAACAGGGAATGCTTTATCTAGAGGAAGTAGGCGTGGGAGGAAGAAAGGAACAAGGAGTTATTGAAAACCTCTTCTGTGCCTGAAATATGACCTACACTAGCTCATCTGATCCTCATAATGACCCGACCTGGGAGCAGGTATTGTAATTTTCAGTTTGCAGATGATAAAATCATTAAGATCACATGACATAGCATGTCCAAGGGCCTAAATCAGTAATCAACAGATCTTAATTTTGGTTTATTACTTGAAATGAAGTCAGAGAGATGACTCAGGACATAAAGAAGGGGAGCAAACAATACACTGTAGGTTTACTATGTGCTCTAGATTCTATGTTACTTAATGTAAAGAGTGCATCCAGAATCACAACTAGGTCTGTCTAGTCTTCCAAGTTCATTTTCTCATGTGTGCTACCTAACAGGTAATCAGTAAATGTCTGTCAAAAAACTGAGTACGTAATAAAAGGGATGGCACGTATTCTGGTTCAATTTCTCTACACTACATCTTTTATCTAAACTTATTCTCTCCATCATTTCCACCAAATGATTTGCCAGGAGCGGCTTGGACAACATCACTGTCCCCACATTGTGGAGGAGCTCTTTGGAATTTCCCATAGCTTTAGTGATGATCAGAAATAGCTTCTTTTTATTCTGCTCAAAATTGGCCTTCCTATGATCGGTAATCTTTATCACTGGTCCTGTTCTTTTTTTTTTTTTTTTTTTTTTTTTTTTTTTTTTGACAGGCAGAGTGGACAGTGAGAGAGAGAGAGAGACAGAGAGAAAGGTCTTCCTTTTTGCCGTTGGTTCACCCTCCAATGGCCGCCGCGGTTGGCGCGCTGCGGCCGGCGCACCGCGCTGATCCGATGGCAGGAGCCAGGAGCCAGGTGCTTTTCCTGGTCTCCCATGGGGTGCAGGGCCCAAGCACCTGGGCCATCCTCCACTGCACTCCCTGGCCACAGCAGAGGGCTGGCCTGGAAGAGGGGCAACCGGGACAGAATCCGGAGCCCCTACCGGGACTAGAACCCGGTGTGCCGGCGCCGCTAGGCGGAGGATTAGCCTAGTGAGCCGCGGCGCCGGCCTCACTGGTCCTGTTCTAAACATCCAAAATAAATCATTTGATCAGAGACAACGCATTTTAAAGAGCTAATGTGAGACTTAGTTCTGCCTGATAAAGGAAAAAAAAGAGTCCCGGTTCCTAAAGTCACAGAACCAAACCTATCATCGCTTCACTCATTATGTAACAAATGAAAGCAGTGGTGCAGAGTTCTGGTGTTTTTATAGTAAATTAAAGAGAGGTACTTCCTGATACTGTGTGTCCACTTTAGTCTCCGGGGATACTTTTCAAGGAGCACATCTACACCTCCATTAAAATCAACCAACTGGGACTAAGTGAATGCATATTACGTATTCAGCTCCACACTGGTATTTGCAAGCAGGGGGCGGGATGGGGTAAAGTGTGGTGGGAAAAGAGGTCCCACCATGCCCCTTGTGATTAAGGGCCTTATTGCTTAAGTGGATCAAGTTTGAGAAGGATAGACATTATAGGGGGACTCTATCAGTCTGGGTCTTGGTAGGAAACATTCACATTGGGTAAGTTCAGTAGAACTTAGCCCTGCTAGGGGGTTCACAGAGGTGTGCTCAGGGTATAGGGCAATCACAGGGGATGATATTAAAAGCAGCACCACTGCGCATGTGCACTGGGCAAATAGGGTCACATGATAGGGCCTGCAGTCATGGGAAGCAGGCAGGGAGGCTGGGGAACAAGCATTCTGACCTCATGCTCCATCTTCCCACTGCCTTCTGCCAGGGAGCCCCACTGGCTGCGCTCAATCCGAAGCTAAGAGGACCAGCAATGCCATTCACGCAGCCCATGCAGGAAAGGAAGTGTGGAGAGCAGGGGTGGAGGAGCAAAGTGCAGACACTTCTTCACGCTCCTACTGTAGCAGTAGCCTTATATCTTCCCATGGGGTCTCTCTAGCTACTCAGCTAATCAGTATAGAAATAATAGATTAACTTATCCGAAGTACTGTTCGGAGCGCATTGCTCTCCCTTATGTAGCTCTCTTGCATATAAACTGAATTGAAAATCCCTTCCCCTTGGAGCAGAGGTCCTTTACATCTCGACTTCACCTCCCTTCTTTCTCTCAGACCTTCCTTACCTGACCTCAAAGCTTCTCCTTGCCCGTGCTTTTGGGCTCCTGTGTTCATTGACAGACAGCTGCCTGTCTCACGCCCAGGCTCATCGTTCTAGTGCGGTGTTCCTGCTTTATGAATCATTTTGCTTTTCTGCAGCTTCAGTTACCCGTGGTCAGCAACGGTCAGAAAATATTAAATGGAAAATATCAGAAATAAACAAGCCGTACGTTTGAAATTGCATGCCACTCTGAGTAGTGTGATGAAACCAAGAGCTGACCTGCTCTGTCTCTTGCAGTCAGCAGAATGCATCTGAGATACATCCCTATTGCTGTGTGTGTCAACGATCTGGCTCTCCTAATTATCAAGTCGTAGTTTCACGGTACGGATATACCATTGCTTATTTGTCTAGTCAACTGTTGAGTCCTTCTAGCATTATCTGACAATCATCAATAAAGCTGCCATCAACATCCACGTGCATGTTTTTGTGTAGAGATAGTTTTCATTTCTCTAAGGTGCATGTGTAAGAGTGGGCTTGTGGGACAGGCAGTTGGCCCAGTAATTAAGTCAATGTTTGGGTTGCCCATAGCCCATAGCAGAGTACCTGGTTCAAGTCCTGGCTTCATTCCTGCTTCTCGCTAATGCACACCCAGGAAGGCAGCAGGTGATGTCTCAAGTAGTTGGGTCCCTGCCACCCACACAGGAGACCCAGCGTGAGTTCCAGGCTTCTGGCTTTGGCCTGGCCCAGCCCTGGCTGTTATAGGCATTTGGGGAATAAACCTGTGGATGGGAGATCTCTCTCTCTCTGCCTTTCAAATAAATAAATATTCTAAAAAGAGTGTGATTGCTGGGTTGCAACAGATTTTTAATAGGTGAACAATATTCCACTAATGGATGTACCATGATTTATAGCAGAAATTTCCTTTTTGGGAACATTTAGGTTGTTACAAGTTTTCCACTGTTGTAAGTAAGGCTACACAAAGAACATCTTTGTAGATAAATCTCTGCACACATTTTTGTTAATTTTCTTAAGCAAAATTCCTAGAAGTATATTTACTTGATTAAAGGCTATGAACATTTAAAAGAGATTTTATACAAATTGCACTCTGGCCAGCTAAAGTCTTTCTTTATTGATCTAGGTGGAAAGAGAAAAATCCATTTTCTGCAGGTCAATGACATTTAGTTGGTATAATTCTCAAGGCACATTATATATACTGCTTGATACAGTAGATTATTTGAGAACATGCCTCTCATACCTCCCTCTTCCCCTGATAGATAAACTCTTGAATTTAGAAAGGCTCTTGGCACATCAGTTTTCTATTTCAAAAACCAACTCAGCATCTTGAGCTCAAGTGGATTGTCCAGAGCACAGATTCAGAAGAACTGGATTTGAGTCCTGGCTCTGCCATCATGGTCTCAAGTATTTTTTTTTTCCATCCCTGAGCCTTATTTTCCTTATCTGCAAAATGGGAATAATTATATTTCCCTCACTGAAATGTTGTCAGGATAAAATGACGACATTGCTTTGTAAAGGGTTAATCACTATCCAAATACTTTTTGTAGTTACATGCCTATGAGATGTAGTCTGAACAATAATAATTGCAGAATCAATCTCTCTGCCGGAACTGGAAAACTCTGCTCTTCAGCTCTTGAATTCACTCCTAATTAGTACAAATGCAGCAAATACAGTATAAAGTGTGGCAGAGAGAAATGCCTTTGAAAACTATTGAATTGTCTGGGCTTATAGTTCTTCTGTCTACATCTTTGTCTTCTTAGACAAATGGTATCTGCCCAACAGATCCTTCATTCTTAGCTTCATTGTCTACCATTCATCAGCATGAATGATACATAGATCAGTTTGTTTTTTACAGTGGGAAATAGAGGGTCATAGATCATTTTCTAATTAAAAGATTGCCACAATATACAGAAAAGAAGATTGTTCTGGTGGTACAATACACAGTGGCTTAGAAGCAGGAGAGTAATGTTTGAGACGTAGTCTATAAATGAATTTGGTGTCCAGGGATGATGATAAGTCACAGATGAGTCCCTACTTTTAAGAGCTACTTACTAGGCAAGTGGGGGTTTCAGCAGCATAAAAACAAGCCGGGTGGTGAATTTCAGCGAAGTGATATATTTAGGTTGAAATACTGAGAAAAACTTTTCAAGCGGAAGGACAAAACTACAGGTATTCGAATGATAGCTGAAGCTGTGCGTATGGTTGGACTCTTTAAGGAAGGAAAGCTATAACCATATGTACACAATACATTTTCACATGATGGAGTATTGGATTAAAGAAGAAATTTACCATTTGTGACAACATGGATGGACCCTGAAGACATGCTAAGTGAGATACGCCACAAGAAGAAGGATACTGAATGATTCTATTCACACTGGGCATCTAAAGTAGTCAATCTTATATGAGAAGAAGCAGAAAGTAATCAAACTGGGGTCGAATGCTTGATGTAGTGGTTAAGTTGCTACTCGGGACATCCAAACTATTTATCAGAGTGCCTGGGTTCAAGTCCCAGCTCTGCTTCTGCTTCTAGCTTCCTGCTAGTTCACACTCTGGAAGGCATCAGCTGGTGGCTCAAGCAGATGCATCCCAGCCATCCATGTGGGAGACCAGATGGAGTTGCTATGCCCTGCTTCCGGCCTGGCCCAGCCCAGCTGTTGCAGGCACTTAAAGAGCAAATGAGTGGATGGAAGATCTCCGTCTCTGCCTTTCAAATAAAATGACACATCTTTAAAAATTAGAAAAAAGAAGATAATCAAACTTACAGAAGCTGAAAATAAAACAGTGGCTGGCAGAGGATTTGAAGGAGGGAGAGGAAACAGGGAGTTGTTCAGTAGGTACAAATTTGCTGTTATACAAAATGAATAAGTTCTAAAGACCTGCTGTACAACATAGTGTCTTTAGTTAACAATCTAGTGTTGTACACTTCAAATGTTAAGAGGGTAGTTTCTCTCTCTCTCTCTCTCTCTCTCTCTCACACACACACACACACACACACACAGCCAAAGGACACAGAAGATGTTCAGAGGTGATGGGTTATGTTCATTACCTTTACCTCGATTGTGGTGACAGCATCACAGATGTATGTCTATGTCCAAATTCATCTTATTATAGACATCAAATATGTAGAGTTTTGTCTAGCAATTCTACCTCACACTGTGAAAAATTTAAAAATAAAAGAATGGGTACATTGTCCAACACTGTAAAAAAAAAAAAACAACAATACCAAACAGAGAACTCTACCCTGGGAAATGCTCCCAAATGGCAGTAGCATTAGAACAATGGTCAAAACAGACCCAATACAGTATCCAGAAGAAAGTAGGCTACAACACAAAGACAGCCTAGTTGGTGAGGTGTGAGTAATAACAGAGTCCAAAAGACTAAGAGTGTGGAAGAGGAAGTTGTATTTGATCCTCCCATCACCGGTGATCTCAATAGGGAAACTTCACAATACTGGTGAAGGCTGAACCAGATCACAATGGCTATGGGCGTCAGGACTTCGAGGGGAGGTAGAAAGACTGTGTGCTGCTTATATATTTGAGAAGTTTTCTTTGAAAAGTGGAGAAAGGAAGGACAGAGGGCCAACATCTGAGGGTTGCTCATCCTTCTCTCCTGCTCTGTAAACCAGACCATTCCTTTCATTTCTTCATTGAATTTTCTAAGGGTCTTCTTTATAATATTAAATTACATGAAAAACTTGTTTCCACAAATTGTTACTTCCTAAATCCATAATCAAGATTATAATACAGTATTCAAGTTAATTGTTTTATAAAACATGAAACTCCATATTTATTTTTGAGACTCAGATGGCGTTAGAGAACAAGAGAGAGACCTTACATTTGTTTCATTCCCCAAATGCCCACAATTGCCAAGCCTGGGCCAGGATGAAGGTAGTTGGGAATGTACTCCAGGTCTCCCAAGTGGGTGGCAAGAAACCAACTACTTGAGTCATCCATCAACTGCTGTTGCTAAGGGTGCACATTAGCAGGAAGCTGGAATCAGGAGTGGAGCTGGGACTCTGACCCAGGCACTATGTACGATATGGGTTGTGGGCATCCCAGCTGGCGTTTCAACTTGCAGGCCAAACGCCCACCCCTTATGTAGTTATTGATGCTGAAAGTATCTGTATGTATCACCTTCCCCCATTGCAATTGCTTTCTGAATGATTTTTCTTTTTTTTTTTTTTTTTGAGGTGATGCATATAGTTCCTGTAGCAAGACTAAGTTTTCTGTCATTTAACTGAAAGGCTAAGTAAATTTAACACTTTTCAAAACATTAAATTAAAATAAGAATAGAGTTTTATATGTCTATGTTATATATCAAAAGTAAAGATTCAATGAAAACTTTAGGATCCTTACTAAACTTTCAAAGATGGGCAGATTTTCCATAAAGATTTCAACAGCAGAGACAGATGGGCTACGTTCCAGAGGGGAAGGTCACAAGAGTGATGGATGAGACCTCTAATGTCTGCCACAGCTGTGAAAATCTTTATGGCTAACTAAAATTCCTCACGAATAACAACCTGTAAATATTATATGAGCTGTCAGACGGGTAACATTGAGCTCTGGAGCCATAGCACACTTGTGAACAGAATACCACAGCCTGGGAGTTGCCAGTAGATGGCCAAGATGTTTAGAGTACCAGGCTTACAGACGATCTGGGGAGTCAAGAGTTCATTGTAAACACCTTAGCAAGGTGGCTCATTCACAAAGATAACACTGTAGCTGATAGCCAGTGCCTGCTGGCGGTACACTCCCACCAAGTCTAGGACCCAGTACTGGGTGGCATTACTCATCAAAGAAAAGCTCCTTCAAACTGACTCATCGCAGACTTCAAGAATTTCACTGTGATTTTTAGGACAGTAGAAAAGAAACGAAGCTTCATAAGGTCAGGTATAGGAAGGCAGGTGTCCAGATAAATAGAGCTGTGACTAACTTACGCTCAAGGCTTTTCAGAATAAATTCAAACAGAATTGGCTGACTACATGACCAGAAAACTTTCCTCTAGGTAATGGTGGTTACAGTCTTCGGGCCATGTGGGTTAAGTCAGCTTACTAACAAGTCAGTGCAATATTGCCAGGTGCCTTTTGTGTCTCTCCAGATGTGCTTTTAAAAGACAGCAGGCAATCAACACCATTTGCTGAATGCTCTCTGTGTGGACGGTATTGTATGAGGCACCAGGGAAATTTCAAGGAGAGTAAAATTTGAAACCTGAGACAGTAGGGAGCAACTCAGATATTAAAAACCAAAGAGTATAAATGGGATGTACATCCATTTAGAAAGCAAGATGAGGAGAGTGAGCGAACACTAAGACTAAAACAACAATTGGAGCAATAAAAGAGTGCGAGACACTGGATTTGGGGCTCAATCTTTACTCCACTGTAAACGAATGAAACTTGTATGTCTTAGCCATAGCCTCAGGATGAGCACGAGGTACTTCGCAGCCCCTTGGTCTCCGCTTGACCACATGACTTGCTTCAGCAAAGCGCATCCTTTTTGTGCTTTGGCATCTGCCAGGAGACCATGCCTCCAGTGGCCTCTGATCCTTCAGCCTGGGCCTCAAAACCCCACACACTCAGAGGCAAACCCGGCCAGCTGGAAGCAAGAAGCAGAGCTTTCCAGGCACATTCTACCCAGACCCACAAGCATGAGAATCGAGACTTTGCATTCTCATATATAAAGGATATGTAAGTCACTGTTTGGGGGAGGGACTTGTGGACATGGCTGACAAAGAAAGGGAAAGAGGGACATGGACACACACACACACACACACAGGAAAGAAAATCAAAGAGATTCAGGGATTGAAAATACACTGAGCTAAAGTCCCTCCCATTTGTGTAGTCACTTCCTCTACTATCACTCGAAGATCAGCAAGGGTTATCCCTTGTAGTCAATGCAGCCACGAGACGTGTGGTTTGGCTGTCATTTACCAGTCTCGGGAACCCCTTGTCTAAAGCTGATAGACCATAATGGTTACAAGTTTAAACCTGAATATGTTATTGAACTGCTCCAGTCTCGGTTTTCTTCCCTACAAAATGGAGATGATAGTAGTCCTTATTTTACAGGGTTGCTGTGAGCATCAAGTAGGTTACTCCATGTAAAATGCTTCCTCAGGGTTAAGAGCAAGAAATACTCAATATTTTTTATTTTGACTCCTACTTTTATTATTATTAATATAGTGAGTTAATCAAGACATTTATGCCATCAACGGTCAATGTGAAGAATTCCAGGGTAATCAGAAGAATCAAAGAGATTCTTAATGCTTCTAGAATTAAACTGACTGTTAACCACCAAAGCACGGGACTATGGAAAAACTCAAGGAAATAATCCGTCCTCCTTTTCAAGCCATTTTCTGATACATCATCTTGGAGCCCTCTCTGATACTTCAAAAATTTTATGCAGTTCTCAGGGTAGTAAGACATGAAAGGAGACACATCGTCCTTGTACCATTCTGATTCTGATGCCAACTACGAAATCAACTGTGTTTTATCATTTCATATTAGCACTACACAAGAATTCAAAGCAAAAAACCCACTATTTTTAGAAAGAAATACTTCTTTTAATTTCAATTTTTATTCTGATCTTTAAATTTCATATTACCAAATTTACTAACTTCTTTTTTTTTCTTGCAAACAAGTAAAATGCAGAGAGATAGACAGAAAAAGACAGAGGTTGTCCTTCTCCTGGTTTCTTTCCCAAATGCCCACAATAGCCAGGGCCGGGCCAGGTTGAAGCCGGCAACTCAATCTGGATCTCCCATAGGCGTAGTCAGGATTCAACTTCTTGAGCTACCACCTGCTGCCTCCCAGGGTGCACACTGACAGTAAACTGGATCAGGAGCAGAGTCAGGATTTGAACCCAGGCAGTCCAATATGGGATGCGGGCATCCTGAGTGATGACGTCATGACTGCACCAAATGCCTGCCCTCCTTTTTATTTTCTACAGTTAGCGTGAGCGATCTCTGTTAGAGGAATTCTCCACCTGAAGTTACACACTGTCCTGTTTAAGTCATAAGCTTGCTGCCCTTTCTTTTGTCTTAAGACAGCAAGGTTCTCATGGACTTTGATGTTGGGCTCCAGGAGTAAGCAAAGTTCAGTTTAAAGATGTCTCGTTTCCTCTAATAGCTCTAAGAGATACACCTTCGCCAGATCTTCCAGACCAAGTCTTTTGAATTACAATTGGCCCTCTATACCTGAGGATTCTGCATCTGCAGATTCAACAAACTACTGAGCAAAAATGTCTAAAACCTTTTTCATCTGTACTGTATATGTAAAGACTTTTCTGGGTATTATTCCCTAGACACTATAGTATAACAACTATTTAGAGCATTAGCATTGTATTAAGTATTATAAGTAATCTAGAAGTGATTTAAAGTATACGGGAGGAGGTGTGGAGGTTACATGCAAATAGTGCACCATTTTGTGTCAGGAACTTTACTATCTGCAGGTTTTGGTGTCCAAGTGGGGACGGGTCCTGGCACTAATTCCCCATGGATACTGAAAGATGACTGTAGTTTCTTCCCCTTGATGACTGACCTAGGTCAACTTCTACAACACAAACTCTTCTACTTTCCTCCTATTGAGAATAAATCCCTCCTGTCCTTAACTCATACCATAAAGGAGCTCCTTCTGTTCCTCTTCTAATTTTTTTCCCAGACATTTCCTACTCAGACATTCTCTTTCCACATCAAATTACCCCCATGTTGACTAATTCTTCAATTATTCTCTCTTCTGTCTGCCTATTTCTATCTCATTAAAACATTAGCACTCTCTAAAACCTATATTTATATTCATTATACATACATAAGGAATCCCTCTTCTGAACCAAAGGGCTATAAGGAGACTACACGGTAAAACTGGAAAGGGGAATATTCATCATATCAGAACGGCTAAGTAGAAGGGAGAACCTGATTTCTCATCGCTGAACGCATCCTGTGATTCTTGTTATGTGAAAGCAAAGACTGAGCAGTTAAAAGCATTCTTTGTTAGATTCCTATCAGAATACCCTTTACCTTGAATTTGCATGTAACATCTGGGTCAACATGCATTCATACTTGTCTAGACAGAACATCTCACTTCCCTCACTGAAGAATGAATTCCTGTTTCCATTCTACTCCTACAGCATCTAGGCGGTCTATCTTTCTTAGAATGTGAGAGTCTCCAGATCCGAATTGTTTCTCATTGTCATATTCCAAGTGCCTACTGTTAGTGATAATTCCTCAGTTTGTTTCCTTAGCTTCAGTCGTACCAGTTTCCCTCAAACTCTCTAAGCATGTTACAATGCTGGGGCCTTTGCGTTTGCCATGCCCTCCCCCTGGAATACTTTGCCTGTCCCTCTCCCCCACCAATATCTGTCCGGTTCACTCTCTCACTTCTCTATCCCTCCAGTCCTTCCATCCTGATTTATTCTTCATCAAACTCATCATGACCTGATTATTCATCTTCTCTTATTAAAATTTAAGCTCCATGAGAGAGAAAGTGTGTTTTATTTACTGCTGTTCCCCAGTTCTTAGAACAGAGTTTGATCTGTATTGGTCATTCAATAAACATTTGCTAAGTAACAAGGTGGATCAATTCTTACCTGATGGAAAATAAAGTGAAACTCATTAAAATTTTTAGGTCATAGACACACAAAGTGAAATATATTGTTTGAGTACTCGTTATAGCATTAAATCTCAATACACAGCACATTAAGGACAGAGATCCTACATGAGGAGTAAGTGCACAGTGACTCCTGTTGTTGACTTTACAAATTGACACTCCTGTCTATGGCATCAGTAATCTCCCTATGCTCCAGTCATGAGTTTCCAAGGCTATGGAAGCCCTCTGAGTTCTCCGATTCTTATCTTGTTTAGACAAGGTCATAGTCAAAGTGGAGGTTCTCTCCTCCCTTCAGAGAAAGGTACCTCCTTCTTTGAAGACCTGTTCTTTCCACTGAGATCTCACTCACAGAGATCTTTTGCCAGAGTGTCTTGGCTTTCCATGCCTGAAATACTCTCATGGGCTTTTCAGCCAGATCCGAATGCCTTTAGGGCTGATTCTGAGGCCAGAGTGCTATTTAGGATATCCACCATTCTATGAGTCTGCTGAGTATCTCACTTCCCATGTTGGATCACTCTCCCCTTTATTTATTCTATTGGTTAGTGTTAGCAGGTACTAGACTTGCTTATGTGCTCCCTTTGACTCTTAGTCCTTTCATTATGATCAATTGTGAACTGAAATTGATCACTTGGACTAGTGAGATGGCATTGGTACATGCCACCTTGATGGGATTAAATTGGAGTACCCTGGTATGTTTCTAACTCTACCATTTGGGGCAAGTCAGCTTGAGCATGTCCCAAATTATACATCTCTTCCCTCTCTTATTCCTACTCTTATGTTTAACAGGGATCACATTTCAGTTAAATTTCAATGCTTAAGAATAACTGTGTATTAATTACAGAATTAAACCAGTCATATTAAGTAGAACAGACAGAAAAACTACTAAGAGGGATAATGTATTAAGTTGTTCATTAACAGTCAGGGCTATGCTGATCAAGTCACCATTTCCCATAGTGTCCATTCCACTTCAACAGGTTTCCTTTTTGGTGTTCAGTCAGTTGTCACCGATCAGGGAGAACATATGGTATTTGTCCCTTTGGGACTGGCTTATTTCACTCAGCATGATGTGTTCCAGATTCCTCCATCTTGTTGCAAATGACTGGATTTCGTTGTTTCTTACTGCGGTATAGTATTCTAAAGAGTACATATCCCATAATTTCTTTATCCAGTCTACCGTTGATGGGCATTTAGGTTGGTTCCAGGTCTTAGCTATTGTGAATTGAGCTGCAATAAACATTAGGGTGCAGACCTCTTTTTTATTTGCCAATTTAAATTCCTTTGGGTAAATTCCAAGGAGTGGGATGGCTGGGTCGAACGGTAGGGTTATCTTCAGGTTTCTGAGGAATCTCCAGACTGACTTCCATAGTGGCTTGACCAGTTTGCATTCCCACCAACAGTGGGTTAGTGTCCCTTTTTCCCCACATCCTCGCCAGCATCTGTTGTTGGTAGATTTCTGTATGTGAGCCATTCTGACCGGGGTGAGGTGGAACCTCAATGTGGTTTTGATTTGCATTTCCCTGATTGCTAATGACCTTGAACATTTTTTCATGTGCCTGTTGGCCATTTGGCCATTTGGATTTCCTCTTTTGAAAAATATATTTCACTTTGTGTTTCTATGGGGGTGCAAACTGTTGAAATCTTTACTTAATGCATACTAAACTGATCTTCTGTAAAAAAAAAAAAAAAAAAAAAAAAAAAAAAAAAAAAAAAACTATCAACTCCCAACTTGACTCTCACTGGGATTAAACATGACAATAGGTCTGATCTGATTTCATCATCATTAAAAAAAAATCATCTATTATTTTTCACTTTATGTTTCTGTGTGGGAGCAAACTGTTGAAATCCTTACTTAATGTATACTAAGCTGATCTTCTGTATATTAAGATAATCGAAAATGAATCTTGATGTGAATGGAAGGGGAGAGGGAGTGGGAAAGGGGAGGGTTGTGGGTGGGAGGGAAGGTATGGGGGGGAAGCCATTGTAATCCATTATTCGTACTTTGGAAACTTATATTCATTAAATAAATAAAAAAAAATTTTTTAGGTCATTAGACTACATGCTAGAGGAAGTTCTTTCCTACTGTACCGGTGTTGGAACAGTCCTTAAAGTGCCCAGTCATTAATTTCATCAAGGTATATTCTGCATCTATGTGCTTGCTTTTGTGTTAAATGCAAGAAATATTAAATGAAAGAAAACATAAAAGAGTAGTGTGTGGCCTCTAACCTTAGGGTGTTCACACTCCCATCCATTTTCTTTTATGATCTATTTTATTGATCATACTGAATTCTAACTTGTGCCTGTCATTGGCATGTATGCTGCTAAGCTTAAGGTACAAGGCTAGAGGTTGATGGAATTTTATGTTGTCCCCAAAGTCTTTTCCTGTTAATGGATATCATGAGGTTACACACCTTAAATAATGATCATCACTACCTATACAGGATCAAATCATCAATGTCATGATAAAAACAAGAGAGAATCATATTATCCACTAACTAGAATTGTCCTATTGTGATGGATTTTTCTAAGATGCTTCAGAATGGCCATCAATGACACTGTCCACTCACGAATTGAGTTCCCAACAAAGACTCACTCTAAGGCAATGTTCAGAAGATATAGGATACTTAGTAACTATGTGACCTTGAAATTGACAGTTGTGAAGGGAAGGAAATGTGACAGAATGAGAATAGGGAAAAGTCAAGCTTGGAAGCAGGCCCAGTGACGGTCTCAGTTAACCCTGCAGGAGCTCTAGAGCTAGAAGTTAGACTTCTCTGGCATGGGCCAAAACGGCCGGGTCTTTATACTCCTGCATCAGGAGATGCCTAGGAAAGGGGTGTGATCTTGGATGAGGCAGCTGAGTCTGTCTTTGAAGATCATTTGCTGAGGACAATCCCCTTCACTGAAGGGGAGCTAGAGGTGCAGAAAAATAGTTTTGAATGACTCTTTAAGCATAGGTCTCTCTATTTTTGTTCTACATGACCCTCATTGCCATGGCCACGAATTGTCCAGGGGTTCATATATAAGAGTGATTCTCAACTAGGGGGAATTTCGTCCATCAGGAACATTTGATAATATTTGGTGGTAGTGTTGGTTGTCACACCTGAGGGGGGTGGGGCTAGTGTTACTAGCATGTCGTGGGTAGCAGCTGGGGATGTTTCCAGGGCTAATACGCCAGTAAGACCTCAAAAACAAACAGTTGGCCCAAAATATCAATAGTACCCAGGTCAGGACAGTCTGGTTCATAGTCCGGCATGCATCTTATGGGGATGGGAGAAAACGGGGAAGTTAAAAAAGGAAAACAAAGGAAGCAGAAACTCTAGGTGAAGGTACTAGAAGGAGGAAGGCAAGCAGCTACGATGCTGTGATAGTCCGACGCCTACGGCAGTCAATGCATGGAGAGAGGGGCAAATGCAGATTTCATTGTGACTGCTCTTCCTGATCCTTCCTTCTGCTTCCCCCACTCCTGAACACACGCCTCACTACCAAGCTTATCTCAGTTCCTTAAAGTTTTACGGTGACACAGCACATGACAGACCAGTACCCATAGTAGGCCAAAATCAAGACAATTCCTATTGCTATTTCAAAGTCTGTCTAAAAATCCTGGAGAATGGTTTTTAAACAAGGAACAATTTATGTAAATCTACAAAAGAACAAAAATGCCTTTTGTCCTCACCTCAAAGTTCTCCCCAAAAACTGTTTTGTAATCCCAAACTGATTGTGTTCTGAAAATGGAAAACATCCAAATGGAAAAATGAAAGCAATGATTTTTGCCCACAGGGATGCGATTCCACCATTTCTGTTGTGCTAAGCTTTGTATTCTAGAACAGATGACAAAATGCTCCCCTAGGCCAAAATCACAAACACCTTCATTTTCTGGGGTGTGGAAAAATATATATTTCAGAGCCAGTATGCCACTAAAATAGCGCCCATGTCATGAAACGGACTGAGAACCACGGTGCTGGTCTCCCTGCCCTAGGTGTTCTTCAGGCCCAGAGAAATCTGTCACAATGAGGAAGATGAAATAAGAAAGAAGTGGGCACGTGCCTCATCTCCGCCGTGCCACCGGACTGATTTCCCTGTAGCTCTGTGATGACGAAGCAGTGGTTACTAATTGAACTGAATGCCACCATTCAGCTCTAAAGCCACATTATGCATGGCGTATCATAATAGCTGCAGAAAATCTGAAAGAAGTGACTCCTATCGGTGTCTCTCTCAGATCCCCTTCACCGAGCTGGTTCACCCATCCACCACTGTTGTGAGTGTTGGTGGCTAAGGGCCCATGGCCTGCCCCTTTGACCAGAATACCTCTCTCAGCCTTGCTATCTCCTATTTCCCAGAACCGCACAGCAAACGGCTGAGTGACACGGGGGGAACCGAAGTCCAGCACCCTTACCCAGAGGTGGGGCCGAGTCTGTTGTCCAATGCGTGCTCCAGTGCTCCCTGTGGGATCAGGCTGCAGTCTGTCTGGACCTCTCTGCTGAGCCAGCCTCCCTCACTGCCTTTCACTCGGGGAATGTCTCTCCATTAATCACGTCTACAGAAGCGCCACTGAGGGCTCCGTGTTCTGGGCACTTCGCTTAAGGTTAGTGTGCCTGGTCTGCCTGGAATGGAGTGGATTTCCGGGAATATGGGAGTTTCAGTGCTAAAGCAAGGGCAGTTCTAAACAAACTAGGATGAGCGATCACCCTATCTAAGGCAGGTAAATATTTAGGTTTTGACCTCTCTTCCTGCTAAGCTTAAGAAAGTGCTTCGCGTTCAAGGACTTGGGAGATCTGAATAACACACATAAATTAGCAGTCTGCTAAACTAGCTGTTAAAAAGGAGGCCTCAATTTGCGGTATTTGCCAGTTTCTGCAGGGTAAATATTCCCACGACAGCTGATTTCAAGCTACCAAAGGTGAGTTTAACAACTGGTTCACAATTCCTGTATATTTAACAATTGGCTCTCTTTCGAGCCAGGATAAGCCAGCTCCAGCACCAAATTCCCACAGCAGAAACTGGAAACTTCTGTAAGTTTCCTCATGCATTCAAATAAATGGGACACGTAGGGCCAACAATGCAAATCTGTGTTACTAAGGATATTCTAAAGCAAGGAAATCTGAAATCTTATTGGTGAGTATAAATTTGACCTAAAGGAGAAAGGGCCATGTCTATACATTTTCAGAAGAGGATAATAATTCTCACTATGCTGCCTTTAAAAAATTGTTTATTGTGGGGGCCGGCACTATGGCCCAACAGGTTAAACTGCTGTCTGCAGCGCCCGCATTCCATTCGGGCGCCGGTTCAAGTCCCAGCTGCTTCACTTCAGATCCAGCTCCCTGCTGATACACCTGAGAAAGCAGCAGAGGATGGCCCAAGTGCTTGGATCCCTGCACCCATGTGGGGACATGGATGAAGCTCCTGGCTCCTGGCTTCAACCTGACCCAGCTCCAGCCATTGTGGCCACTTGCAGAGTGAACCAGTGGATGGAAGACCTCTCTATCCCTTCCTTTCTCTACTGCCTTGCAAATAAAATAAATAAATCTTAAAATATGTTTATCAGGGCTGGCATGGCTTAGTGGTTACTTGACTTTTGTTATTTTATGGATCCATTTTTTCTCTTCATTACCAAAGTGACCTCTAGAAATGGGGGTCAATAAACAAATCAACTGGAGCCGGTATTGTGGCATAGCAGGTAAAGAAGCCACCTGTGATACCAATATCCCATATGGACGCTGGCTTGTGTTGTAGCTGTTCTACTTCCCAGCCAGCTCCCGGCTAATTGCCTGGGAAAGCAGCAAAAGATGGCCTAGGTTCCCAGGCTCCTGCACCAACCTGGGAGACTTGGAAGAAGCTCCTGGCTTCGGCCTGGCCCAGCCCAAGCTCTTGTGGTCATTTGGAGGGTGAACCAGCAGAGGGGAGATCTGTCTCTGTCTCTTCCCTTCTCCCTCTGTCATTCTTTCAAACAAATAAACAAATCTTTTGAAATTTTGTGTATTAATTTTATTTATTTGAAAGGCAGAGAGAGCGAGAGTGAGAGCGAGAGAGATCTCCTGTTTGATGATTCATTCCGCAAATGCCTGCAACAGCCAGGGCTGGGCCAGGTCAAAGCCAGGAGCCAGGAACTGCATTGGGGTCTTTTAATGAGGTGGCAGGGAGCCAGGTACTTGAGCCATCATCTGGGTGCCTCCCAGGGTGCACTTTAGCAGGAAACCGGATCAGAAGAGGAGGCAGGACTCAGTCCCAGGCACTCTGATACGGGACGCAGACACCCCAAGCAGGGTTGGCTCAACCTGCTATGCTACAATGCCCACTGTTGTCTGCTTTTGTGTTCAGCATCTAAAAGGCTACTTTTGAATTTATAGCGGTGTTTCCAGCATCCCTGGTGAGTCAGATGGCATTTGTCCCAAATTCCTAACATGCAGGACAACTGACTGCTGAAGGAACTGTCTCATATTATTCTGCCCTGAGATTTTACCTGACAGACAGCTCTGGCCTGAAAATCATGTCGCATTGTGCTTGCGAGGTTCTTTCTGAGTTTTATCACAATCGTTTCTTTTAAGTTGATCTGAAGCTTTAAATTACTGTCCCCGTCATATTTCAAATCACCCATTCCTCTAAGGACAATGGGTTGGTATACTGTAAGTGGAATGTCAGCAACTACTAGATACGCTTAAGCTTCTCCCTGCTCTGTTTAAAAAAAAAAAAATGGTTCATGGGAGAAGATTTGTCGAGACTCAAGATAGAAACAGACCATTCAGCCCTGTGAGTCAGGGATCTGTACTATGGGCTGCTTTGCCAAGAGAGGAAAAGTGTGAACCAGGGATATAATTAAGGCAGTTTAAGACTGTAACACTTGCAAGAAATAACTGATCAGTTCATTCTTTTATAGTGTCCCCTAATCTGAGAACAAGAAGGTTCAATGAAACTCACAGCTTCTAAATTTAGAATAAATAGTAAAAAGGAAATTTGTCTTATAGAGCTCAATTGCCACCCATAGAGTATAGCACTGCAAGAGGTCACTGGGTTAAAAGCTAGAGTGTCGCTCCCCGTCTTCGTGGGGGAACGACACAGGACCCTGCGCTGTTCTTTCGTCTGCTCGGCCCTCCCCGGGTTTGCTGCTGGTTCTTCCCGGGTTGGCTACTATCCCTTCCACCTCCGTGGAAGGGCAGTTCCCCCTGGCCGCATTCCCCACTTCCGCAGGGGAGCGGCACTCCGCCGGCCGGCTCTTCTCGGGGGCTGCACGGGTTCCCTTAGATGTTCCCCATAGATGTTCCTGGTGCATGCCGTCTCTCTCCTCCTTTATAGTCCTCCTCCGCCAATCCCAACTCGGCTGAGTACGCTGCTCTCCAATCAGGAGCAAGTCCTACAGTTAATTGGTTGAACTGGAGGCAGCTGTGCGGAAGCTGTTTACTTCTCTCCCAGCGCCATATTGTGGGAGAGCAGATGCATAGAATAAGTCCTAATTCGAGTAACTTAGTCCAGTCCGGATTGCTCCCCACAGATCCCCCTTTCTTTTTATTTTTTAGCGTTGATACGCGCCTGTCTTCGGTGTCCCGCGGAACACACTCTGCTCTACTTGCTAGAGTTGCCACAGGCTCTTACAAGTCCTATCAATCAGGAAAACCGAATCCGGGTCCTCTCTTCGCCATTGTGAGGAGGTTTTTAGGCGCTGATGCGTGCCTGTGTTCGGTGCCCTGCAGCGCATGCTCTGCTCTGCTAGAACTGCCTGCAGGTGTTTACAAAACCTATCAGGCAAACCGAATCCAAGCCTTCTCATTGCCGTATTGTGGGGGAGACTTATTAGTGTTGGTTTGTGCCTATCTTCGGTGACCTGCGGCTAGCCGCCCAGGTGCTCATCGCCTCACTAATCGGGCAGACCGAATCCAAGCCTTCTAATTGGCATGTTGAGGGGAGGCCTTATTTTTCTCTATTTCTCTATCTCCGGGCATTCCTATTTCTCCCATTTTACTTCTATCTTCCAGCATTCCTATTTCTCTCACTTTGCTTCTAAATTTCTGTTTCTCTTATCCCTGCGGCTTCCCACTCTCATTCTTATCCCCGCGGCTTCCCGGCTGCGCCCGCCCCGAGGCTGCTTCTCGGCGGCTTCCCGGCTGAGCCGCTTCAGCCCGCGCCTCTCTCATCTGCGCAGCTTCCCGGCTTTGCGCGGCTTCCCGGCGCCTCGCCCCGCCGGCGCCCGCCCCGCCGGCGGGCTCCGCCCCGAGGCTGCTTCTCGGCGGCTCGCCCCGCGGCAGCTTCACGGCTCTGCGCGGCTTCATCCTCCCTAACATTTCTCTCTACCCGGTATGTTTCTCTAAGTTTTCTTCCAACAATATTCCTCTCATTTCTCCTGGCTTCTCCCCACAGTCCGTATCCGAGTCCAAGCCTCCTCCAGGTTTCACTTTCGCTTTCAATCTCCTAGCTTCCCCGCCATAGTCCGCATCCGAGTCTATGAAAGCTTTCACTTTCGCTTTCAATCCTAACTTCTTTCCCACAGTCCATATCCGAGTCTATGCCTAGGCTTTCAATAGCTTCTTCCGGCACCCTTTTCGTCCGGCTTTTCCCTAGGCTGTTTGCTAGTCTCTCTCTCCGGTATTTTCCCAATTCTTCCCGTTTCTTCCCTCCTAAGTTTCCTATCCGTCCTAGGCTTCATATCCGAGTCACGGCACCATTATGTCGCTCCCCGTCTTCGTGGGGGAACGACACAGGACCCTGCGCTGTTCTTTCGTCTGCTCGGCCCTCCCCGGGTTTGCTGCTGGTTCTTCCCGGGTTGGCTACTATCCCTTCCACCTCCGTGGAAGGGCAGTTCCCCCTGGCCGCATTCCCCACTTCCGCAGGGGAGCGGCACTCCGCCGGCCGGCTCTTCTCGGGGGCTGCACGGGTTCCCTTAGATGTTCCCCATAGATGTTCCTGGTGCATGCCGTCTCTCTCCTCCTTTATAGTCCTCCTCCGCCAATCCCAACTCGGCTGAGTACGCTGCTCTCCAATCAGGAGCAAGTCCTACAGTTAATTGGTTGAACTGGAGGCAGCTGTGCGGAAGCTGTTTACTTCTCTCCCAGCGCCATATTGTGGGAGAGCAGATGCATAGAATAAGTCCTAATTCGAGTAACTTAGTCCAGTCCGGATTGCTCCCCACACTAGAGTATAAAATTTTTACACTTACTGCTTTTTTAATCTTATTAAAGGAACACATGCTTATTATAAAAAAATCTGCAAAAGTAAAAAGAAAGATACAACTGTTTACATTTCGATGTACTTTTATTGTCAGTCTTTGTGTGCACTTTAGTGCTATTTTATTTTCAAATATAGTTGTCATCACGGTGTAATTTGGAAGTAAGCTTTTCCCCTTAATATATTACAAGGCGCCGTAGAGTTTGATAAAAATGGCCCTGTAAAGTTATGGAGACTATTAGCCCTTGCTGAGCAACATGAAAGTCCATGTAATTTATTAAGTGTCTACTATGTGATAGTCACTAGGCTAAATCTCATGCCACTGTGTACTGTCAATGTCAAGAGTAAACTGAACTCTTCTTCCGTTGGGTCTAAGACACAATTCATTCTATAAAGATTTTTTGAGCATCCACCAAGTGCCAGGGACCATGTTAGGTACTGCACAACTGTCAACAAGATGCATACTATCCTGACCTTATAGAGATTAGTGTCTACCCTTTGGATTACTCATCTCTTCATTAGTTATGCAAATGAATATTGAGCTCTTATAATGTGTGAAATATGAGCTTTTGCATGATATCCATGAGAACTATCTTTAGAAAGGAGAGGAATTACTTACATTAACAATTAAATGCAAGAGAATGAATGATAATTTCATGACCAGTATGACTCTAACATCCATACCAATATACAAAGTTTCGCTATCAAGGTGAAAGTAATAATGATTCTAATGCTAATCGCAAACACACCTATGGCACTTACTACATGTTAGCACTGTTCTAAAGGCTTTTTCACATAGTAACCATATGATCTTCACTAGGACCCCGAGAAATTGCTGCCATATTACATTGACTCCAAGACCTCGTTGGTCATAAGGAACATTCTGATCCAGAGTTGTTAAAATATGGGTGAAAAAGCATGTCTTAAAACTGATGAATTATGTTACTATTATTCCCATTTTATTTGTTAAAGATTTTTTATTTATTTATTTGACAGGCAGAGTTAGTGAGAGAGAGAGAGAAAGGTCTTCCTTCCATTGGTTCACTCCCCAAATGGCCGCAACAGCCGGAGCTATGCTGATCCGAGGCCAGGAGCCAGGTGCTTCCTCCTGGTCTCCCATGTGAGCACAGGGGCCCAAGCACTTGGGCCATCCTCCACTGCCCTCCTGGGCCACAGCAGAGAGCTGGACTGGAAGAGGAGCAACCGGGACTAGAACCAGTGCCCATATGGGATGCCGGAGCCGCAGGCAGAGGATTAACCTCCTGTGCCATGGCACCGGCCCCTATTATTCCCATTTTAAAGAAGAAGAGTAAAGAGATAAAGTATCTGACCCAGTATTGGAACCCAGTCAATGCAGCTCTACAGCTTTTACTTTGAACCAATATCCCACTCCATCAATAAGACAACCTTTGGCCCAGAGGTATGGAGAGAACAATGCAGGCTCTGGAAATCAAGTTAATATTAGCCAGAACAGAGGAATACTCACACAGGGGAATAGTCTGGCAATTTCAGGTTGACTAGCAAGTCACTGGCTTAGGTATCTGTTAACGGGTAAGGCAGCATGAGGTGAGTCTCGGAAGCTCAGAAACTAGGTTCCAGTTCCAGATCCATTACAGCTATCTTTGTGACCTGTATCATATAATTTAATCATTCTGTGCGTATTTTGTCATGTGTAAAATAAGGAGATAGGTTGAAGCTATTTAGTATCTCAAACTTTTTTGACTGCAACTCACAGAAAAAAACCTTTTAGACTGTGATCAAATACACACATATCTATTAGCAAAACAACACAAAGTGGCAAACAACATTTAATCCTGTATAATTACTCTGATGGTTTCTTTTCAAAATTTTTAAAAAGAGTTTATGTATCTATTTGAAAGGCAGAAATACACAGAGAGTGGGAGAGAAAGACAGAGTGTGGTCTTCCACCACTGGTTCACTCCCCAAATGGCTGTAATGGCTGAATTGGGGCCAGACCAAGGCAAGGAGCATAGAACTCCATCGTGGTCTCCCATGTGGGTGCAGGGGCCCAAGTACTGGAGCCATCTTCTGCTGCTTTCCAGGTACGTTAGCAGGGAGCTTGGTCAGAAGCGGGGTGGCTGGGACTTGAAATGGAGCCCATATGGAGTGCTAACATTATAGGCGGCAGTTTAACCCACTGTACCACAATGCTGGCCCCACTCTGATATTTTCTACTCCATTCCATTCCATTAAAAATTGTCAGGGGTGGGTGCTTGGCCTAGGAGTTAAGATTCTGGTTAAGATGCTCATGTGCTATACTGAAATGCCTGTGTTTGATATCTGACTGCAGTGTCTTACTCTACTTTCCCGATAATGTGGATCCTTGGAGGCAACAGGTGATGGCTCAAGAACTTGTGTTCCTGCCAACCAGGTGGGAGACCCGGACTGAGTTCAAAGCTCTCAGATTTGGGCCCAGTCCAGTTAATATGAATATTTGGGGAGCATTATCTCTTTTTCTCTACTTCCTGAATGAATGAATGACTGAATAAATAAATAAATAAATAATTTTGGGTTGCAAGTCATTAAACTGATTATAAGATTCACTAATGAGCCACATTTCAGAGTTTGGAAGCTCCTCATAAAGAAAGTAAGTTGACCTTTTTGCCTTATAAATATTCATTTCTTTTCATTTAAACAAGGTTCATTTGTATCTACTTGACAGGCAGAATGACAGGGAGACAGAGAGAGAGAGAGAGAGACGGAGAGAAAGAGAGAGGTCTTCCATTTGCTGGTTCACTCCCCCAAATGCCCACAACAGCTAAGGCTGGGCCAGGCAGAATCCCAGAGACCGGAATTTTGTCCAGGCCTCCACATGGATGGCAGAGAGCCAACATGCAAGCCATCCTCTGGCACTTACTAGGAAGCATTGGTGGGAAGCTGGATCGGAAGCAGGGGAGCCAAGGACTGGAATCAGCACCTAGATATGGGATGTGGGCATCCCAAGTGGCAGTATAATAACCTGTTGTGTCACAATGCCCACTCTTGAGTTTCCTTTTAGTTGTACCATGACCTTATTACTTTCAATAGAAAAATTTTGTCATGGAAATCATTTGACAAGTAAAGTGTTAGGGCAGAAATTCACTGTGTTCCATGACACGCTTAGTGAGAAATTATTTGGTGTGTCTGAAAAAGGATTCCGCAGTCACACAAGTATGGAGAAGAGCTATGGACTCTCTATCCTGCTCCTAGAGTCTCAAGAGACAATAAAGGCTCCGAGAATTCCAACAGGGAAGAAACTCGTTTATCTTTATAACCTAGTGTTTTTCCAATCTTATTGACCTCCAACTATTTGTTTCAAGGGACAGTTACTAAACTCTTATAGAATATGAATGTTCTGAAGAACTCGACTTAAAAAATGATCATTTAGGGAATTCTAGAACCTATAAAATATTAAGATAGCCATAGGTTCTTCTTACCATTATAAAAGGATTTCTACTTTTGCCCAAATATACTTGTATAGTTATCCTGCTTAGAGACAGAAGTAAAATTCAGGGTAGAATTCTAGAGAATTGAGAAAAAGGGCAGAAAAAGTTATTAAATTCTTGAAAATAACAAAAGAAGGATAATAGACTATGATGTCAATCAATGAATATTATACTATTTTACTGATCACTGACATATTAAGAAACTATCAAGTATATATACATAATTTTATAATACTTTTAATAGTTTTAAGTAATGACTTTATAGTTAAATATGTCTATGTAACTTAAAAAGAACACACTATTAAACTTCCTCCTTTATCTTGGTTTAAGTTTCAGAAGTCAATTAGGAGTAGAGTATTAAAACTAGCATTAAAAGTAAATAGTGTCTATCAATGTATAAGCGTCATATTTTACGTTTTCATCTTCTCATTTTCTTTCAGATCTAAGATAAAAGAATCAACTTCTATAAAAAATAGGCATTGGTCCATCAAAAAGAAAGCAGTGCACACTTTTTTTTAAATAAAAGGCTGCCTTCCTCTTCCAATAAAAAAAAAGACAGCTGATAATATAATTTTCAAAGAGGAGCGTGTGTGTCAGGGGGAGAGAGAAGATAAGCATGTTTTGTGGGGGGGGGGTAAAGTTAGTAGCTCATCTTTAATTTGCTTTCCTTTGTAATTTCTTCTATTTTAAAATTTTTATATATTTATTTGAGACACAGTGAGACACATGTACACACACACACACACAGCCCTCTCACCTGTCAATGTTTGGGATTGGGTTAGCCAAGAATCCAATGCAGGTCTTCCATATGGATGGCAGAAACCCAATCACTTAACCCATCACTGCTGCTTCCCAGGGTTCGCATTTCTAGCAAGCTGGAGTCAGAAGCTAGAGCTAGGAATCCAACCAAGGTACTCCAGTATGAGCCATGGCCTTCCTAACAGCCATCTGCACCACTAGGTCAAATGCTCAACTCTCTGTGATTTCCAAGTATCAGAAATCACATGGAAGCAAATTAATAAACATGTAACAATATCAACTAACTTAATATATCCTCAGAGGAATTTTTCAAATATATATATATATATATATTTTGACAGGCAGAGTGGACAGTGAGAGAGAGAGACAGAGAGAAAGGTCTTCCTTTGCCGTTGGTTCATCCTCCAATGGCCGCCGCGGCCGGTGTGCTGAGGCCAGCGCACCGCACTGATCTGAAGGCAGGAGCCAGGTGCTTCTCCTGGTCTCCCATGGGGTGCAGGGCCCAAGCACTTGGGCCATCCTCCACTGCATTCCCGGGCCACAGCAGAGAGCTGGCCTGGAAGAGGGGCAACCGGGACAGAGTCCGGCACCCCGACCGGGACTAGGACCCGGGGTGCCGGCGCTGCAAGGAGGAGGATTAGCCTAGTGAGCCGCGGCGCCGGCCTCAAATATATTTTAATGTATTTGGTGCAAAGGGAGACTTTGTTTCATAGAAGACCATTGAATAGGAAATAAGTGATGTCAGAGATGCCCTGCCTCAAGCATACTTTTCATTGTGCACCCAAAATCTGGCACAACTTTCTAGAAGTTAGTTCGCAATGCACTTGAAAAACCTTACAAATGTAAATACCATCAAGATAGCAATCCTGCTTTTAGGCATTTATGTTATAAGCAGAGTCTGAGACGTTCGTAAAGGTACCCAAAGATGTTAGTCATGATGCTGGATGTAATAGCAAACATTTTGAAATAATCTTATTTTGAGCAATTCAGCCTTGTCTTGGTAGATTTGGTACAAAGAAGGGAATATTAGCCAGCCATTTCAAAAAATGAGTGTGGAGACTATCTAAACACATAAAAATATTTTAATATAGATTTAAGGCAAAAAAAAAAGGTCATAAAATGGTATTTTCATCCCTGCCTGGTTGAAAAGAAAAAAGAGAAGCTGGGTATACCTGAACACACACACACACATACGCCCTGAGAGAAAGACAGCACATATACAAACCAACTGATAGTATCTATCTCAGAGTGGGCGGATTATGGATAATTTTCCCTTTTCTGTTTGCAGTGTTTTCCAAATTTTCCTTGATGAGCGTGTATTACCTTTGTAATTTAAAAAGGAAAACATAAAGAAACAATCCATCATTCAGTCTCATTGTCCTATTAGCCTCCTTATATTATTTGTTTAACATCCTTTAAAAGAAATTGGTATTTATTTTTACAGCCGCAAGCAGAGCTTCTCTGCATATATTGCTATTCCCGTGGGCACCCAAGAGATTGGTGACTTCCAGGGCCGGCTCCAAGTAGGCAGGCCGATCAATCTCTCTCTGAGTGTCTGCGTCTCCAGGCCTGACCTTTCTGGAAGTGGGCACTGATGGGATCCAGTGTGGAAGGTGTAAGGATGCTCCCCACCTGGACCCTCCAAGCTCTTCCCTTACGGCTCAGGGCTCACGGCTGACATTCTACCACCTGAGAGCCATTCTTCAGGCTTATGGATTTTCACCCTATTAAAATGCAAATAACCCAGGAGAAGTACACATTAAACTTTACCTGTCACCTGGGTTAAATGAGTATAACATATCATTTTCTGGGAATAGGTTTTAATGGGGAAGACATGGGATTTCAGGGAGGAGGGAGACAGAGAGAAGAAAGTATGAATGAATAGACATGGTGTCTGAGGAGTTATTAATATTCACAATAGTAATATTTTTATTTATGGTTTATGAGTCACTTAGGAGTAGGTTATCACATTTAATCTCAATTAAACCAAATAAAATGGCTGTCACCGAGGCAAGCTATTCAGACCAGATTTGGAAAAGTACGGAAGACAAAATCTGCAGCCTTAGAATTTTTCTAGAGCCACTCCTGAAAGCTACAATCTCAATCATTCAGATATACTCTTTAATTCACTCCGTTCTTTAAGCTGCTTGTAAGTAGGTTTGATACTGTCCAAATAACTGGATTGCATGTTTCTGAATAAGGTTAGAATCAGTCAAGAAAAGGTGACAGCATCTTACTTGACTGATGCATACCAAAAGCCAGGATCAACGCCTTTGAGAAATTTTTGTTCTAAAAGACAACAGCCAACTGGAGACACACATGAAAGACGCTAGTGAAAAACTTTAAGAATATTTATGAGCATGAATCTTTTTATTAATGCTTGAAGAATGGAAAAGAAAGGGAAGGACCAGAAAGTGATAATAAAAGAATGCAAATGAATAAAGGGAGAGCATATAGAATTACTTTTTTTAAAAACCATAAATATATAAATAAAGTACAAGTACAGGGTAGTGCTTAACAACACTGACTCTGGAACCAACTGCTTGGGTTTGAATTCTTGCTCTCTCACCCACTAGCTGTATGAATGTGTTCCCCAACTTCCTCCTCATAAGAAAAGGGGATGATAAAGGTATCTGTCTCATGGAGTCTCTCTATAGAACAAATTAGTTAATATTTATAACATGCATAGGCATAGAGCAATTGTCTTAAAGTGATGATAAATCCTCATACATACTCACGTATGGCCAGGAAGAAATACATCACAATGCTAATGTATGTTAATTCCACATAGTAGAGGTATGACTTTTGAAATGCCAAAAAAGTCAACATATATATTTTCATAATCAAAGAAATAATGATACACATCAACAACATTCATCAGAGGAAAAGAGGTGCTTGCCAATTCAAGATTAATGGTTATATTTAGTACATTCCAATCCTTAAACTTTCAGCTAACTAAAGCTATATTAATTACAAAATATATACTGGCAAGCATTTGGCAAAGCAGTTGGGATGCTCACATTCCAAATCAGAGTGTCTGGGTTCGAGTCCCAGCTCTGTTTCTGGTTAAAGCCACTGCACACCCTGGGAGGCAGTGGAGGATGGCCCAAGTACTTGGGTCCCTGTCATGCACATGGGAGACCCCGATTCCTGGCACCTGGCTTTAGTCTGGCCCAATCCTGGGTTTGCAGGAATTTGGGGAGGAGAATCAGTGGATTGAAGAATTCTTTCTCTCTTCTTTTCAAATAAAAATAAGTAATAAATGAAATTTTAAATCAGAGATAAAGAATACTAAGAAATAAAATGCATAATATATAAATAATATTTACAACTAATATGGCTATAAAATACAACTAATAAAGTAGTAAACCTGGCAAGTAAAAAGGATGAGTAGAAGTCAAGATTAAAAGACAAAAACAAGGAATTATTAAGCTGAGGTTCTGACTTGGAGGCAGGGAGTGTTTAAAGAATTACATAGGGATAAAAAATTATGTTTTCACAATAACATACATGGAATGATCATATGATATTAGCATGATAAGATAATTACCAGCTTTATGAGGAGAACTGATATAGGCAGATACGGAGATTCAAAATATTAATAAAATTAGCACTGGCGAATATGCTACAGGAAACAATTAGGCATTATCTCAAGACTAGACAAAATTATCTAATGGGTCCTGCTCTTCCTTACCTTCTGAATTCATCAAGGAAGTTATATTTTAGAATGATTTATGACCCCACGGCATCTGGCAGAGATGACCGTAACTCAACTCTTCATTCTTAGCTACTGGGATCCAGTGAAGGGGTTAAGCTGAAAGCGGAAATGACTTACTGGAAAGGAAGTGCTGAGAGGCTGGGCCAAAGTCCCTGTGGGCTTCATGCAGCTGCCTGATGCGGTCCTCCACGGCCACCTGGGAGGGAAAGAAGAGAAATTATGTCCTCTCATCACAGCACATGAGGAACAATTAAAACAACCTATCATTTTTGGCAAGATCTTTGAGGTCTCTAAGGCTGAGAACACTAAAGCAACAATTCATAACTCTGCCTTTAATATGCACTTACCATCTATAGTCTGCAAGACTCATTTTTATCAAACCAAGGCCAAACACAAAGATTTCCTCTCTTGGAAATGTTAAAATGAGGTTTTTCACTCTACTCATTGGCAGCCTCAATAGAACTACTGCCTCAACTGGCGCCATCACAAAGTAGAAACTCATTCTTTTACAAAAAGATTAGTGAGGTGGTTATTTGCTATTATCTTAAGTAACTAGAGGATCTTAGAAATGACATAGATTTTGTATGTTAGTCTGCTATTTTTGACTTTTTTGGAATTAGCGTTGATCAATAATTAATGAGTCACTGGGTGATAATTACTGAGAATTAATAAGTAACAAATAGTTGATTAAGTATCAAGGACGCAGAAGCAAGGCTTAAATTTGGGGTATTAAAGTATGGGTAGCAGAACAGAAGAAATTTTCAGATTCCAGTTTCCAGTAGACTTGGAAATTACTGGGAAATATACCTTTACACTACATGGCATATAAATCACCGTCTTCATGTTTCTCTACACTATATTGATGCAGTGTACTGTCACATTAGTGAGCTCCATTCTTGGTGGGCCAAAAAGAAAGAATTTCGTGGCGAAATGGCATACTCTGTCATCTGGCATTTGCTAACTCAGTGTTTATGGTGACTGCGAGCATGCTAGCTCTATAACGCTGAGTTCTGATTCAACTGTGAACACAGCTTTCCCAGAATCACCAGAACCCAGAGGGCTTAGCTCCCGTGGTGTGGAGAAGTCCCAGGAGGTGAAACTGCTCGGAACCTATCGGCAAAGTGTTTCAGGTGGCCTGCTCTGCTGTCAACTCTGACCTTCTAATGTCACTGAAGTGCCTAGTGTGCATCCCAGACAGTCTTCCATGGGGGAGACCTGCATTGCGTGGCTCCTTGCGCTGGCCTGGTTCTGCCTAGGCAGTTAATAGGCATTTGGGGAATGAATCAGCAGATGGCAGCTCTCTGTCTGTCTCCATTTCTCTGTCCCTCAAATAAAATAAGTAGATAAAAATAAAATCAAATAATGAAATGAAATATTCAGGAAGTAGCATTCAAATAATTAAAGACCTGAGCACAACATTTTTCTTTTTACGAATGATCATTAGAGAAAGGTATTGTGTGGATACAGTGCAGAAGTGACTTCCTAAAGAAATAGCTTTGAGACAAAGACTTGATGGCAACCAAAGTCCACTCAACCTGTAGCTACTTAGGCACAGAACACTGCTCTGCGAGCTACAGTGTGAGGCAATGAAATATGATCAACTTTTTGAAACAATAGCCTCTATGTTTTTAATCAATGTAAGGAAGCATGTACAAATCAGACAGCAAAAGACAAACTATAAACCAGTACCTTGCATTCTGGCACAATTAGTGCTTTGCTCAGGTAACATTTTGCTGCCTTTATATGTATCCGGGAATACGGAAAGGGGTATGCATGACACAAATGCTGTAGTTCCTGCTCTCTCGAGGTGCAAAGGGTTGGAGGAGAAGAAAGTGATGTGGCCAGGCCAGGCAATGCCTGGCTAGCAGAACACTGCTGTTGAGGAGGACAGCAAGGTAGAATTAGTTAGGCACCTGAGGAAGTGGAGGGTACAGAACCAGGCATTCCAAACTCAAGATGCACTCCATAAGCCGAGGGAAGCGTTGAAGACTTCTGTGTGATGACTCACTATTTTAGAGGAAACTTGGGTTTTAGAAAGATTAGTCTGTCAGTGTGGCATAAAATAGATTCAAAAGGGGCCCTGAGGCTGAGACCAGTTACAGGCTGTTGCAATTGACTAGACTCGAGGAATGAAGAGAACGCTGCCTGGAGTGCAATCTTAGGAGGTGTTTTGAGAAGGAAGACCTATTCAATTTGGTGGTGAAGCTTGCGTTTTGAAGATGCAGATAAACAACTAGATTTCAGCCAGAACACCAGCAGCATGAGGATACTGCCTTTGGAAATGCAGGAATTAGCAAGGGGAGGAATGGCGTCCGTGCGTATGAATTCATTTGGAACATGGTAAGTGTGACCCAACAGTGAAGCCTTTACCTGGAGATTCTTGCACAGTGAGAGATGACCATTTTGTCCCAGTTGTTAATGGAAGGGAAGGGGAGTGATAATCAGGGCTCTTAGAGTGAACTTCGGAAGGGTGTTGAGAAGGAAGGCCTAAAGGAACAGGAATGGAGTCTAAAGGGACAAGAGGAACCCAATTTCCTCTGAACCCTAGACCCTGCCTCTCTGTTCCCTTCTATAAAGAGGAATACAAGGATAACATATTCTTGGGAGCAGACGCCCTGTTTCCACTATTAGATCATCGATCATGAAAGCTTAGAACTGGAAGCAACCTTATCTATGATCCATGAGGGTTTATTCTTTAGAACCATCGCAGATGGGCAGAAAGCTGCCATCTGGTCCATGAGTACTCATAATCTAGTTCGCAGCAATTCTTTAGTAAATGCACGTCAGGGAAAAAAGGTCCTTTCAGTTTATGTGCTCTGGGAGCACAGGGACACATCATTCTTTCCTTACTATACGCCCAGTGACTAGCGTAGTACTTGGCATATAGCAAGTGCTCAATTCATGTTAGTTGAATGAATTAATGTACAGTTTATTCCTGGATCTTCACCATAATAGTTACATTTACATAAATACTTTTTCGAGATTCCTGACACAAGGTTTTGGAAAAATCTCCCTCCCTACTTCTCTCTCTTACTTCCTTCCATTTTTTGATGATAAACTTTAAAAAAAACAGAGGCAAGAAAATGATTTAGATTCATTTTGACAATAACAATGGATTAAAAAAATTAAAGCAATAATTTGTAAAATGACCCTGAGGCCCAAATCTCACCCCTATTTGTTTTATTCTAATTTCTAAGCAATCGTATTTGAGAGTGCTGAGGAGTATATATCACTTTCCTTTGCCTTCTCATCACACATGAATTCTGTAAACGGTGGACTGACTCTAAAGGCCTCTTCTTTTTGCTTTAGTATGAAATGTCTCCATACTCATTCCAAGGATATTTACTAGAATGCAAGTTCTTTGTCCATGCAGACAGAGACCATGTCTGTCTTATTCAAAATTCAGCACAGTGCCAAATTCACAGGAGAGGTCCCTTCAATTCATATTCAGGAAATGAATGACGGAATGACTTTTGAGTTCCTGATATGTGTTAGGCATTGGGTTAAGATGAATATGGTGAACCTGCAAGTGTGCTTTTGGTGGTGGTGGGGTGTTTGGTTCAGTGGTGAAGACACCAGTAAAGATGCTTGTGTTCTGTATCAGGGTATCTGGGTTCCGCATCCAGGTCTATTACCATTGGCTCCAGTTTCCTGCTAATGAAGACCCTTGAAAGCAATGGTGATGCCTCAAGTAATTGGGCCCCTGCACCCACATGCACTCCCTGCTCTTGTTTTCTCCTGGGTGTTGTAGGCATTTGTGAAGTCAACCAGCAGTTGGAAGCTCTTAAGCTCTTTTTTTCTTCTCAAAGTAAAAAACAAAACAAAACAAAAACAAAACAAAACAAAAAACTAAATAAAAAGAAAGTATATAATTTGGGGGATAATGGATGAATACCAAGTCATCCAACTATATTAATGATAACACATTCTAAATTTCTAGCATTGACCATATCCCCAAGCTCAGTCATTCCTGTGTATTTGATATCTTTATTGTACTTTGGTCTTCAAGCTTGCCTTAAATAAACCAAAAGAAAAAAGAAAGAAAACGTATCGATAATAGGTGGTTCCTTGAAATGATTTCAAAGAAATTTATCTAAATGTAAACACTGGTTACTTTGTCTTAAATTCTCAAGGGCTTCCTCTTTTTCTCTTGACCTCTTAGTGAAATACTTTCAGGTATTATCTCCGCTGCAGGTTTAGGAGAGTTAAAGATCACTTCATGATGTGGAAATACAGTGCTAGACAACAACAACGTGGCTTCTTCCTTGTGTCCAAGGCTTCTTACTGATCCTACCTATACAAAGCAGCCTTACTCTAGTCTAGGGAAGAGATGCAGCTAGACACGTCCATTCTGACTCTCTGGCTCTCACTTCATCTAGACCCTTGGTAAATACCCATGGGCATGCAAGAGCAGACTTCACACCTGCACTAATGAGCTCGTTGGAACAAAACCAGAAGCCCTTCTTGTGCTATGATGGTAGTGAAGAAACCACACAGCTGACTCTCTGCAGTCTACTCGGGAGTTTCCATCCTGCAGCTCTGCAGTTTGGATGGTTTCCTGCGTGCATGTGTGCATGCTTCAGAATTCACTATTACTTCCAGCTCCCGCCATGCAGCACTCAGAAATACAAGCCCCAACGGTTATTCTGGAACCGCTCCTAAGACTTATTTACAGTTTCAGTTAAAATTCTTTTAACTAATTATAATCCTTCCAGTTATAATCCCTTCTAAAATCCCTGCGTCTGAGGTGGGCATTTAGCCTAGCAGTTCAGATGTTGGCTAAGAAGCCCATGTCATGTATCAGAGTTACCTGGGTTTATCCCTGGTTCCAGCTCCTGACTTCAGCTTCCATGGGAGGCAACAGTGATGACTTAAGTGACTGTGTCCCTGCCACTCATGTGGGAGGCCTGGATTGGGCTCCTGGTTCCCAGCTTTGGCCCTAGTATATACACGCCCATTGTGGATATATGGGGAGTGGACCAGCAGGTGGGCGCTCTCTGGATATGAATAAACAAAAAGCTTAAAAAACACATTGTTTTTTAAGATTCTGATTTCTTTTGTGCTATGACTGAAAAATAATGGTCTGAGATAAGGTTTGTAGTGAGGGTTTTGTGATTGGCACAGCTTTGTGGCAACACAACCTGAGCTTACTGAATGCAAGGAGTGGCTGAATTCTCCCCTCCCATTTGTATGTCTTCTTGTCGTTGGGACACTTAGGAGTTAAACACAGTTTCTTGTTTTTCACTTCAGGATAGATCACGGGAAAGCGACCAGCACTAAGTCTGCTTACTTTGAGCAGGAGCATAATTATTAGTTGATTCTGGATGATTGATGGCGTGGGTACTAATGGTGCCATCCGAGACCATCATTAATCCACCTCTCTAATGTTCCTCTCTCATAGCTCCCCCCCCCTTCTATTTTAGATTTCTGTGCCAATTCTCTTCTTTACCTCTAACTCCTTTTCATATTCCCTCTTTTCCCCTTCCTCTCTCTCTCTGAGCCCCACCTTCCCCCCAGGCCTCAAAGAAGGGACTGTGCATCATTGCAATACAGGTGAGGCATGAGGAGGATGGAAGCCCCTGACTAGAGTTAGGCCAACGTTAATCCAGAAATGATTTTCCTGATTCTGATGAAGTCTGCCATCAATGGGAAAGCCAGAGAGAACCAACAGCAAGTCCTTTGGCCATGGTTAAAGCCTCTTCTGCCTTCACCTCACCGGTTTCTAAAATGTACTTCAGAAATTTGTTTATTGGTTTTTGAGCTCCTACAACTGCCTCGGTCTGTGATAATGGAGTCAGGTTATATCAACATTAAGTTGACTTCATACACTCAAGTACCTTAAGGGGATCATTAATTTTAATTTAGAAAAGCAGCAATCAACCTCCTATCCTGCCTCATTTGTCAGAATCTTTAGTTTTAGTTATATCTATAGACTGTTATGAGGACCGTGATGGAAATGGAAGCGATCGCGGGGTATTTTTTTGGCTTGTTTTTGTTTTTTCCTTCTTTTTGGTTTCAAAGAGATATGAGAAAGCTTGAATCACACTGCTTGGATGATGTAACTCGATGCAGATTTTATCTTCAAAAGTAGGTTTACTTTGAAAACCTTTCCTAATGTATGCCGTGATTTGCAACAGAAACTGAAGTCAAGTGGCTCTCACCTTGCAGCACCACTGCATTAAATCGTTCACATTGCAGCTTAGCGATCTATTCTTGAGCTTTATTTATTCCACATTTGGAAGATATCATTCTCGCAGAAATTGTCTGAGGCCATTGGAGCATTCCATTCTAGGGGCATTTCGGGCCATAAGTAGCATCATGTTCACATGGTAATTACATAATTATGCCTCCTGGTATTAGAACACAGGAGTGTTCCCAAGGACCAGAAGTGGCAATTTGAAATAATTATCAGTGGGATAAAATAGAACTGGTATCGTCTGAAATAATAATAATAAAAAAAGACAGCATATATAGCAGTTAGTGAATCCATACTAAAAGATGACTGAGGCAGGTTGATCAATGAATAAAGAGAAACCAGCAGAAGACAATGGCAAAACCTTCAGACAAGTGTTTTGGATAACAATACACTTGTAGATTTTCATTTTGTTCTACTAATTGCCTTTGAAATGAAGGCTGGGAGGGAGAACTTGCTGAAGAATTCATCCAAGGATCCTTAGGCGGGGAAATCCAGGACTCCTTAACCCCCACTGCGTCCAGAAAGCACTTCAGTGGCTTCCTGACCTTGACTGCCTGCACAGTCACTTTGCCTATCAAAGAAGATTGGCTGCCAGAAGCCCACTGGCAGTCCCCATTTCCCTCTGGCCACTGATAAGCGCCTTTGCTTTTCTCTCCCTGCGGCAGAGATGCCAAGGCCGTACCAGGCAATTCTTTACACATCAATAAACCGCAGACTTCCTCTATGGTGCTTCCAAATCCTCCAGCTCTCCGTCCTGCTCTCTCCACATATCAGAAGGTAAGGCACAAGTTAAATAAAGCAGCACCCTTCGTGCCTCTGGCCACGGGACAGAAGACGCAGCAATATGCGTTTGTCGTTTCTCGGTGCAGGCTCGTCAAAAGTGGAGGTACACACTTGGGGGGTCACAGCCCTCTTTCTGCCTTCTGACCTATCTCTCCTCTTCCTTCCCACCCCGCCCCCTTCTTCACCTCCACTTCCACACCCCCAAGGCTGTTTGCGAGCTCCCCAAATCGGCAGAAGACTTCCCGGCGCGTCTTAAGTTATTTCTCCTCCGACCTAAATGGAAGCCATGGTTTTCTAAATGTGGCTTTCCATAGTGCAGAAAACGACTGGGGAAAAAAGTTCCAAAACACAACATGATCTTTTCTAGGAGCAACAAAAGATTGATTTCTTGGTCATCAGGGAAGTAGGTACACTTCCCTGAGCAGTCATCTGAGGGGCTTTATGAAATTCTCCCTTCCACTAAAGCAAGAAATCCTGAAATCCATCAGGGTACGTGCACTGTACCTTGACTCTCTTTTTAATCCGCAAGTGAAACCAAGACAGTAGAGTGTAATAAAAATGCATATAGCCCCAGGCTTTGTGCCTTAGCAAAGAGAGAAAAAATAAGCTTCTTGACTTAATATGTCTACTGCGAATAATCAGCCACTGCATTGGGGGATTTTGCTTTATAATCTTAACGTATAGCACTGAACTCCATGTTTGTCGTGTGACAAGAATAAAGAAGTGTTCCTTTCTTTCAAAAAAAGACACCCTCACCGGTTTTTCCAAAAGAGAGACATGTGTCAACTTGAAAGAAAACTACAGGGGAGAGGGCTCTCTTGATTTTTAGCAATGTGGTTTTTGCATTTTGCCTACAGTTGTTAGTGCAGTGCCAAGGGGAGGTGGGGTTAGCCCATGACGAGGCTAACATTTGGTTTGTGGGCCTTCTCAGCACTGTTCCAGGATGTGTAGCCTGTCCTTCCCAACTACTGGTTCTTAGGCAATTAATAAATATCCCTAGGAAGATCACTGATAGCTCATAACAGGCATCTAGTATCACAGCTGTGAGTATTTGCATTTTAAGAGCAACTTTAATTAAATAATTAAGCAATTAATTACTCAAATAGTTAATGAGTGCTTATAAAGCACTTTGCTAAGAGAGAGAGAGAGGAAAAAAGTGAATAGGAAAACAAGAAGGGGCAGGTGCTTGGTGTAGCAGTTACGATGCAGTTTGGCACGCCTCTATCCCATCTCAGAATGTCTGGGTTCGAGTCCCAGCTCTGTTCCTGATTGCAGCTTCCTATTATGGCACACCCTGGGAGGGAGCAGGTGATGGCTCAAGTAGTCCCCGACACCCACATGGCAGACCTGGATTGAGTTCTAGGCTCCTGGCTTTGGCCAGGCCCAGCCCTGGCTATTGTGAATATTCAGTGAATGAACTAAAGGATGTGAATACTCTCTCTCTCTCTCTCTCTCTTCCTTTCAAATAAATATAAATCATAAAAGTTAAAAAAGAAAACCGGGGTGGGAGCAGCATTGTGTCATAGGGGTAAAACTACTGCCTACAATGCCAGCATCCCATATGGGCATTGGTTCATGTCTCTGTAATTCTGACTTTCAAATACATAAATGAATCTTAAAAAAAAGAAAATAAGGAGTCAACATTTAGTGAATTAAGTATTTATAAATAAGCATAATAAAGTAATATTGGAAATATTTTGGAACAGTATAACCAATCTCTGATTTGATAGTACATTAAAACTACGTCGGAAGGTTTTGAACAATACAGGTTATTTTCTCATACCTACAATTTCGGACTGTGCGGCTGTGTTTGAGAGTCTGTACTTTAAGGTTCCATGGATGATTTTGTGTACAGCCTGGCTTTGGAACCATGGGTGTAGTGGACAGGCCACCAATTTTATGATTCAGAAAGACCTGAGTTGGAATCCCTTATTAGCTCTTTGGCCCTCAGCATCCTATCGAATAATCTACAAACCATGATTTGCTTAACTGTTAACAGAAATATTGACTAGCAATAACAGCAGCAATGTCAACAGCAATAACAGCAAACATTTATAGAATATTTGCTGTGTCCCAAGTTCTATTTCAAGAGCTTGACAGGTATATTCCATTTAAGTCTTCTCTATCAGAAGGGAAACTCGACGAGGGCAGCAGTCAGTCTCTCTTCTTTCAAGGCTGTATTCCCAGGACTCAGGTCAGCTCTTGTCTCATCGTAGGCATCCAGCTGAGTATCTGAGAGAATGAAGGCCCCTCCGCGGAAAGTGCCACAATAACGTGCATCTGACAGATGAGATGGCGTCAAGTTCACGGCTGGAGAGGCCACTTTCTGGTGCTCAGTGGGCACTCCTTTCTTTTCTTGGTAACTGGAAAGTGCTCCAAGAACCCAAACTAGCTACAATGGGTACAGAGTGTCTGGATCAAATTCAGGAGACAGGTTGCTTTGAAGATGGGCCTTCAAAATTGGGTAAGCTTTTGATGGGCAATAACGGAACTAATGTTCTGGGTGGCAAGAGCAGAATGGGCAACTTTTTCGGCATTAGTAGAGGCCTGGATGTGGAGTATCAGCTGAGGGAGAGCTGAATAATATATGTGGCTAGAAATGCAACTTGGAGTTCAACCAGGGCAGTAATGGACTGTCAGTTATAAGTACAGGGACTTCATTTAATTGTTCATGGGGAGGCATTAAAATATTTTAAAATAATTAAATTAAACTGTAATTTAACTTAAAATAATAATTTAAAAAGTTAAATGATATTCCTTTTTAATGCATCAACATGACAATAAAATTCAAGAAGAATGAGAAGTATCTTTAAGAGGCAAGTCTCTCTACGACCATGTCCTCTGGCTATCTTGCTCCCCACCCTGGAGAGAGTGAAGAAAGGATAAATTGCCAGAAAGAAGAGCAAGAGATGTGTCATCGGATGCGATGGGTCACATGTAAGGGTACCAGAAAGAGGGAGGGGTAATACAAGCCTCAGCCGCACCCTGGGTGAGGGAAGGACGTGGAAACCTCACTGGTTTGGTGGGGAACAGTTTGACCTGAAAACCCAAGGCACTCACTCACTAGTGGTACAACGACTGGAGGAAAGGCTGGGGAACTTTCGAGAAGGATGCCAGTGAATGCTCCTCAAAAGCCCGCCCGTAATTCATCCTGAAGTTTAGACACCAAGATCCCTCCTGGAGCTTAGTCAGCAATGGTACATTTTACTAAAGATGAACTAAGGTGTGTAGGGCACTGAACAACATTTGTTGCAAGGTGAGCGCTGAGGAAATTGTTATTTATTTGTGTTAAGAAGTGAGCATCAGAAGAGAAGAGAAGTGGATGGGTTTATCAGACCCATCTCCAAAGGAAGTTCCTTATTTCGCTACCTCAAGCTAGCCAGTTGGGAACAGCCAGGTGACTTCTTCTTTTTTTTTTTTTTTTTTAAAGATTTTTTATTCATTTGAAGGCAGAGTTACAGAAAGAAAGAGGGAGGGAGAGAAAGAGACAGAGAGAGAGAGAAAGAATTTCCATCTGCTAAACACTCCCCAAATGGTTGAATGGACAGAGGTGAGTCAGGCCAAAACCAGGAGCCAGGAACTCCGTCCATATCTTCCACATGGTGGCGAGGGCCCAAGCACTTGGTCTATCTTCTGCTGCTTTCCTTGGCACATTAGCAGGGGGCTAGACTGGGAAGTGGAGCAGCCGGGACTTGAACTTGTGCTCATATGGGATGAGCGCTTCACAGGCTGCATCTTAACCCACTGTGCTACAGTGCTGACAGGCGATTTCTATCTCTCAGCAGGGCTTACATCTAGAAAGTGTGAGAAGTGGGCTCAAGAACACATTATTCCATGAGCACTTTCAAGTGCTACTATATGAGGGTTCTTCAAACAAGCTTGTGGAAGATGAAATTAAAAGCTAAGTTTATTTTGGTGCAAACATTTTTGAAATGCATGCATAGGTTTTGCATTACACACATTTCCAAGAAGACTTCTTATAAAACTGTATTGTGTTTGCCTTGTGGGGGACAGAAAATATGGAACATCAGAAATCCCTGTTCATAAGGACCTTGTATCTTTCAGGAAGACGGCTGCACCAAGGGACAAATAAAGACACTGTAGGTGATAGTCTCTGTGCTAATGACCAATAAGAGTGAAATGAATTCTAGAAGGGAGAAAGCAGTGAAGCTTAGAACAGCCCGATGGACATGAGAAAGGGTGACCTAGAACACACTGTCCTAAGGCTTAGCACCCCATGTCCACTGAGGAGTATTTTCTGAATAGGCATTCTGTATGCTGTTGGTGCCCTGATCTTAACAGATTAGAGAGTCCTGATTTTTCCAGAGGTTTCACTTAGGCTTTCATTTTTTTTTCCTTTATTTTAGTAAGCAACAATTCATCATTCTCCTTCCTTTGAACTATCTCACACTTATTTGCAAAGAGCTTTGAAAATAGAGTGCTTCAAGTTGCTTTTTTTTTTTTGTCTTTGTATCCTGTATCACCATTGATTATTTTTGTGGTTATGGGAGTATAGGTAGTTGGATATAAAAGCAATGGATAGGGGTGGTGTTGTAGCATAGCAGGTAAAGCTGCTGCCTGTGACGCCAACATCCCATATGGGCACAGGTTCACACCTCAGCTGCTCCACTTTGATCCAGCTCCCTGTTAAAGCCTGGGAAAACAGCGGAAGATCACCCCTGGGCCCCTACTGTCATATGGGAGACCCACACCCCTGGGCCCCTACTGTCATATGGGAGACCCAAATGAAGCTACTGGCTTCAGCCTGACCTAGTGCTGGCTGCTGTGGCTGTCTGGGGAGTGAACCAGTGGGTGGGAGATTCTCTCTCTCTCTCTCTCTCTCTCTAACTCTGACTTTCAAAATAAATAAACAAAAACAAAATCACTGGATGATTTTTTTGTTTAGATAAAAGTAGTGGATTTTGCATGAGTAAAGGGCTGGAATCACTATCACTTCTACTTGATAATGACTTCGGAGCAGAGATATCAAACTTTTTTCTAGACTTTCCCAAAGTAATGCTAAACCTCATCCATAGGACTTTGAACATCTATTCCTTGATCTAGGATTGAACATGCATTTCACATCTTGGAGAAAACTTTTTTCTTTTTTTGGTTAGCTGATCTTTTTATCCCTTCAGGCATTAACCAGTCTTTTTATTTTCCTAGCAGCATTTCTGGAGCTAAATTCCCTGAAGGCTAAAGCATCTACTGGATGGTTCAAAATGGTAGTGCTAAAAGTTTGCTTTTGTTGTGCTATTTTTTAGTAGAAAATCCAGTAAGAAAAATGTTCTTGCATATGAAAGAAAAGTGTAGTAAATTTTCACGGATTGAAGTCTAAGTTTGAATGTTTAATATTCCAATTTGAGTTGGTGTGGACTCTTTAATATATAATGAAGAGAGGCCAGCAATGTGGCATAGCAGGTAAAGCCACCGCCTGCAGTGCCCGCATACCATATGGGTGCCAGTTCAAGCCCTGGCTGCTCCACTTCCAATCCAGCTCTGCTATGGCTTGGGATAGCAGTAGAAGATGGTCCAAGTCCTTGGACCCCTGCACCCACATAGGGGACCTAGAAGAAGCTCCTGGCTCCTGGCTTCGGAATGGCGCAGCTCCGGTCATTGTGGCCAATTAGGGAGTGAACCAACGGAAGGAAGATCTCTCTCTCTGCCTCTCCTCTCTCTGTGTAACTCTGACTTTAAAAAAATAAATAAATATTTTAAAAATTATATATATATTATATAAAAATTATATATATATATAATGAAGAAAGAATGTAACAGAGTAAACAAATCTCCAGCCCAGAGATATTTATACATCAGAGGCAAACTAATATTTTTAAAATAAAACTTTATATGACAATGTATATGCTAAACATAGATGATTGTTAACTATTCACCAAAGTCAAGTCTTTAAGGACTTTAAATATGAACAGTACTTAAATTACTCAATAAGTGTATTAAAAAACAGGACTTAAAAAAATTCCAAAATTTGGAAACTTCAGCAACTCAATCTAGTTTTCTGTCCAAAAGGTAAATGAATTAGATGGAATCTCAATAACAAGTATTGGTAGTCCCAAATAAGAACAAAAACACCTTCCCTACAATTTATCAAAGACGCACGGTTTTCATAGCAGCCTTCAGCACTCGTGCATGTGAGATAAGTGTCTTTGTGCTCTCTCCACTTCAGCATCCAAGACATTTTGGCCAGGACAATTATTTGCTGTGCTGCCCTGTGTATTAGCGGATGTCTAGCAGCAACCGTGACCTCTACCTACTAGATGCCAGGAGCACCTTGTCCCCAGCTGGGACAACCCAAATGTCTCTGGACAAGGCTGTGTTTGCTCGGAGGGCAAAACTGTCCTTGGCTGAGAACCACTGGTATGTGGTGAGCCCTCACGTTCTACTTCATACAAACAGGTACTGATGCTCGAGGTAAGACCTGAGTCTTATTCTACAGCTCTAACTAAAGAAGGGGAGTTAGGGCTGGTGCTGTGGTGTAGCAGGTAAAGCTGCCACCTGTGATGCTGGCATCCCCTATGGGCACCGGTTCAAGTCTTGGCTGCTCCACTTCTGACCCAGCTCCCTGCTAATGTTCCTAGGAAAGCAGCAAAAGGTGGCCCTAGTAGTGTCTGGGCCCCTGCACTCACGTGGGAAACCTGGATGTAGCTCCTGGCTCTTGGCTCTTGGCTTTGGCCTGGCCCAGTGCGGCCATTTGGGGAAGATGGAAGACCTCCCCCTCTGTCTCTTCCTCTCTCTGTAACTCCGATTTACAAATAAATAAATAAATCTTTTTTTTTTTAAAGGGACGTTAGTAGTTCCTAGTTATGCGCAGACTAGCCTCAGATCTTCCTGATTCAGGACTCCTGTAGTTGGCAGTCTTTGTTCTGGGAGCTCTCCAGTTTGGCTGGCACCGACTTTATGAGACTGGCATTGCAATCTAAGAGCTCCCTCCACCCAATTATTCTTCATTCCCTTTTTCTTCAGAGGTTTTATTCTCTAATCAATATGTCTTGTTATCTGCTCCTTGGAGAACCCAACTTACACCAGCAATCAAGCAATCAGCACATTCTCTTCCCTTAACCTTGGGCTGATTTGGGCCATTCAGAGCCAGGCCCAGGCTGGTTTCAACCCTCGGGACACAGTAGTTCTCCCTTTTCTTCCGGGTACGTGCAGGGTGCAAACAGGAGAGCAGATGGCCTGCAGCAGTAAGGCTGCCTGAAAACCCCCACTACCACCACCCTCCTTTTTTCTTAACTCATCTGAGTTTTCTGCACTTTTAGGCAGGAGTCCAACATCATATACTTTATAATAAAGGGGAAACTACAGAAAAATTAAGAAAATTAGCACTAAACCTAAAACCTATCAAGAGCTTGGTATATATTGGGGCTGGTGCTGTGGTACAGTAGGTTAAACCTCTGCCTGCGGTGCCAGCATCCCATATGGATGCCTCCTCTGGTTCCAGCTGCTCCTCTTCCCATCCAGCTCTCTGCTATGTCCTAGGAAAGCAGTGGAAGATGGCCCAAGTCCTTGGGCCTCTGCACCCGTGTGGGAGACCCGGAAGAAACTCCTAGCTCCTGGCTTTGGATTGGTGCAGCTCTGCCTTTGTGGCCATTTGGGGAGTGAACCAGTAGATGGAAGACTTCTCTCTCTCTTTCCTCTCATTGTCTGTAACTCTATTTCTCAGATAAATAAATAAAATCTTAAAAAAAAAAGAGCTTGGTACATAAGTTATTCAAGAACTAAAAAGCCTACTGCTTTTTTTTTTTTTAATTCTAAAGATACTCCATAAAAAGATAGGAGAGGGTAGAATTGTACCCCTTAGGTATAATGATTTCACTAACAGCTGAATTCATTTTCTAGAGACTTGCTCCACTCTCACCACAGTGAATCAACAGATACATAACAGTGGATCGTAGCTACCAAAAAGTCATCAACATACATTGGTTTCTTTTTCCCATCATGAGGGTTTATGAAAACTTGGGTTTTCAGTTGCTTCTAATCTCACCATTCTGTGTTGCTAAGGAGAACATTTACCTGACTATGAGATTTGATTTGAAGCAATCCCTCAGGCTTGAGACTATTTCAATAATGTGTGTGCATTTAGGACTTTGAAGTATATCTGATTCAGTACTCTTTTTTAATAAAGAGATTTGTTTGAAAACTCAAAGCCACATTTGTCCACTGAAAATTTTTGTAAAGCTCCATTTGTGAAAAGCAGCATTGAGTGGAGCTGCTGGGGATCATTAGCGACAGCCAGATCATCAAAGGAGATGCTGTGATAGGGAAAGGAATGTAGACATTTTTGCTGACTTTCGCTAAGCCGGTGACCACCTGGGATCTGGCCATTTGAAAGGGTGTTAGCCGTTGATAGACCCTAATAGATGCCCCCTATGCTTTTTGCAAAAAAAAAAAAAAAAAGGATTCTATTAAAAGATTTGTAATATGGGCTCCCTGTTTAAAATGAGGGCTCAGGCAGCTGCCCTTTTCCCTCTATCTGGGAGAAGAAAGCTCCGACCAGTTTTCTAACATCAGGTTTCCGTCAATAATTATCAGCCATGACACCAAACTATTCCTCTCTTTCTGGCTGGAGAGCTTGTCATCTTCCTTGGTTCTCTCTGTTGTTCTGCATACAGCAGACACACCCGAGTACATGAGGACATCCACAGTACTTGTCTGGTTTGAAAACAATTCAAGAGGAACCCCAGTTTATTCTCTCTCAGATTGGGAGAGTGCAGGGGAAAAACATTCAGCCATACAACTGAGATGCTGCCCAGTTGTGCAGGGAGTTGCTGTTATCTAGCATTTGGCTGATAATTTATGTTTTCAAACTTCTGCAGTTATGAGGTACTGGCATGCATTGTGTTAGGAGTAGGAAACTCTAAGCTGGGTTTTCAACACAGATTCCTGCAACCAGCTTGCTAGGGATGCTTATTTTCAAATGCTATGGCCAACAAATGTTTTGAATATGATTTTTAAATCGCAAAGGGAGCAAGTCATGAGCTTCTTGTGTTTCTTTAGAAGCTAATCGCATTAATTAGAGAACTGGCGTAGGTCCTGGATACCCTAGGCTATGCACTGAGGATAACACAAACCATGCCGACACAGGAGTATAAGGGTATGAGGAAAGGCAGGGAGGGGAATGGCGTCTCTAAGGGCACAGACTACTGTGGGACGTAGTGGAAGGAGGTTAGGAGAATGCAATCAGGCAGAAAGCCATTCTCTTATTCTTAAAGTTGACCTCCTCCCCTACAGAAAAAGGGGTGGGGGAGGAGGAAAAAAGGTAAGTAGAAGGAGAAATCTGGAGCTGACAGAGGTGGGAAGATCTCAAAATATCCTACAAATTTTCAGGGACTCCCAACTTGGTCTTGGTGAACATGACGAAACTAAGCTTGCTCTTCACTCGTTCCTTTTAGAGGTTTTTGATTTCCATTTGCGCTGTTACATTTAATCTGAGTGATAATCACTGCATTTCCCCTTCAATGTCCTTTTGTATTTTTTGGCATTTCAGTCTATTTCTATCTGTCTTTGAGTCCTTTTCTTCTATTCTAAGCCATTTTCTCCTCTCTTATTGCTTTATTTAATGTTTCCCTCCTGCTTCAGCGTAACTGCCTTTCCCCCTCCATCCATATCTCTAAATTAGGGGTCTCTCCCTTTTCTATGCAGCAGCCTCTCTTCAGCACGCTGTCTTCACTTTTCTCTATTGTAGTCTCTTTTGTGATTGGCCAATAGCAAAATGAAACTTACTAGAATCCAATTCTAAAAGCACTTTAGCAGGCTGGAATCTTATCATTTACTCCCTGAATCACTATCATCAGTGTAGTTGGTGCAGAACGGTATTCCATTTTGGGGCTCATTGGATAAGTACGAGTTCAACCTGGTGGTCATAAAATAACTGGGGGAAATTTGTTCCCTCTCCTCCTTTGGAGTGCAGAACTTTGTGACTGACCTTGCTTCTTTATTTTCTAATTATGCCCTATGGAAAAATAACATTTTTAAATAGATACTGTGGAGTGTCTAAGATTTTTCTGGGCCTTTTATGAACAGCAGTGCCATTTCATTTTCATCTTACAGATTATGCAATATAATTCTGGAAAATTAAACTACATGCCCAAGGAAGGGTTCAACATTTCCAGAGGACCTAGCATTTTCTGTCTCCCAGCAGATTAAAATTATATCCAGTTTTAATGACTGATCCTGCAACACTGAGTTCTATGTCAGGAGAATGTTTCCATGTTGCTGCTGACAGACCACTTACTACTATTTGCTGATGTGGGCCTGATGAGTTCTGACAATCAACAATAATAATCGTATAAACATTCACATTTATTGAATGCTTGCTGTGTGCCAGGCACTGCGCAAAGTGCTTTATAATTATTATTTCATTTGATCTCTCCAATAACCCCATGAGTTAAGAATACAAATGCTCTAGCATTCAGGATTGTTCACATTGGATGGTTGATTTAATGGAGATTTTTTAAAACTGTCTAGTAAGCTCCCATAGAGCTTTATTACACTTATTCCCCATGCTACCAAAATGACACAAAGCCTGTTCTGCTTTGAATTCTTGTATTACTAGTTTTCTTATATGGAGGGTTAAAAATACAAACAGATGCTCTGTTCACATGACACTGCCGCTGCCCTGCTGCACTTTGGGGTCTGTCGGAAA